>NC_052160.1:113610319-113912914 GCF_902713615.1 Scyliorhinus canicula
AGTACATCTAATCTCAGCCGGGACCACCTGAAGATGCCAGTTCCTCTCCTGGTTGGTTTTTATCGATCGGTTTTAACAAAGCCCCCTGTGAGGGCTCTGTCCCTCAGCATATTCATATTCCATGAGCCCCACGGGGGATCAATCAGGTCATCCCTTTGAGTCTCGTGGGTGTCATTACACCCTCAAAAGAGATAATTGAATTGTTGCTGGGGCCCTCAAAGCTCTATATCAATGATGCAGCATTTGAATTCTTGGTTATGGTATGCCAATTGACATATGCCCAAGCATGAGACTTAGACCCTCAGGGCTCATATTCACCAGCTAGTGTGTCTTACAACAATCTGCTTCCCATGCTCTTGTAGATAGTGAAAGTTAAAAATTCTGCAAGCTAAAAATCACACAAGTTTCCAAGTCCTCAAGG
The DNA here is from genome assembly GCF_902713615.1 of Scyliorhinus canicula. Classification (NCBI taxonomy): domain Eukaryota; kingdom Metazoa; phylum Chordata; class Chondrichthyes; order Carcharhiniformes; family Scyliorhinidae; genus Scyliorhinus; species Scyliorhinus canicula. Next base: position 113,610,741 of record NC_052160.1, read on the forward strand.
ACAGAAAATTAGTGATGAGAAAATGATAATTTCAGCTCAGACTGTCTACAGATAAGTCAAGGACCAAATTATAGAGAACGATTTATTTGCACAATTCACATACAAGGTTCTGGTCATCACATTACAGCAAGGACGTAACTACTCTGGAGAGAGTGCAGAAGAGGTTTACAAGAATGTTGCCAGGGCTAGAAAAGTACAGCTAGGAGGAGAGATTGGATAGGTTGGGGTTATTTTCCTTAGAACATAGAAGGCTGAGGAGTGACTTAATTGAGGTTTACAAAATTATGAGGGCAAGTGATAGAGTGGACAGGATGAAATTATTTCCCTTGGTGGAGAACACTAGAACCAGGAGACATAGATTCACGATAAGTGGAAGAAGGTGTAGAAGAGACATGAGGAAAAATGACTTTATGCAGAGGGTAATGTGAGTCTGGAATTTGCTGCCCGATTTGGTGGTGGAGGCAGAGACCCTAAACGTTTTTAAAAAGTACCTGGATCTGCACCTTAAGTGACGTAATCTACAGGGCTATGGACCAGGTTAGGAAGGTAGGATTAGACCTGGCTGTCCTTGGACTGGCATGGACAAGATAGGCTGAATGGCCTCCTTCTGTACTGTCACCCTTCTATGGTTTTATGAATAACTGTGCAGTTGCAGCTAATGTGTGCCCAGTACGACAAGGAATAATGAGGAATGGAGTTGATACATCTGGTCAACTGGTCAAAATATATTCTTATCATACTATGTCTGGAAGTTATTAGATGAACAGAGAAAAAAATACGTGCTTGGTGGTATTATAACTAAGTAGATGTACCCAATTTGCAATTGGGAGCTTATATCTATATGTTATACATCATGTTAACCCGATTACTAGTTCTGAACGGTCAAAGATAATTTTGAAACCAATGTTCACCTTTGACTGGTATATGCTAATTCTTTGTAACCAAATCCAAAAGTATTACTGCTTGTGTAATCCTTGGATGAGGGTTCTCTAGCTTGCCATTCATTAGAGTGCTGGAGCCGTGCTATAGCTCGTAATAAAGGCCTCGTTTTAAAACTCAAATAATCTCTGGTCTCTCGTGAGTGAGAGCCTGAAATACACTATAGCTAAATAGCTATATTCTCTCCCACAACAATGGCAAGGACAATCAGAGATTGTTCTCGCAGAGATTTTGTTAGGGTTGGTGGAAATCCAAAAACAATCTATTCAGTAAACACATTAGACAATTTATCCTTTAATACCATATTTCAACTCTCAATTAAAAAGTGAACTCAGCCCTTACTGCTAAGTCAAGTGCATTTATAGCTTTTGAAACTCAGCCAAGCATTGATTATGAGCTCACTTATAGTAACATTCCTTGGGAAATGTCAACAAAGTATTATGAACTTCATTGATGTTAAAATGCGAGTGCATCCCAAATCGCAGAAAGGAAACGTAGAAGTTCAGTCCTTAACTATTTATCTCTGCAATTTAAAAAAAAGGGAGACAAGATATGAAACCCAATGAGAAAAGTGGTGAGTCTTGTTGTAAATTATTCAAATAACAAAACATTTATTAAACTTTAAAACATAAAACAAATAAGGCAACAATAAAGAAAAACATTTACACTTAAATACCATAGTGGCTACCCCAACAGTATACCTAAATTACCCACTCCCAATCCAAATTGATCTACATTCCAAAACTCCACAAATACACCTCCCCAAAATAACATCCCATAGATTTATCACTATGAGCCAAATCCACCAAATAATTACCACACAGGGCCTGTAGCTTTCGTTTGGGAATCTTTCTTCTAGTTTAGTGTAGAATGTATGGGATTTCACACAGACAAATGTCTTCTGCTTTCTTTCTTTTATGACTGCTTGATTCTCTGAGAGAGCTCTGCTTTGCAATTGAATGTGGCTATGATCTAGGTCGCAGGACTGCTCGTCCCCACTTCGTTTAACAAAATATTTGCTTCACCTTGCTAGGCAAACCTGCATCTCACCTGTCCTCAGTGCAACTAAATCCCCATCAATTTATTTTTTGGATGGGTGTTTCAGGTTGAAGGCCTTCATCAGAACAGGGAAAGGTGAGATATATTATAGACTTGAAGCAAGTGAAGGGAAAGATTGAAAAAAGAACAAATGATCAGCACAGGCTTTGAAGGCCGAAGGGCCTGTTCCTGTGCAGCACTTTTCTTTGTTCTTTGTCTGTGATAGGGTGAAGGCAGAAAGCTTAAATAACAGAAGTGTTAATGGTGCAGGGCCAAAGGGAGTCACAATGGGGCAAATAAAGAAATAAAGGATGTGTCGATAGAGATGCTAAATAGCTGGCTTTTATAGCAGACCAAGGCAGGCCAGCAGCGCGGGTTCAATTCCCATATCAGCCTCCCCGAACATGCGCCGGAATGTGGCGACTCAGGGATTTTCACAGTAACTTCATTTGAAGCCTACTCGTGACAATAAGCGATTTTCATTTCATGTGATTGCCTACCTTTCTAAAGCAATCATAATCTTGTGCACTCAATCAATTCTCCCCTCATTTCCTTTACATGAAATAGAATTATCCCAGTTTCACTTCCCTAATCGTATAGTTTAAATCCATCAACCCTGGAACCATATTGGTACCTCTGTACCCTCTTAAGGACCCTCATGTATTTCCTAAGAGTGCAGTGACCAAAATTTGATGCAATCCTCGAGGGCGGAATTTTCCGATTTTTTTTCAAAGTGCTGTCTTCGGCAGGCAAAGTGGAAGGCAGCTCACCAGCTGCCTGCCAGGTTTGTCCATCATAATTTTGAACACTTTCAAAATAAAATAAAGAGGTGTGTCCAAAGGCATCATGCTGGAGACGTGTGGGCTCTTAATGAGCCTGCACCGCCAGTAACCTCGGCTGCTGACGGAAAGGGTGCCATAATCTAAAAAAATTAAAACACAAAGACGTACCCTCTCCCAGCATGGAAACCCCTCCTCAGGAAACCAACCCCCCTCCCCCACCACCAGGGACCCCCTCACCCCAAACCTCCCCAACCCTTGCAGTTCCAGGGGGCAATGCCGAGGGACAGTGCCGGAGAGCACTGCCAGGTAGCTGAACGGTATGACCCTCTCCCCCGGGGGCTGTACCTGTACACCCTGGTGGGTTCTGTTCGCCAATTCCCCAGTTTTTAAAAGCCATCATGATCCCTTCCCGCATCATGCTGGGGGTGAAGGGAGGAACTCCCTACCTATAATAATATTTATTGTCACAAGTAGGCTTACATTAACACTGCAATGAAGTTACGGTGAAAAGTCCCGAGTCGCCACATTCCGGCGCCTGTTCGGGTACAGAGAGGGAGAATTCAGAATGTCTAAATTACCTAACAGCACGTCTTTCTGGACTTCTGGGAGGAAACCTGAGGACCCGGAGGGAACCTACCTAAACACGGGGGAAAACGTGCAGACTCCACACAGACAGTGACCCAAGACGGGAATCGACCCTGGGATCCTGGAGCAGTGAAGGTGCAGTGCTAACCACTGTGCTACCGTGCTACCTGTACCTGTGCCAATCCCACTAATTATACGTTCTCTGGTAATTCTCTGGCCTCATTATGTTTTTGCTCGAGCGAAGTGAGGCTTGTGAATAGCGATTGAGGCCGAAAATGAGATCGGCACCAGGTGAAAAGAGTTTGTGATGCAACAGGCCGCCTCCCATAGTGAGGCGAGAAATCAATTATCACCACTTAAGCCCAATTTCCAGACAATTAATGAGAGCCACCACATATCCAACGGCCTCCTATCATTCAACGACCTACCCAGCAAATGGTCCCGCTGGTGTCGATTGGTACTCCTTCAGAAAGAGTAAACCTAGCGGAAGGGTTTCTGCGGGGAGCCGAAGAAATGGGTAGCCATCTTTGCCATTGTGCATGTGTACCCATTCTGGGGGCAACCCTTGTCCCTGCTCGTCTCCCCCAATGACCATCCAAAACACCCACCAACTGCTGAAGCCTTTGGCCTTGTGACTGAAGGCTATTGCTGATAGGGACATGACAATCCTGATTAAGCGAGCACTTCACACTTCCCAAGTGGATTCCCATGTGTGGGTCAGTGTAGGTAATAACAATTCATGTTTGATGATACAGCATAAAAGCAAAAGAAAAAGCATACAAAGTGGCGAGGATTAGTGGGAAGCCAGAGGATTGGGAAGCATTTAAAAGCGAGCAGAGGACAACTAAATAAGCAATAAGGGGGGAGAAGATGAAATATGTGCAAGCTAGCTGGTAATATAAAGAAAGATAAGAAGTGTTTTTTTCAATATATAAAAGGTAAGAGAGAGGCAAAAACAGACATCGGACCACTGAAAAATATGGCTGGAAAAGTAATAATAGGAAACAAAGAAATGGCAGAGGAACTGAATAATTACTTTGCATCAGTCATCACGGTGGAAGACACCAGTGGGATGCCAGAGCTCCCAGAGAATCAGGGGGCAAAGGTGAGTGTAATGGCCATCATTAAGGAGAAGGTTCCGGGGAAACTGAAAAGTCTGAAGGCGGATAAATCACCTGGACCGGATGGACTGCACCCCAGAGTTTCAAAAGAGATAGCTCAGGTAAATGTGGAGGCATTGGTGGTGATCTTTCAGGAATCACTGAAGGCAGGGAAGGTCCCAGAGGACTGAAAAGTGGCTAATGTAACGCCCCTGTTTAAGAAGGGAGGGAGGCAGAAGATGGGAAATTATAGGCCGGTTAGCCTGACTTCGGTCATTGGTAAGATTTTAGAGTCGGTTATTAAAGATGAGATCACGGAGTACTTGTAAGTGAATGATTAAATAGGACTGAGTAAGCACAGCTTCGTCATGGGGAGGTTATATCTGACAAATCTGTTAGAGTTCTTTGAGGAAGTAACAAGGAAGTTAGACAAAGGAGAACCAGTGGACATGATTTATTTAGATTTCCAGAAGGCCTTTGACAAGGTGCCGCATAGGAGACTGTTAAATAAGTTAAGAACCATGGTGTTAAGGATAAGATCCGGCATGGATAGAGGATTGGCTCATTGGCAGAAGGCAGAGAGTGTGGATAAAAGGGTCTTTTTCAGGATGGCAGCCGATGACTAGTGGTGTGCCTCAGGGGTCTGTGCTGGGACCCCAACTTTTCACAATACACATTAATGATCTGGAAGAAGGAACTGAAAGCACTGTTGCTAAGTTTTCAGCTGATACAAAGATCTGTAGAGGGACAGGTAGTATTTAGGAAGCATGGGGCTGCAGGAGGACTTGGACAGGCTAGGAGAGTGGACAAAGAAGTGGCAGATGGAATACAATGTGGAAAAGTGTGAGGTTATGAACTTTGGAAGGAGGAATGGAGGCATAGACTATTTTGAAAATGGGGAAATACTTGGGAAATCAGAAGCATAAAGGTACTTGGGAGTCCTTGGGCAGGATTCTCCTGCAATTGGAGGGGCAGGCCGTGCCGGTGCCAAAGAGTGGCGTGAACCATTCTGGTGTTGGGCTGCTCGGAAGGTGCAGAATCCTCTGCACTTCCGGGGGCTAGGTGGGCGCTGGAGTGGTTGGCGCTGCGCGAACCGGTGCCGAAGGGCCCCCACCGGCCGACGCAAGTTGGCACATGTGCAGGAGCGCCAGCATGTTCTGGCGCATGTGCAGAACCGCTGGCATGATTCCTGAGCATGTGCAGGGGGTTCCTTCTCCGTGCCGGCCATCACGGAGCCTTACACAGGCCGGAGCGGAGGGAAAGAGTGTCCCCATGGCACAGGCCTGCCCGCAGATCAGTGGGCCCCGATCACGGGCCAGGTCACCGTGGGGGTCCCTCCCGGGACCGGATCCCTCCGTTCCCCCGCGAGGACTCCGCAAGCCGCCCTCAAAGCCAGGTCCTGCCGGCATGGACCTTGTCTAATCCACGCCGGCGGGACTGGCCGAAATCGGGCGTCCGCTCGGCCCATCGGGACCCGGAGAATCGCTGGGAGGGCCATTGCCACAGTCCCCGACCTGCGCGGCGCGATCGTCGCCCTCGCCCAAAAACCGGCGCCGGAGAATTCGGCAGCTGCCATCGGAGCGGGATTCACGGGAGGGTCGGAGAATCCCGCCCCTTGTTCACGATTCTCTTAAGGTTAACGTGCAGGTTCAGTCGGCAGTTAAGAAGGCAAATGCAATGTTAGCATTCATGTCGAGAAGGCTAGAATACAAGAGCACGGATGTACTTCTGAGGCTGTATAAAGCTCTGGCCAGACCCTATTTGGAGTATTGTGAGCCGTTTTGGGCCCCGTATCTAAGAAAGGATGTGCTGGCCTTGGAAAGGGTCCAGAGGAGGTTCACAAGAATGATCCCTGGAATGAAGAGCTTGTCGTATGAGGAATGGTTGTGAACTCTGGGTCTGTACTCGTTGGAGTTTAGAAGGATGAGGGGTTGATCTTATTGAAACTTTCAGGATACTGCAGGGCCTGGATAGACTGGACGTGGAGAGGATGCTTCCACTTGTAGGAAAAACTAGAACCTAAAACAGAGATGAGGAGTAATTTCTTCAGGTAGAGGGTGGTAAATCTGTGGAACTCATTGCTGCAGAAGGCTGTGGGGGCCAAGTCACTGAGTGTCTTTAAGACATAGGTTCTTGATTAATAAGGGGATCAGGGATTATGGGGAGAAGGCAGGAGAATGGGGATGAGAAAAATATCAGCCATGATTTAATGGCGGAGCTGACTCGATGGGCTGAGTAGCTGAATTCTGCTCCTATGTCTTATGGTCTTATGATAGGTCCTCCACGTGGAGCCCGGTGGTTCCTCACCTCTGCGGCATCTGCCAACCTTTCCTTTTGTGACCGATCTGTCCTCGGCTACGCCAGTCACCTCCAGGCCATGCTCCTTGAAGAAGGTGAGGTTCTTAAGTCCAGCACCCCTCTGGCCCCTCTCTCGACGATTATGGGATATCTTTTTCTGAGGAGACACAGAGGGGGCATCGTTAGCCACACGCATGGTTCACAGTGTGGTGGTGGGGGGGTGAAGTGAGTGTTGGGGGGGAGGGTTAAAGTGGTAGGGGCTGGAGGAAGGGTTGGGGGTTGCATGGGAAGTGGGGGGTGGATGTTCCCTTGGTAGGGTTGGGGGGCGTTGGTGTCTACTCACTCGTGCTGCCTGCTGTAGGTCGTTGACCTTCTTACGGTCAGTCCTCCTGGTCACACCCCAGAGTTGAGAGCTGCTGCCGTCTCATCCCAGGCTGCCTTGTGGCTGACTCTCCGGGACCCTCGGGGGAACAGGACATCCTCCTGATCTCGATGGGGTCTAGCAGGCTCCCCAGGTCAGCTTCCCGAATCTTGGAGCTGGTCTCCTCGGTACCATTGTTGTCAGCTGGCTGGTGTTGGCTGAGCAAGTACAGCTTCAGTGCTGATCGACCTTGTTAGCGGGGGACTGGCGAGCGCAGCCCTGGCAAATCAGCCACAGAGCCTTCCTTTGCGACAGGAAGCCTGTGAGGCCTCATTAAATGGACCAATTAATGTATTGCGTCGCTGGCCTCGCTGGGCCGAGCGCCGGGAAGCTCGTGGCAATTATCGCTCGCTGCCACACTTGAAATGTTTCTGGAGAATTGCGCCCCATGCATTGTAATGGGGTTCCCATTGTTGCATTTCTAGAACTCAGTGACGTCAGTGACGGGGGAAAATCGCCGGTGTGTGGAAGCTCGTTTGTGACCCCCCCCCCGGATTCCCCCCCCCCCCCGGATTCCCCCCCCCCCCCCCCCCCCCCCCCACACACACACACACACTGCTCCTTCCACCCGACCAAAAAAGGGATGGAAAATGCAACACCCCAGCTATGGCCTAACCAGAGTTTCATAAAGTAAGAAGTCTTACAACACCAGGTCAAAGTCCAACAGGTTTGTTTAAAATCACTAGCTTTCGGAGCACTGCTCCTTCCTCCATCGGAGCTTGTGCTCCAAAAGCAAGTGATTTGAAACAAACCTGTTAGACTTTAACCTGGTGTTGTAAGACTTCTTTGTTTGTTTTTTTTTAAATTTTAGAGTACCCAATTATTTTGTCCAATTAAGGGGCAATTTAGCGTGGCCAATTCACCTAACCTGCACATCTTTGGGTTGTGGGGGCGAAACCCACGCAGACACGGGGAGAATGTGCAAACTCCACACGAACAGTGACCCAGGGCCGGGATTCGAACCCGGGTCCTCAGCGCCGTAGGCAGCAATGCTAACCACTGTGCCACCGTGCTGCCCGTAAGACTTCTTACTGTGCTCACCCCAGTCTAACGCTGGCATCTCCACATCAGAGTCTCATAAAGTTTAGGCATAACTTTCCTGCTTTTGTACTTAATACCTCTATTTATGAAGCACATGTCCATCGGTTTGGTAACTGCTCTCTTAATATGCCTTGCCACTCCAAAGATCTATGCACTCATGGCCAAAGTGGCTAAACATATGTGCGGCTAATATATTTGGCAGTCAATGATCAACGCTGATGCTAATGCTTGCCACTGCAAATCTAACTGTGCTAACCCTTCAAATTCATTCACATTTCACTAATGTTGCCAATACTGGAACGTCTTTAGTCTCCAATCGATTGAATAGTCTATTTTATCATTAGAATCTATTATCTGATACTCAATCAATGGTAAGTGGCACCGTATAATTTCTCATTTCATCTTGTTTAAAGCAAAAGGGAGACTTGAATCTCTGCAGTGCCTTGTACTGTACTTGGCGACTTAGTGTCCAGAATCAAGCACTGTCGTTCATTGCTTTGTGAGAACACTGATTTCAGAAAATCATATGTGCAGCTCCTGAAAAATTGGGCACCCTTATTTTAAAAACAGCCATAGATGTCGACCTGACCCCAAAACATAAAGGGGCAACTAGAGTTTCCTGTTTAAACTGTGTAAGTTCTCCCCTCACCCTCCAATTTAATGGAAAATTGATATCAACTTCTGGTCTGACGTTAATTGCTGTACACACAAAAATTAAACCTGGTCCAACTATTATTCTGCTGATAAACTGCTTGAATTTGCAAATTCATCACCAGTCATTGATTTTATGAAGCAATTGTATACTTTAGAGTGATGAATTTAAAATGAGGTCAGTAATAAGAATAAATGAATCATTTGAAGCAGGTTGGAAAATCACATTAACTGTACTTTGACAGATTGCAGATCATATGAAGGGTAAAATATGGGTTGTGTCTGTTTGGACACAAATATGTATTGGTTATTTGGCTCCTATAATAATTTACCTGACAAAACAAGGTGACATTCTGCATGCACTCATTAAAATGTGGGGCAGTGGATAAAAAATTTAATATATTTGTCATAACGTAACAGAAAGCAAAACTGCACAACATAGAATCACCTTTCAGAGCTGACCACACAGTTAAAAAAAATGTTTGCAAATCGATTGCTGTGACATTGCCAAACATTGAGTAATCTAAGGCATTAATCTTTGTGTTTTCTCATAACTGAGCTACATGTTGCCAGAGATAGGCTTATGACTTTTTAGATGTTTCCTTTGTGTATTGCTGAGGAAATTGAACATGCTTCCGAGGGTGGGATTTGAACAGAGTACCTGGACAGTTTTAGAATGAATTTGGACTGATACTCTACAGATATTTATTGCTAAAAATTCTACTGATAAAATTATTCAGAAGTGAAAGTTCTAGTCGATATTATAATTACAGAATGAAAGAGACAAGTTGTCACTGCACAGAGCATGATGTCATTTTGAACCACGCTGGGGATCATGCCTGGGGGTGGCCTGCCCGTATTAGGTTGGGTGCAGGGAGCTCGAGGAAACCCCTAAGGCTGAGTTGGGGTACGGGGGGGGGGGGAGGGGGGGGGTTTGGGGGTTGTGTCGGGCAGGGGTGGGGGGGAAGCGAGAGATTGGGGCACCATTTTTAAATGGCATCTCGAACTCTTCCTTTTTAAACATTTTTTTAGAGTACCTTTTTTTCCAATTAAGGGGCAATTTAGTGTGGCCAATCCACCTACCCTGCACATCTTTGGGTTGTGAGGGAAAAACCCACGCAAACATGGGGAGAATTTGCAAACTCCACACGGACAGTGACCCAGAGCCGGGATCAAACCTGGGTCCTCTGCACCCTGAGGCAGCAGTGCTAACCCATTGTGCCACCATGCTTCAAACTCTTCCTGCACTGAGGAGCTCTTGTCAGTGCACGAAATGCGGCTAAGTGCGGCCTCGGCGAGGTATTCCCAGCTGAGGACCGATAAAAGCAATAGAGTGCCGTTAGAAAATCCCGCCCAGAACAGGCTTTGCTTTTTTTGGCTTAATTTTTAAAAATTAAATTGAGAGTACCCAATTATATTCTTTTCCAATTAAGGGACAATTTAGTGTGGACAATCCATCTAACCTCCACATCTTTGGGTTTGGGGGTGAAACCCACACAGATACAGGGACAATGTGCAAACTCCACACGGACAGTGACCCGGGGCTGGGATCGAACCCGGGTCCTCAACACCGTAGGCAACACCGTGCTGCCCTTTTTTGGCTTAATTATGCCCAGCATCTCCATGGCCAGAACTGTTCTTTAGAAATGTAAGAGGCTTTGTGCAGTTACAGGAAGGGGGGCCATTAGCACCATTTTATTCGACAGATAAAGGGGACGCGGACCCGCCAACAGCAAACCTCTGGCACCCTTCTCCCGGCTGCGTGGATGGATTTGATGGGAAATTCCATTGACAGCAGTGGGACTAGTGCCACCAGCCAACAGTGGGCTGCCCTCGCTGCCGAGAAACATCCCTCAGAGAGGCCAGAGAATTTCACCCAACAAGACTCTGCTATTTGTCTGAAGGGTAGAAATTCCTCTGGTATGAGTCATGGCAAGTCAGGATAAAGTCTTGTCTGTTTTTAACATAAAAATAATAATTTTATAGAGTAGCCAGGTTGGCGTAAATATACATTTTCCTTCCTGTCAACAGGCTGGTACACTGTGTCCCCATTGGAGAAATTGAAGTGAATTCTATTTCATTTCGTTTTTTTAATGTGGACCTAGGTAAGGAAGAATGGGAAGTCAGAATTATACAGACATTCTCTCATTCATATTGGCACATCCAACACACAGTTAGAAGGGAAAATGGCAGTTCCTTGCTGCATCTTCTATTTTTGATCTAAACCCTGGGACAAGGCATCTGCAAAGATCTGGTCTGGTCCTGGTTTTGGGAAGTTTTGCGTGACTTGGGAAGATTTAAAATGCATTTGCTTTGGGAAGTGTATTCAGTGCTGCAATCCGAGACTTCACTTCCCTCTATTGGGGATCAGGGCCGGGATTCTCTGAAATCACGGCCAAGTGTTGACGATGGTGTAAACACCGGAGTGCTGTACACCGGTGTCAACGGGCATCCTGGCCCAGCAATTCAACGTGTTCAGCGGGCTAGCACGGTGCCGGAATGCGGTGCATTGCTTTGGCGCTGAAAAGTGGCCCTGCATGGGTGGCGCATGCACACGACAGTCATCTCCGTGCCGGCTAATGCGCGTGGATGCTGCCTCCACGCTGGCGCATGCGCGTGGTTGCCGTATCTGCGCCGGCGTTGAGCAACATGTCGGGGACCTTATAGCGGGCTGCACGGAAGGAGGTAGGCCCCCTCCAGATCGCGGCCGCCCGCCAATCGGAAGCCCCCAATCGCGGGCCTGGACCCCGTGGAGGCCCCCTCTGGAGTCAGATCCCCCCCACCCACCCCCGACCAGGACGTCCACTGCGGCCCCGGGTCTGACCTCCTGCCGGGTGGTAGCTGGTTGGAACCACGCTGGTGGGACTCGGTGGAACTCGGCAGGAGTTCAGCCGGTCGCCCGTGGAAAATTGCCGCAGGGGCCTATTTCAGCATCCCCTGACCGGCGCTGTGGTGACCGCGTGGGCGCGATTGGCGCTGACTCTCCGGTCGCCGGCGAATCGGTGACCCGGCGTCGGAGCAATGTGGCGGGAATTTCCCATGACCCGCCGATTCTCCGACCCAGCGCGGGCTCGGAGAATCACACCCCTGGCCTTCCAATCTCCAAATTAAGCCTTGTCCATGCTTAAGGTACGAAAATACAAATTTTATAGAGTAGTCAAGTTGACGCAGATATATATATATATTTTTTTCCTGTCCTCTGACCAGTACAGAACTTAAGAACCCTTCATTCATTACGAGCTTGGCCTGTGTTGATTCAGGATTTCTGAAGTGTTGTTCATGTAGATCTGTGCCTGTAAGAAATATATGTAAAAACTTCAGTAAGAGTTCAATGAAATACCAAGTAATAGCTAACAGACAATGCTGCAATTGGGAGGCTGCAACAAGTTTGAAAACTAAGCTTTAGTTTTTTTGTTATGGTTATTTAAGTCACTTGATTAGTTCGCAGCTTTAAAATTATTCTAGGCTATACTTTCAGAAACGTTTAGAGGCCAACTCACAGTTTTGATTGTAAAACAGGTGCTTGTTGGATCACAGGAATATCAGCAAGCCATTCAGGTCCTTAGGCCTGTCCTTATTTGCGGTTGATCTGTATCTCAACTCCATTTACCAACTTTGCTTCTCTGTCTCTGATACACTTACTTAATTATAATAATAATCTTTATTGTCACAAGTAGGCTTACATTAACACTGCAATGAAGTTACTGTGAAAATCCGCTAGTCACCACATTCCGGTACACAGAGGGAGAATTCAGAATGTCCAATGCACCTAACAAACACGTCTTTCAGGACTTGTGGGAGGAAACCGGAGCACCCGGAGGAAAGCCAGGCAGACACGGGGAGAATGTGCAGTCTCTGCACAGACAGTGGCCCAAGCCGGGAATCGAACTTGAGACCCAGGCGCTGTGGAGCACCAGTGCTACCCACTGTGCGACCACAATTAAGATCCAACATTCTCAGTTTTGACATTTGCAATTAGCCTGGCCTCACCAGCATTTTTGAGGGAGAGTTCCAAATTTCTACGACCCTTTGTGTGAATAAATGTCTCCTGATATAGCCACTGAGTGTCCTTGCATCAGAGGCCAGTACACCCATCCTGGATGTGATACCCATTGGAAATAAAACGGGACAGGATAGTATAACTGCTTGCTGATTTGATACTGTTCGCTTTACTCATCCCCAATGTTGAAAGTTACTGTGAGATGCTTTTTCTCCAGGGTAGGGTGGGATGGATTGGCAGCTATTCAGCTTTGGATCCAATTTTAGCTCTTGGTGCAGGCTGTAGCTACCAGGCTCTAGCTACCTACCTTGTGCCTTTGATGCATCACCCTGAAAGATGTATGACTTGTGCTATCACCACACGTTCCTTTGGAAATAATTTGCAGTCAATTACCAGGACTTTCTGTGGTGATTATGTCACACATACTACAAACAGAACAATATGTTGTGAGCTTTGAGTCATTTAAAAAAAAAGATACGCCTAAGTTTATAGTTGTGCTAAACAATGGCTGATAAAGTGAAAGACACAGACTGAGAGAAGATTTACACAATTTAAGTCGTTTTTAATTTCTTCAGATTTACTAGCTGTCAGTTTTATGAACTAACAGTCATTTTGTTCCAATTCATTATACAGGCTGAACTCGACATAAATGAAGCAAACTGAGCAAGTTAAAATGAGAAGTGATCAGGCTCTGAGAAGGTCACCTCATTTATCATTTTCAATGTCATGCTCTCTAATTTTTAAGATAAAGCCATTGATTGAAAGCAATAATTAATTTTTGGTGCTGCAAAAATAAGTAATGGGACTTCAAACCGACAAAGTTATTTTTAATCACTGATTGTTACAACACCATGAGTAATGACACAAAGTAATTACTCGCACTACTTTACGGTGGATTGATGGATCTTAGGTTAATATTTCCTTTCAATAGGGCCACGCAAAATACTGGATAAGTAAAAAAAATGGCTGTCATAATATCCACTCATGTATATCATGAGATGCAGACAGGCAGTGATTGACACACAGGATAACTAATGAACACACACGACACAGAACAACCAATCACCAGACAGGACACCACCACTATAAAGCCCACAGGGCTTTAAGGCTCTCCCTCTCTCACAGGACACGGCTAGGGCGATAGTCACAGTGCACAGGCCAATGAGCATCATCACCATATGGTAGAGAGCTAGTCTTGTCAAGCCAGCAGGAGGTTATCAGTTAGGTTAATAGAGTGTCAACCCACAGCAGATTATGTACAGCAATCAACAGGTTCAATAAAACAGTGTTGGACCATCTCCTGTGTCAGAAGCCTGTTTCTTGTTTCACTGTATCCCGTTGCAGTCGATGTTAGACCAGCACAGATAACACATCATGGGACCAGAGAGCTATTAACTCTAAGGAACCTACCTCGAGTGAATCTGCAATGACCAGCAAGCAGCCATCCAGCGGCATGGAAAAGATCCAACTTCCTCCGCAACTCCGGATCTCCAGCAACCTCGGCGCCAAATGTAAAGTCTTCAAACAGAAGTTCCTCCTGTATATCGAGGCCTCCGACCTCGAGGCAGCATCGGATGCCCGAAAGATCGCGCTGTTCCTGTCGACTGCGGGAATAGCGTCATCCACATCTATAACTCGCTCACATTTGCCAATGGCAAAGACAAGACGAAGTTCACGACGTTCTGCTGAAATTCGACAACCACTGCGACATTGAGGTGAATGAGAGCTTTGAATGGTACATCTTCCAACAGAGGCTTCAGGGTAAGGATGAACCTTTTCAGTCCTTCTTGACCCATCACCGCATCCTAGCGCAGTCATGTAATTATGACTCGACGGCTGATTCCATGTCGTCATGGTTAACCAGTCTCGCATCCGATTTAAATTGGATACTGGCGCATCTGCAAACCTCATATCACAGTCGTACCTCGACAGCATCCAAGACCAACCTAGCATTCTCCCACCAGCCTGCCAGCTCCTTGACTACAATGGCAATGCCAGAGCTGCCAGTGGATCGTGTCAGCTAGGTGTATCTCACAAGGCAATCAAAGCGACGTTTTGAGAAGATTTGAGATTGTCTGGCCTGACAAGGCGTTCCTGCTCGGTGCTCGCACATGCAAACTCCTAAATCTGGCCCAGTGCGTCTATGCCATGTCCTCGACACCGGCGACTGCCTCGCCCAATGTAAATCTCCAGGCTGAGACAGACGACATTCTCACGCAATACCACAACGTGTTTGATGGAATGGGCATGCTCCCATATCGTTACAAGATATTGCTCAAACCGAATGCCACCCCAGTCATCCATGCACCACGCCGGGTGCCGGCTCCTCTCAAGGATCATCTGAAATCGCAGCTACGAGAGCTCCAAGACCAGGGTATCATCTCAAATGTCACGGAACCAACAGACTGGGTTAGCGCCATGGTCTGCGTCAAGAAGCCCTCTGGTGATCTCCGCATTTACGTTGATCCCAAAGGCCTGAATCACAATATCATGCGCGAGCACTACCCGATCCCAAAGCATGAAGAGTTAACCTGTGAGATGGCTCATGCCAAATTCTTTACCAAGCTGGACGCCTCCCATGGGTCCTGGCAGATACAGCTGGATGAGTCCAGTCGGAAGCTGTGCACATTTAACACTCCGTTCGGCAGGTATTGCTACAACCGCATGTCTTTTTGTATCATATCAGCTTCCAAAGTATTTCATCGCATAATGGAGCAAATGATGGAGGGCATCGAGGGGGTGCGAGTTTATGTGGACGACGTGATCATCTGGTCCACGACGCCTGAGGATCACATCGCTCGCCTCAAATACATTTTCCAGAGGATTCATGGAAACGGCCTCCAGCTCAACAGGGCCAAATGCTCGTTTGGTAGGTCCGCTATCAAGTTTCTGGGTGACCACATTTCACAGCCGGATGTGCAACCTGACGCTGACAAGGTGCTGGCAATCAATGCCATGAAGACCCCAGAGGACAAAAAGGCAGTCCTCCGTTTCCTCGGGATGGTGAATTTTCTCAGGAAATTCATTCCCAACATGGCATCCCAAACCACAGCCATCCGGCATCTCATAAAAAAGTCGACAGTGTTCCAGTGGCTTCCCGCACATCAAGCAGAGTGGCTTGAGCTGAAGGCAAAGCTCACCACGGCCCCAGTACTGGCATTCTTTGACCCAACCAAGGATACCAAGATATCCACAGACTAAAGCCAGGACGGCATTGGGGCAGTGCTCCTCCAGTGAGACAACTCGTTGTCCTGGGCTCCAGTGGCATACGCCTCCAGGGCCATGACTCCGACCGAACAACGGTATGCCCAGATCAAAAAGGAGTGCTTGTGTCTCCTGACAGGAATAGTCAAGTTTCATGACTACGTATACGGCCTGCCAAAGTTCACGGTGGAAACAGACCACAGGCCTTTAGTCCACATAATCCAAAAGGATTTAAATGACATGACACCTCGGCTGCAGCGAATTCTTCTTCGTCTCCACCGATATGACTTTCAACTTGTCTACACATTGGGTAAGGAGCTGATAATCACGGATGCCCTATCCTGATCTTTCACTACGCCGTGTGAACAGGGCGACTTCATTCGCCACATTGAAGCACAGGTGCAGTTGTGTGCCAGCAACCCCCCAGCCACTGATGAACGAGTTATACAAATACGCGAAGAAACTGCCAAAGATCCCCAACTGCAGCGCGTGATGAAGCATCTCGCCCATGGCTGGCAAAAGGGGCAGTGCCCCCAGTTCTTCAATGTTAAGGACGAGCTGACGGTTGTTGAGCGGATCCTTCTTAAACTGGATAGAATCGTCATTCCCCAAAGCATGCAAAACATGGTGCTCAGACAGATCCACGAGGGTCACCTGGGGATTGAGAAATGTCGACGCAGAGCTCGGCAGGCAGTTTACTGGCCTGGCATCAGCCAGGACATTGCCACCATGGTCCTCAACAACATGCCAGAAGTTTCAACCAGCTCAGCCCAAGGAAACTCTGCAACAGCACGAGATCGTGACCTCTCGGTGGTCCAAGGTAGGGATAGACCTCTTTCACACCAATGGGCATGAATACGTGCTCCTGGTCCACTACTTCTCCAGCTACCTGGAAGTGGTGACACTGTCGGACCTCACGTCCAAGTCCGTCATCAAAGCCTTCAAAGAGACGTTTGCCAGGCATGGGATATCACTCACGGTAATGAGTGACAACGGTCCATGTTTCGACAGCCAAGAGTGGTCCGACTTTGCATGATCCTACCACTTTAGTCATATCACATCCAGTCCCCATTACCCGCAATCAAACGGGAAGGCCGAGAAAGGCGTCCATATTGTCAAGCAGTTGCTGTGCAAGGCTGCAGACTGCCTCGGATTTCAACCTGGCGCTATTGGCATACAGGGCAACCCCTCTATCGACTGGTTTGTCTCCAGCGCAGTTGCTCATGAACCGCAACATGAGGACAACTGTTCCAGCCATCCATGTTCTAGACCTTGACCACCTCACGGTGCTGCAGAAGGTGCAGCGATCCAGGGACCAGCAAAAGATCACGTATGATGCCCATGCTACGGATCTGCCGGCGCTGGCTCCAGACGATGTTGTTCGTGTTCAGCTGCCTGAGGGAGGTTGGTCAGCCCCAGCTGTTGGCATCAGACAGGCTGCTCCCAGGTCTTTCGTTGTCCAAATGGCTGATGGCTCCATTTTACGGCGAAACAGGAGGCCGCTGCGTAAAATTCCCTGCCCATCACCCGACCATACTTCTCCGCATGTCATCATGCCTCCTCCAGACGTCTTGCACCACGAGGCCACCAATCTGACAGCAGTCCCACCTGTCCACAAGGCCACCGAGATGACAGCCATCCTGCCTGTCCAGGTGCCGGCGTCCCCCCCTCCACCTCTGCGGCGATTGACAAGAATTTGTCGCCCACCACAAAGAATGAATCTATAGACTTAAATATTGTAAATTTTGTTCAGTTTGCTCTGCATCTGCATGATAGACACCTTCCCATGTACATGTGTTCATTCATTCCCCACTTGTACATAGTTATGCATGCATATACAACCACGTGCCAAATTTTATTTTAAAAGGGGGAGATATCATAATATCCACTCATGTATATCATGAGATGCAGACAGGCAGTGATTGACACACAGGATAACCAATGAACACACACGACACAGAACAACCAATCACCAGACAGGACACCACCACTATAAAGCCCACAGGGCTTTAAGGCTCCCTCTCTCTCTCAGGACACTGCTAGGGAGATAGTCACAGTGCACAGGCCAATGAACATCATCACCATGTGGTAGAGAGCTAGTCTGGTCCAGCCGGTATGAGGTTATCAGTTAGGTTAATAGAGTGTCAACCCACAGCAGATTATGTACAGCAATCAGCAAGTTCAATAAAACAGTGTTGGACCATTTCCTGTGTCGGAAGCCTGTTTCTCATTTTACTGCATCCAGTTGCAGTCTAACACAGATAACACATCAATGTCATTAATGTTTTAACAGTAT
Source organism: Scyliorhinus canicula (assembly GCF_902713615.1). Classification (NCBI taxonomy): domain Eukaryota; kingdom Metazoa; phylum Chordata; class Chondrichthyes; order Carcharhiniformes; family Scyliorhinidae; genus Scyliorhinus; species Scyliorhinus canicula. Next base: position 113,629,096 of record NC_052160.1, read on the forward strand.
CCTTCATTCAACATGGCGGCACAGTGGTTAGCACAGCTGCCTCACAGCGCCAGGACCCGGATCGCCTCCTTTTGCACTGTAGGTATTCTGTGATTCTGACATATCTTCCCAATTAAGGGGCAATTTAGCATTGCCAATCCACCTAACCAAACAGGACTACCACTTATAGTGCCAAAAGACAATCTGAATGGATTAATAATTTCATGGAGCACACAGCCTGAAACAGAATATATTCTGCTCTAAAAACAGGGCAAACAGGGAACTGTAGTGAACTCGGCCCAACGCATCATACACGATTGTCATTCCCCCCATTGATTCTGTCCACACCTCCCGCTGCCTCAGAAAGGCAGACAGCATTGTCAGAGACCCCTCACACCCAGGCTTTGCCCTCTTCCAGATCCTTCCATCAGTCAGAAGAAACAGAAGTCTGAAGACCCGCACATCCAGACATAGGAACAGCTTCTTCCCCACAGCTAATAGACTCCTTAAAGACTCCTTGGACTGATCTGCTCCCTGTAAGGACACTATTCTCGATGCCCTATGCTGCTCTTGTTTCACCCTTGTTTCACACTGTAATCAATCACTATTTGTTGATATATGATTGTCAATGTACTCTGTCGATTATTCTTTTGTCCACTACATACATACTACCGGGGCTGGTTCAGCGCACTGAGCTAAATAGCTGGCTTGTAATGCAGAACAAGGCAGCAGCGCGGGTTCAATTCCTGTACCAGTCTCCCCGAACAAGCGCCGGAATGTGGTTACCAGGGCCTTTTAACTTCATTGAAGCCTACTTGTGACAATAATAATTATTATTATTACTGTGTACGTTCCATTCGCCACAGAAAAAATGCTTTTCACGGTACTTCGGTACATGTGACAATAAATATCAATCAAACCGTCAATCAATCAATGAGATGTATGAAAATGTATGCTTTTCCCAATGTTATTTGGAAAGTGGGGGGGGGGGGGTGGGGGTGAAAAAGAAAATCCCTAAGTATAATGCTGAAGCTATATTTTAGAATAAAATAATTATATATCACCACAGGCTGCTCTCCCTTTTAAGAGTGATTTAACCTGAGGGTCCCCACACCTCAGATGAGGGGCAAGGTTGAGAAGGGGGGCCTTTGCTGGTACAGGAATTGAACCTACGTGGTTGGCATCTCCCCACATCATGAACCAGCTGTCCAGCCAACTGATACATTTTTAAAAATTTGAAATTTAACACATCCGCCTGCTTACGTTCTCCTGGACTTTACTGGTGTTTTCAAGGGGTGAGTGGGAGGTGTTGAATTTGCCCACCTTGAGGCACCCTGAAGCTGCAGCTCCATCACTACTGCAGGGACTCCGAATGGCCTTCCAGCATCGGGAGCCCATCTACCATTCTTATTTCAATAGCGAGCGTACCCTCTCGCCATTAATTGATTAAACCTACAAAAACTGTGTCAGGTGACTATCCCCAACATGGCGCAGGGTCAGGGCATTTGATCCTCATGCACTGTCCAGCCCGTTATTTTAGCTGAAAGGATAAAATAAAAGTTGAAGTGGAACAGAACGGGCAGGAAGAAAGTGGATGGCATCCAGAAGAGATGCAGGAATTAATTTCTGAGGGTTTCAAAGTTTTTTCTCAATGAGGTTTGATATGAAATTTTTCCTGATAATTGAGTAGCTTAATTACTGAAGTACTGACAATTCCATTCCATGTCATCTGAGGAGTTGAAAACTTACAAAGTTGATTGACACATGGAGATAGAAATATGCTTGTACATGCTGATAGGTTAATGATGTAGATTATAAAGCTAGATTGATGTTTGAGATTTTGATTGATTACCTGTGAAGCAAAGGAAAATTTCACGCAGCTTTATCCATTTTGGAAGCTTTGTTATTCATTGCCATTTAAAGACTAACTAAGGTAAAGAGTGTCTATGTTGCTACAACTTGCGCTCTATTAAACAAAAGCGATTAGTAGGCCAACTGGAGGCTGATCTTCGTCTTCTTAAAGTTATTTTTTTTTTGTTGGAACTCGGACAGAATCTAGACTTAAAATTGGATTGGAAAAATCTTTGCTCCAACTGACATTTTGATTTGGGCCTCAAAAAAGATGGCCCAAGGACATCGCAGAAACAGACAAGAAATTCATTACAATGTTCCAATCTTGATCCTATGGTGTACATGTCATTTTGATTCGTATATGTGCAGCTCATTATACCAAATTTGGAGCTCAACCAAACCAATGTCCCCAAAAGGGAGATCCGTGTTGAGACAAGAGAAAATTGGTGTTTTATACTTTTCGGAGCTTTCTTTGAGCCAGACTGAGAATAATACAGGAACATAGAAACAGGAGTTGGCCATTGATCCCCTGCAACTTGTTCTCCTATTCATTCTTATCTGAACCTCAGCTCCATTTGCTTGCTTTGACTCAATATCCAAGTCCCTTCCCAAATCACATACCATAGCCCCTGTAACAGACCATCTGCCATCCATCTCTTCTGCTTCCAATTGGTTCATTCTGTTTGATCTACATCTCTAGGCCTTATTAGTTCCCTCCCAATTGCTCTGGGTATCCTTTCCACAATTAGTTGACATTAGTCTATTTTCAATGAACTATTTCTGAATAGCTTCCCCTTGCCCTTAAATTCATTCTAATGTCATGGGAATTTGACTTGTTTCTTTGCTTGTTTCAAGTTAAAATTAATATGTTTAATCTGTTTCTCTCTCGTCAACCAAACATGAGGTACAGGAATTAATCATGGGAATACTACCCTGGAGATCTTCCTTTTAATCTAACTGCAAGATTTTTCTCCTACGTTTCCCTGTGATACTGGTTCTTTTGTGAATCATGACTTCAAGTTCCTCTTCCATTCCTCTGTTCAATTCATAAAATCCCTACAGTGCAGAAGAAGGCCATTCAGTCCATCGATTCTGTGCTGACCCCCCAAAAGAGCATTTCCACTTAGGCCCACTCCCCTGCCCTCTCCCTGTAACCCCAGATAACCTGTTCATTTTTAGACACTAAGAGGTAATTTAGCATGGCTAATCCACCTAACCTGTTCAGCCTGGCCAGATTACCAGAAAACATGCTGCTGTGCCATTCAAAGAAGAGCAGGGGGTTCTGGCCAACACTCATCCCTTAATGGACACCATCAAAATAGAATATATGGTTATTTTGTTGGTTGGACCGAGATGTGTGCAGAATTTCAGCCACATTTGACGATAAAGCAACAGTGACTGAACTTCAAAATGTTTCATTGTCTATCAGGTGATTTGGGATAGCGTGAGGATATGCAAGATGTCATACAACTGTCAGTTCTTGCTTTCGTTGTGACCTTTTGGGATCCTGTGGTGAAGCAGCCTTCAATGTAAATGATTAAATAGAGGTTTTGCAGCCTTTTCTGCATTTAGTATGGATTATTCCAGCTTTTGTAACTTAGATCATTCTCATTGGCATCTTCAACACTGGACCTTTAATTAATGCTTATACTTATAGTGAGATTTAGGGATGCATCCAGTAACATGCCTCAGAAACAAATAACAAACACGATTAATAGTAAATTGCTGTTAGCTAAATGACGGAAATTCTCGCTGTGGCACACAATGGATGGGATTCTGTAATCCCGCGGAAGTGTGTCCACGCCGTCGTAAACGCCGTCCCGTTTTACGACGGCGTGGAAAGGCCGAGCCGAGGACTAATTCTGACGCCGCTCCAGATGCCCTTCCCTGCATGAACTGTGCACCACGGGATCCTCCATGTGCAGTGGCGCCGGCGCCAACGCGCGCATGTGCAGTGGCCTCCTTCAATGCGCCGGCCCCGATGCAGCATGGCTCAGGGCTACAGGGGCTGCCGCATAGGAAAGGAGGCCCCTAGCCAGAGAGGCCGGCCCACCAATCGGTGGGCCCCGATTGGGGGCTACATTGGAGGCCCACCCCCGGGGTCAGACCCCCCCCCCCCCACCCTGACAGGCTGCCACCTGACCCTTCAACGCCAAGGTCCCACTGGCTCAGAGCAGGTTAGAACGGTGCCGGGGGGACTCATTTTCTTTTATGGCTACTCGGCCCATCCGAGCCGGAGAATCATGGGGGGGGGGCGCTTAACCGGTGGTGTGCCGATGACGCCGGCCCCGATGGTGGCGATTTTCAGCTCTGCGGAGAATCACGCCCCAGCGTCGGGGTGGCATGCGCAATTCGCGTGCCCCCCCCCCCCCGGCAATCCTCCGACCCGGCGCGCGGTCAGAGAATCCCGCCCAGTATGTCTTTATCAAACTAAAAATATTATCATTACAGCACAGTTTGCTCACCTTCACTAACAATCAAAGGAGATGACAGGAACATCCATTGCAAATCATTTACATATTTTGCTGGGCAGAAGCATTAAAAGTAATTAATTATAAGGGATTTCAGAAAGTGTTTTTTGAAGGCATGTCTTAGGCAAAACAATGCTATTGTTTTGTGCGCCTATTAGGGTGAATTTCATTAATGTTGTCAATTCGGTAAAAACTTCATTCATGGAAATAAAAAGGGTTTCTTCCAAACTTCTGCCGTGGCTTCAGCATCTTAAGACACAACTCAGAGGAAATTCCTGGCATATGTATCGAATATATGACAAAATGTTCAGGGATTTTAAAGTTTGGATTCTCCGTTCTGGAGACTAAGTCATCTTACCAGTCTCCGCTGGCACTAGGAATGGCGCCCAGGTGCGATTCCCTCCCTTTACCATGTTAACTTTTGCATGGAAGAGTGCTTGCCAGATTCCATTGGAATTCTGGTATTGAGCCGCCATTTTGAGTTGGGTGGCCTGATACTGAGAATTGGACTCCCCTCCCCACAAGTAAAATCTCACCTCTCCTCCCCCCCGCCCCCCCCCCCCCCCCCACCGAACTGATAAGTAGGGGAACCCTTCTTTCTGCTGTGAAAAAGAGGAATTGAAAGCACTTAGTTGCTTTCGAAGTGGCGAGGAACTGTCAATCATAGCAAGAGTGTTCATAAACATTGTGGGTTAGCATCAAAGCAGGGTCCTTGAGATGCATTCAAGCATGAAAGGAAAGATGGATCAACATTCCACCAAGCACCCATCTCTGGAGTAATAAAACTATCAATCACTAGATAATGCAATGTATTGCTGCATGAAACTGAATGGAAGATTTGCATTTTGAAGGCTGTCAAGGTATTTGAAGCCCTTTGAAGTGTAATTGACTTTCATGGAAGCCTCTGACTTTTGTAACAGCTGTTGCTTTAAACACGTTTGTCTGAAGCAGCAGATGTTAGGGAAGGGTAAGTGAAATTGCACTCTACTACATAGACTGCTCTTCAGGTCTCTGTTGGGGGTGTCTGATGAGGGGTATGATGGGGGATCCCGATAGGATGTCGGCGGGAGATCAGAGCATTGGAAGGGGTTTGACTCTCGGTGCCGATCACATTTTACGGCTGACGCTCCATTCCCCACCCAATCAGGAAACCCAATACCGATATCGGGTAATGGTAAATTCATCCCTTAATCTTCATGCTGAGCCCATTGGTTCTTAAATTTTATCCCCTTCCCTGCAGTCTTCACCTGGCCAGAGGGCCAAACATAAACACACAGTCAGGATCTGAGGACCACGTTGGAACTTGACAGGGAAAAGTAAAGATGGATCCCATTAGCTTTCGGCATTAACTCCAAAAATCAGTTCAAAATGATGGCAAGATACAGGGGTTTATCACCTGGCCCGTTTTAACAGTCTACCTACCCAGCTTCTTCAGGGTGATGGAGTCAGACGATGAATAGCCTCTACAGACTGGCAATCTCCATCGATTGCCACTTTTGCTGGATTTACCTTTGGTGGGATTCCTAAGTCCGTCTCGCCCAACCTTCCTCACTTAGGCTGGGTGAGACAGGGACAACGAAGGTGGTCCCCAGCATCATCGTCGTGGAATAACTGGGGCGCAGAGAGATAGGTTGGACAGGGCTGGGGGGGGGGGGGGGGGGTGTGGAGGTCGGAACAGAGGAGGGGTTGGACTGGAAGAGGGGTTGGACTGGAGGAGGGATCAGACCAGAGGAGGGACTGGTTTGGAGGAGGCGTTGGACCAGAGGAGGGACTGGACTGGAGGATGGATCGGACCGGAGGAGAGACTGGACTGGAGGAGGGTGGGTTGGATTGGAGGGGGACTGTCGGAATGGAGAGGGTGGGAGTTCAGACCATGTGGTGAAGTGGGGGTTCACTCCAGGCCATACTGAGAGGTTGGGTCAGACCGGGGGGGGGGTCAGACTGTAGGGGGTTCTCGGTCGGAGAGGAGGCAGGGAGAGGTTGGGCCTCAGAGGGTGGAATGGTATGGTGGGTCTCCGAGGGGGTCATGAGTGTGGGGGGTGTCCTGTGCGAGGTGGCGCCTGGGTTTTTTAAAATAGTCACTCTGGAGTTAGAAATAATCATTTTCCCTTCAAATCTTTCAGAGTAACTATCAGGGTAAAACTGTCAGAACCATCTGAAGGTTCTGATTCTGTTGGGTGGTCCCCAGCCAACGCAATTGTCAGAGAAAGTTAGCACTTAGGAAAGTACTGGGTAAAACTTTACATGGGAACTTTAGAGGGATTCCCCAGTGTATCATTGGGGTACCTCCTAACTGCAACACTGGGGAACACGGAAGTTATGGGCCTATAATTAAGATAAAAACTTGGGGGGGAGATCAAGGGCAGAATTTTACTTTTTTGTACAGAGCACTGGCCGCGCAAGAAAACTGCCGGGCAGCTCATCGAGTGCACAGACGACTTTTCTCGTCACGCTGTGCAACACTTTGTGCAAATAAATGGAAGCACGAGCCATGCTGTCACGCTGGCAGTGCGGGTCTGGAAAAAGCCTGCAATGCCGGGAATCCCATGATCGGGGTGCTGTTTTAAAGGGTGCCCTGATTTCCGATAAAAGAAATACAGGAACATGCCCCACATACTTGAAAGCCTACCCTCACGGGCACAGGGCACAACCCCTGCACATTACCATCCCCTCCCTCCCCCTCAACCCCCACAGACAGGGGGATGCCCCCATCCACCTCCCCACAGACATGGGGAATGTTCCCCCACAGATATGGGGACCCACCCTCCAGTTGAGCTCCCCAGAGGGGCCCAGCCTGCCACTTGCTCCCTGGGGGCAGTGCAAGGGGACAGCATCAGGGGCAGTGACAGGGTGCTGGGGGCAGTGCCAGGGTACAGCTCAGGCACCCCTGTCAAACTCCGGGGGCTATACTTAACTGTGCATCGGAGGTCAGTTCCCTTCGCCTGGCATTCCCATTTTAAAAAACACGTTGTCGCTGACGTGACACCATGTCGGCAAGTGGGCATCTCCTATTGTGGTGGGACCATGTGGCAGGGTAGCCCTTTAGTAATATTATAATTTATTTAAATTAGGTTTTTGATCTTTTTAGGCAGTAGCTTTGTTACATCACTGGTGGGGGTGGGTAAATTCTAAATCTAATTCTTGTTTTATGACTCGCGGAATTTTACGACCACATTGCTGTTTGCACCCATGGCAAACCCGGGTACAAAATCCTGGCCATAGAGCAGCTGATGTAACTGCTGATTTAACTATAATGTAATGTCACATGATTAAGTGACTGAGATATGGATACAACCTTGTGTGGAGTACCTGAGATGTACTGAGGTACACATAGATCTGGAAACAAAAAATAAAGTTTTTTTAGGAACTGCAGTCTAAAGTAATACAAATAAAACCTGAATAACCCCATCTATGGGTGGCCCGGTAGCACAGTGGTTAGCACTGTTGCTTTGCGGCTCCGGGTCCCAGGTTCGATTCCCCGCTGGGTCACTGTCTGTGCGGAGTCTGCACGTTCTCCCCGTGTCTGCGTGGGTTTCTTCCGGGTGCTTCGGTTTCCTCCCAAGTCCCGAAAAAGTGCTATTAGGTAAATTGAACATTCTGAATTCTCCCTCAGTGCACCTGTACAGGCAACGGAATGTGGCGACTAGCGGATTTTCACAGTAACTTCATTGCAGTGTTAATGTAAGCCTGCTTGTGGCAATAAAGATTATTATTATTATCAACCCTGAACACAGGACGAAACAATAGGAAGAGATTGGTGTGAGAAACTGTGGACAGGTACCTACGTCAGGCCAATAATTTACTTTTCACCTGTGGCTATCTTCAACCAAAATGGTTCAACTGTTTGACTGAACAGGGAGAATCATTTGGTTTCAGATCTCTTACCCATTTTTTGATGGAGCTTTTCTCTGCTTACAATTGCTGATTTCATAAAGATTAACAGGATACCTGTTTTTGACTGGATCATTGCATGCGATAATGTCTCAGTGAAAGAACATGATAATTAACTGCTTTGTCAATGAAATGAAAAGTAAATTGCAGTTAATTGTACCTTAAAGAAGTCTTATGATTGGTATTATTTAAAAATTAAAGCAGTAAAAGGATCTGCGCCTCACGTCAACATTGTCTCATTTTCTATTTTTGCATACCTTTCTTGACCATAGATATGGTGGACCTTCTGGCCTGGCTTCAAGCAGGTACATTCAGCATTTCTGCTCAATTGATGTTGAGCTGCACGTGAAGGGATAATGAGGCAGGGCGGCAGCAGCATAATTCTCTAACGCAAGCCTTGCTGTGTGTGTGACTCAATGTCAGATGTGGTTGGATCACTAAATTTATCCTACCAGATTATTAGCTTAGATTTCATGCACCCCATTTCACATTATTTCCATGCCATGTAGTCTGAAGTATTCCTTGCTGCCACGTTTCTAGGACTGGGAACTGGTTCTGCATGGCCATTGATCTATGGGGCAACAGAGCTCATGGTACTAGTAATGCCCTGCCAAGTATATCATTGCTCTGCCACTCAAGGCCTCCATGGCAGCAGATGGAACCTTCTTGCAGCTAGAAAGAACTTATTTTGTTACAGAAGCATCAGCTGCAGGACGAATGGAAGCACAGCCAGCTCATGGTTAGATTCCATTATATTAAATGCTGTTTGCTACCTATCCCAATGATTCGCAAATCTTTTTGGCTAAAGGGTCCCTTTCCAACGGAATTAGTAATCATGGAGACCCCCTCCGTAATATGTAATACGTATAATATGAAAAAGCTACCTGTAAAACATTTTATTAATAATAGAATCAAATCACTGAATCGTTAAGGTGCAAAAGGAGGTCATTCGGCCCATCGAGTCTGCACCGGCCCTCTGAAAGAGCACCCTAGCTTGGCCCAATACCCCGCCCTATCCCCATTACCCCACCTATCCTGCACATCGTTAGCCACTAAGGGGCAATTTTAGCACATTTAATCCATCCACCTGCACATCTTTGGACAATGGGAGGGAAACCAGAGCACCTGGAAGAAATCCACACAGACATGGGGAGAATGTGCAAACTCCACACAGATAGTCACCCAAGGCTGGAATTGAATCTGGGTCCTTGGCACTATGAGGCCGCAATGCTAACCACTTTGCCACCATGCCGCCCATGCTTTTAAGAAAACTGGGGTGGGATTCTCTGAGCCAAAATTGCGATTGACGCGGGGGGCAGAGAACGGGTATCGACACCGAAATCCGGCACGACGCCACTCCTGCGATTCTCCAACCCCGGTGAATTGCCACGAGTCACGTGTGCGCAGTCTATGCGGCATGGGTAGGAGGCCAATGACAGAGGCCTCCGCGGCAAATCTCCAAGTGTAACTGCTGAGTTTCTGACAGCGTGGTTCTCTCATGGTCCCGCCCACTGGGAACATGGCGTGGTGGCTGCGGATTGAGTCCGCAGCTGCCCTGATGGAGGTCGGGGGTGGATCCTTCACGGGGCGGGGGGAGGGCAGCTCACAGATGGCTAGGCTATCGATCGGGGACTACCGATCGGCGGGCGCGCGCGGTCTCGGGGCAGCCTATCTTTTTGGTGCTGGTCCGTGGTGTGGGTCAGCCATGTTGCACGGGGTGGCCGATGCAGGCCGCCGCCGAACGCATGCCTGGACCCCCGACCGGAAGTTCAGGGTCCCATATCGGCAGCCGGAGCTGCGAGGATACTCTGTTAACCCCCTCCAGGTAGGAGAATCACTCTGGACTTTCTTCAGGAAAGTCCAGAGTAATTCGCCCGTGTTTTCACACTGGTGTGGGGACATAGCCCCATTATTTGAGAATCCTGTCCCAGGTGTTTACTTGTAAATATCAGTGAGACTGGTGTGCCTGCTTCACACTACAGGGTCTGTCTACCACTGGCAAAAGGCTGTTAGAGCAGGAGCATAGGGAGCACAACATGTCTCTGGCCTGCATTCAATTATCTATCTTGGCCATGGAGCCCTGGGCAGGTACCTACCTCGCCCACCCTTAAGGCAGGCCTTCCATTGTTGGACCCTGGAAGCTGTCTGTGGTCATAGATCCCATTTGAATCCACACAGTTTGCAGAGACCATCACAAGAGCTGACATTGATAGAATGTAGTTGGTACAGCACCCAAACCTACGCCCACACTTGTTAACCTGCAAGCATCACAAAGCTGTGAGCTGTAGGTCAAGTAGGGAACAGTGTCTCCTGAAACTTCAGCCAGCATTTCTGCCCAACTTCCACCAGCAACTAGTTAACCTGACTTAACATTCCTGCCCTGAACTGCCTCCGCTTGTCTGATGACAGCAATTCTGTTCCATTTGTTTTTGACCAGCCATCTCCCTTGTCTTATTTCTGACCACCTTCAAGCTATTTTGCTTATTACAGGTCTTCATTCTTAGAACCAATATTTACAAACAAGGAACACAGGTCCAACAATATCACTTAATTGAACCCAATGTTATGAGCCTTGTCGAGACAGATATTTTTTTTAAGTGTGATTAATTTCCCAAAAGTCTAACAGAAATAATCAACGGATAAAATTTCATGATTTAAGACATTTACTGCAAAAAACAAAAGTCAACATAAATCAAATATTACTCAACAACCAACCGATATATCAAGCTAAAGAAAAAGTACTTTTGCATTAGCTAACTAACATAATTGAGATACATTGTGCTCAGTCAAAATTTATGATGTCCTTCAAAAGTCATTCCACCCAGCCTGAGGTTTCTAGATCTGCCTTACACCAGAAAGATCTACCTCAGGCATTCCTCGTCCTTAAATCTTCAAAAGTCATGTTTGTTCTGACCCCTTCCTTTAAGTCAGAAAACTAACTGTCACAGATATTAAAAAGTCGTTCCCTGCACCTCGTAGCAGAAACTTTCTGCTTCTTCATCAAGTATTTTGTCTTTCTTTGTCTGAAAGAGCAGCTGTGCTTTTTTTGTGAGTTACTGTGTCAAGGCGTGTAAACTGTTACTTGCTTTCAATCAGTTTTTGTTTGAGTTTCTTCACCCTAGGCAACCAGATCACATGGGCCTGTCTCCGAACAGAGGTGTTCAGTATAACCTCACCTTTCCCCTTTCCAGAAAGTTCAGTTTCAGTTAGAGGAAATATTTAAAAACTTAACTTTTTAAAACTCCAGCATTCATAACACCAGGCATATATGAGTGATCTATTTCTCCTCTTTGTTAGTTTTCCTCAAGGTTTACATCAATTAACTTCTGGTTTTACTTTTATTACAATGTTTTTTTTTCTCCCAAGGATGCTCCTTAAAACTCTTTTTTTGGGTAATCAGTTTTAGTGCACTTTTGTCTGATGGTACAACTATACTTTTAACTATTACCACATGTTGGCAGAAAGACATCCCATTACAAATGACTGGAGACAGGGTTCAGACACACTGGTGGCTCACAATTAGCTTTGAGTTGAGCAATTATAGTGCGGCACGGTGGCGCAGTGGTGAACACTGCTGCCTCACAACACCGAGGTCCCATGTTCGACCCCGGCCCTGCGTCACAGTCTGTGTGGAGTTTGCACATTCTCCCCGTGCTTCAGCACATTTCGCCCCTACATCCCAAAGATGTCCAGGGTAAGTGGATTGGCCATGCTAAATTGACCATTAATTGGATAAGTGAATTGGGTACTTTAAATTTATGATTTAAAAAAATAAGTTGAACAATCATTTTAACCATCATAACCACAATGGGTAATGCAAAAAACAATGCAAAATACAACTGTGATGGGCTGCCTTTTCTGACAAAAAAAAATGCAAAACATGGAAATTACCTGCTGATTTTATGAGATACAAAATGATTCAGGTCTTCCACGTAGTCCAGAATGGAAGAAGAGAAGGATGACAAGTGCATATAAGATGCACTTAGATTTCAAGTGATGTTTCTAGTAGAGTTAGTTATAGTAAGTTTATGAGAGAAGGCATAATCCCTGGTGAAGACTGGTTCTGTTAAGGGCACCACACTGCCACCTGGACATTGATCGGAAGCAAATCAAGAAATGTATGAGGATTATCACCATCTTTTCTCACCTTGCCTTTTAAAGTTACCAAGCTTCTCCTTACATTGAACTGCAGTCTGAGGGATTAAAGAGTTTGCCTTTGTAAACGCTCCTCCCTCCCTCCATTGGCCTTGTTTGGACCCCCTCTGTGCTTGTCATCTTAGCCTATTCCTGGTGCACTTTGTCAAAGCCCTGTGCCCCATAGTAAACTTTTCAGGAATTTTATGCAGTAGATCTTCCTGATCACTTTGTAGGCACAGTAGCACAGTGGGCAGCACTGTGGCTTCACAGTGCCAGCTTAGATTTCCGGCTTTGGTCACTGTCTGTGCGGAGTCTACACATCCTCCCTGTATCTGCGTGGGTTTCCTCCGGGTGCTCCGGTTTCCTCCCACGAGTCCCGAAAGACTTGCTGTTAGGTAATTTGCACATTCTGATTTCTCCCTCTGTGTACCCGAACAGGCACTTGAACGTGCTGACTAGGGGCTTTTCACAGTAACTTCATTGCAGTGTTAATGTAAGCCCACTTGTGACAATAAAGATTATTATTATAAAGAAGTCTTCTGAACATGGTTGCCTCATCAACTTGCTGCAGATGTTTAAAGGGTGTAGCCATGTGCTATTTCCCACACCAAGCCCCACCAGCCGTGCTTCCAAAGCCTGGAACTCCCTCAAAATATGTTTTAATTAACTGAAGCCATAAAATGATCACTGTATATTAACTCTAATATCAGATCCACCCCATTAGTGGCTATGCCATCAGCTGCCTAGCAGCTAAACGTTGGAACTCTCTCCCTAAACATCTATACCTCTTTTGATCTTCCCTAATGACATTCCTAAAAATGAGCTTTTACTAGCTTTTGGTTACCTATCCTAATAGGTACTTACGTGGCTTCGTTCGAATGTTTAATCAGGCTCATGAACAGTGCCTTGGCATATTTATAGTACAAGGGCTATATAAATGCAAGTAGCTTTTGTTGGAAAAACAGTTTAATGAAACGCCCAGTAATCCATCTTTACGAGCTGAAAACTGGCCAATGCTGAGGTTTAAACTCCGGTTGCCCAAACAAGAGTCTACCATACCAACATTGAGTTAAAGACGACGAAAAGCCAACTGTTACTCACAGAAGTATGGGTCCACATTCTGTGAACTCACTTCAATGCTGAGAAGGAAATTAAAAAGCCTAACAGTGGCTGCCAGATGGTGGATTCTGACTTTAAATAAATAAACACGACACTGCACTAATCATATTTGAAACAATTGTTTTTGTTCACACCTGAGTTCCAAATCAGTGACCTCAAGCCAAAACAACCATTAATAGTACAACTGAACAAATCTGATGAAAAATAATTATGGAATAATGCAGTTTTAATTTTAGACAGGTTAATTTCTGAATTATTTCATTCAAAGTTTCACAGTGGTAAGAATTAGTCTTCTGAAAACTTCATTACTGCAATTCGTGCTTAATGCCACTTTTGCCAGATAATTGAAAAGAATCAATCTATAAACTATTGCTGTATGAGTTCCAACATTGGGAGTTCTTTAGTACTGGAAGAAAATGTTAAAAGTCCAAACATTACTGAAAAAAAACATTTGGGTGATGTGATGAATGTAGAAATTGTTATGTATTATATTTTATATTTGTGGCAGTAGTGTTATTAAAAACCTGGTTTAAGATATATATTTGTTGCAGTAATATTATTAACAAACTTAGATTAAGGTATACTAACAAAACTGGAGGCACTTTATCAGGTTTAAAATATATAATTCCTAGTTTGATTTGGGATTATAGAATTTAAAGACAGTGACCAGGATGCTCCCCTCTGGGGTCGAAGTCCCCATGCCGGCGGGAAAACCAGCGCTAACAAATCTGATGTCAACGGGCCCCCAAGGTGAGGAATTCTCATCTGTCTCAGGGGCTAGGTGGGCGCCGGAGGGGTTGGCACCCTCCAGCCAGCACCGAAGGGACGGCACGAGTTTGCGCATGTGCCAAAGGGCTGGCATGATCATGCGCATGCGCAGAATCGGCGGCGAAGTTCCGCGCATGTGCAGACCGGCCGGCGTATTTTGGCGCATGCGGGGGGTGGGGGTCTCTTCTCCACGCCAGCCATGGCGGAGCCCTACAGGGGCCGGCGCGGAAGGAAGAAGTTCCCCCACGGAACAGGCCCGCCCGCAGATCGGTGGGCCCCGATCGCTGGCCAGGCCACCTTGGGGATCCCCCCGGGGTCGGATTCCCCCCCCCCCCCCCCCCACCACGAGGACCGCTCCAGCGGACTTACCTGCCAGGTCCCGCCGGTATGCGAACTGAGTGATTCACGCTGGCGGGACTGGCTAAAAACGTATTTAACACCTGGGGAGGTGGGAAAAGGCATTTTAAGTACATATGAACTCGTGCCAGAAGACTACAGACAGAAGTTTAGAAATCTAAGGAAAAAAACAGCTTTGGTGTACATAGAGTTGAAAGAATTACCAAAATAATTTTGATAGGTGGATAAGAGCATTACAAATAGATCTAACCTATAAAGCTCTTGGGGAAAAGGTTATTTCGGAGGAATTTGAAGATTTGCCTCCCCCAGTAGTGAGAATACGTGGAAGAGCAAAGGGTTAAAAGTATGAGTTGCAGTAAGTAAGGAGGTTCACAATGGATACAGGAGCAAGCCAATCTTTAATGGTGAGAGATAATGGTGAGAGATAAGGAATTACATAGTTCAGAAGAGGTGGTAATATGTGGGATTACTGCCTGAAGTGAGTAGTATTCAATTATGCAAGGTAAGGTTAGCAAGTCCAGTGAAAAGTGGTGAAGTGGTGGTAGGAGTAATAGAGAAATTTCATTTTTCAGGGGTAGAGTTTATTCTGGATAATGATATAGCTGGACCAGAGGTAGGGTTGATGCCTACAGTGGTTGGAAGGCCAGTAGAAAGTCAAACATCTGAGGTGTTGCAAGAAGCATATTCTTGTGTGCTTCCAGATTATGTAGCAACAAGAATACAGTCCAAAGATGTAGGGTTAGGTGGATTGGTTACGCTTAATCGCCCTTAGTGTCCGAAAAGGTTAGGCGGGTTGCTGGGTTTCAGGGATCGGGTGGGGATGTAAGGTTAAGTAGGGTGCGCTTTCCAAGGACCGGTGCAGACACAATGGGACAAATTGCCTCCTGCTGCACTGTATATTCTATGATTATATGATTCTATTATCCTACCAGCGGGATTTTCTGTCCCTTTCCGCCGATGGGATCTTCCAGTCTTGCTAAAGGTAACCCCCACCTGTGACAGATTCCCTGGCAGTGCGTCAAGTGATCCATCCAAATTGACGTAGACATTTGTGTGACTGGAAGGTGCCATGGCAGCCGATGGCAAGCTGCCTCTGTCAAGAGAAGACATGCCATTGCCATTGGGGCCAGTAAATGTGACTTTAGTAGTATAAGACAAGGGGCTGGATTCTCCGTTTCTGAGGCTAACTACCAGAGGCAACGGAGAATCCGTGGTGTTCCACGACGGGAAAATCGGCACCAAACCCTCACTGATTCCGTACTGGTGAGGGGCTAGCTCCGGTGGCGTGTGAAACACCCACAGAACGTGCGGAAAACGGCTGGAGAATCGGCGGGTCCTGGGCCGCGCATGCGCAAGGCTGACAAGCTACAGCGGTGCACAGCGGAACATATGGTGTCGGCCGTGTTGGACCGCGTACCTGCCCACTCCAACCCCACAGCCAATATCTTTGCACCGCTCCCGCCAACCTTAGCAGAAGCCCCCCAGCCAGTGGCACGCATTTCGGCCAAGTGTTGTGGCGCTGGACACTGTCCGCAGCGGGCAGGCCAAGCTCCTGACCGTTGGGACCACATGTTGCCCGCGCCTTCGGGAATTCGGCCCATCAGAGGTGGCGCATTGTGGGTGGGCTGGTTGATGGCACTCCGATGCTGTTGCGACTGCTCGCGGCGCATGTCCCGATGACGCCCGATGTGGAGGGGGCGGAGAATCTTCAACCGGCATCAAACTGGTGTCTGCCCCGATTTTGGCGTCAGGAACCATTCTCCGCCCAATCGTCATTCTCGATTTCGGCATTGGCTACTGAGAATCCTGCCCAGGAGCTAGATTTTCTATAGCACCTTTCAGTATTACACAGTGTAAAAACATTTTTCCCAACCACTCTTTTTTGATGAATTTCCCCTTTGCCTGATCGTGTACAAAATAAACGTATTGCTATGCATCTTATATTTTTAAGTTTTCCTCTACTAATTTACCTAGTTTCTAACTCATCTATCATCCCAATTTGAGCCATGCCCCTTTATCTTGCTGTACTTTGCCTCTTTCCAGCCTCTATTTTGAAATACATTGCTGTGGGGATGGTTGGGCGGGGGGAGGGGGGGGGGGGGGGGGGGGGGTGGGTGATGGTGGCTATATCAAAGAATAGAGTTTCATTGAGAGGATTTTTATACTGATACTGGAAAGAGCATGAGATTTATACTAAAATATAACTTATATAGGTAGCGCAGAATTTCTTATAAAGAAATTAGATCGCATTAACAATTGTCGCACAAAGTCAAAATATTCTTGGTACTCAGTTTTTCTATTCACTAACTTTTGCAACAAAATTTCAAATCAATGTACCTTTATGGAAATGTAAAAACGGAATTATTTCATTTCCATGAAGGACTTGTGTATGGGCATGTGTAAAGATAATAGGAATGCTGCGACATTAAGCAAATTCCTTTAAGATTTATAGGGACCCTTAGGCTCTGAAAAACATATTTATCAATGGTGAACGGCTTGGCAAAGATGAAGAACCGATTACAGAATCCAGTTGTGTGATCAATTCAATGGGAAATGAACTATTCTCATTTGGTAGAAACTCATTTTTCTTCAGTCACTGAATAATGTCCTGCTTAAAAATGGCAAAATTCTCCATCTTCTTTTATATTCAATTAGTCTGACTAAACAGCAGCAACTATTGTCTCCAGTTGCAGTAACAGCTGCCTGATTATCCTTAATGATCCTACTTTATCATCCAACAGTGAAAGCAGAAAACATTCTTTTACTGGATGAATGCTTCAAAGAAGCAGCAATCAGGCTCGGGAAGAATTAGAGGAAAAAAATGCAATAGGTATATATAGGTGCAGTGGGAGGGAGGTTATAAGTAGGAGTCCAAAAGGACTGGCCTGGAAATCTTGAGTTCAAAGGTCATGCAATGAGGGCCTCGCCATTTTAAACAGAGGACGTACAGAATTTTGAAGACCTTGCACATTAATGTCACGAGATACCTCACATTTTGCCCTTTTATGATTCATGAAACCATAGCATCCATAGCCACTGAAAATAGGTCCAGACTTATGCAGATTTACTTAGATCCTGCCGTGCAACATAGAAACTGGCCATTTTGATTAAGAAGTGAATGCTGGTATATTTCCAGGATTTCAATTGAAGTATCCTTCTCATCCTCGAATCCTTTCATATTTCCTTTTTTCAAGTAACTAGTTGATTCACACATAACATTTTGTATATTGTGCTGGTTGAACAACAATTTGTAGCAGAGAATTTCACCTTCACACCAGCCTGAGTGCTATTACTGTATCCTCTGCCACATTGCGCTTGTTTAAAAAGTACATTGGCTATTCAAGACTGTTGTGTAATGCTTGCTTCTTGTACCCATGCTGGGGATGGGGTGCTATAGTGGAAAGCATCCTTGTACTAATACTGGAAAGCATGTTAAGAGAAACTTTGTTTTATTCAGTTTTACCTTAAATAACTGCTTCACTTTGTCTATGATGTGGGATATCAAGCTAAAGCTTCACCCATTCATGGTCCTTGCTTTCCAACTATTATCCTTTCTCTAACCTCTGTTTCTACTTCATGGCCCTTGTATATATCTGGTTCTCTGTTCAAATCCCTAAGGTCTCACTTATGCCTTTTTCAAAAATACTGAGATGGCCCCTAACCAATGTTATTAATGATATCCTCTGTGATATTGAATTCATCTTTTGTCTTATTTGACAGCTCTTGTACTTGAAACAGTTGACTGCACAAACTCTCCCATCACCTCTTCTCTGTTGCTCAACTCCTTGGCACTGCCCTTGCGCCCTTATTTACCTGCGCACAGTCAAGTGCATTACCGGCAATGGCTTCTCTTCCTGCCTATTCATCATCAATTCTGGAGACCCTAGGGATCTCTCCTTTGTTGCTTCCTTTCCCTCGGCTACATGCTGCGTGGTATTTTCACTGTTGTATTCACGTAGATTCATTATTTATTCGTTATAGTACAGAAGGAGCCCATTTTTCCCACCGAGTGCACTACTTTTCTCTAAAAGTAACGCCTAAAAAGATTTGACCTGCTTATGTGCCCTTGTACCATTCTGCTTGAGGAAAGTCTAATGCTATGGATTGAGAACTGGATTCTTAGTTCCTAACTTACAACCTTTGACTATGAGAGAAGAATTTTATTGCATCATTTTGAGCTGGACCTAAATCCATAACCTAGAGATGAAAGGAAAGTCATTATTCAACCACATTACCTCACAAAGGTAACAAATTTCTCTTCACGAGCCACTGCTAGCATTTCCAATCAAAATAACCTGCTCTTTTTCAAATAGTGCATGGATCTCTTATGCCAAATTAGGAGACCTGATGAGACTTTGATTTAATGTTGAAGCGGAGAGATACCATCTCCAGCCCTCCCTCATTACTGCATGAGTCATCTGTTTGCTATGTTATCTCTCTTCCTAGTCAGTCCTTTGGAATCGACCCTTTAGGATCCATCCTGGTTTGATGGGTTCTGAGATGGCTGATAAGTCCAATGTGTGACCTGCAGACTCTGCCATCTGCAGGGCAGGTGGTGCTTGAAGAATTGGGTATATGAGTTGTTTGGAAGTTTTTGCACTTTTGTTGACCTCTTGATTTTGCCTGTGTGTTCCTGCAGAAGTCTCTTGATGTGTATGTTGCCTTTCTGAATGAACCTTCTCTATTTTGTTGGTCACAAGTCAAATGAGTCAGTCGGGATGACCGACCTCTTCTGGGGTGCTGTGAGCAGATCGCTGAAATGTTTCTGCAATCCTCTTGTGAGTCTCCTGATGTGACCAGGCTCCGAGTACAGTAGTTGCTTCCGGAGTCTGGTATCAGGCATTCAAACTGCATTTCCTGCCCAGAGAAGTGGATTTTGAATGATTACTGCCTCAATGCTGGGAAGGTTCACATGGGGCAGGAGGCTGCTGTTGGAGAGCCTCCCATGCCCCTAGATTCGGAGGATCTTGTGAAGGTGAGGTGAACTGTGGTGGGGCATGATTCCACAGCTTCTGACACCGAGGTGAGATATTGGCTGACACCCTTGAATAGAAACATACGGCCGTCATGTAGAAAAACGAGGTCATCACTAATAAATAGGTATATAATATATTGTATATATTTGTATAAAATAAATGAAATTGAATTGAATTGACATTTAGAAAAATTATAAACTGGACATTTTTTCCAAGCTGTGAACATGGCAAAGAAACAATTAAAGTTAATAGAATCGGGACCAAACTTTCATTGGGTAGAAGGTATAAAGCTCTGGTATAGCTAGACTTAATATTATGTTAAGTTCTGGGCAGGACACTACAAAAAAATTGTTCTGCTTTTTTCTGGATAAAATAGTATAGTGGTTATGTCATGGGGCCAGTAATCCAGGAACATGAATTTAACTCCATGATTGCATTTTGTGAATTTGCATTCAGTTAATTAAATTAATCAGTAATAAAAAGCCAGTAACTGTCAGAAAGTCTAACTAATTCATGGATGTCCTTTAATGATCGAAAATGATGTTGTCCTTACTGTGTCCGGCCTATTTCTGAGTCCAGATCCCCAGCATGCGGTTGACTCTTTACTGGCCCAGCAATATTCAGTTATGTCAAATTGCTACAACACAGGTATTGATCTAGTTTACATAAATGCATACCCAGCCCAACTGATCCTGCAAAGTTCTCCTCACTAACATCTGACCAAATTGTGAGAATATTTCTGAAACTGAAAATTAGATGCTCATTAATTTACAAGAGGTATTGTAGAAGTGTTCAGTTCCCAAACACCGACAATGAGGACTTGTAACAAACACTACTTCATTAACTAGCTCAGCAGCTACTTCATGCGTGTACTCTGCCCATGCTCAGGGGGAGAACCCCCACCACACTCCTGACACATGACCCTTTCTGTACCCACGTCATCAAGTGACCACTCGGTCTACAGGTACCAAGAAACATTTTTACTCAATAGTGTAAATATTTGGCAAAATTGATCAAGTAAAATAATAAGCAAAAACATTAGATTCACACAAAAGTCAATGAGATGACACAATAGTGCACAAGAGAGATAAGCTTCAATGGGCCAAGTGACATTTAGTTATCCCTGATTTTCCTCTAATTTAAATTGTGAGCAGATTTTTTTAAAAAGTAGGAAAGGTATACTGAGTAAAATTATTTAAATTTTTCCTTTGAAATTTATATGTCCAGAATCTCCTGGCAAATCTGGCTTAACAGTCTAATACACAGCGGGAACTAATATAGCTGAAATATGCAAACTGGAATTGCCCGCCTGCTCCAAGTGCGGGCGATGCACTCCTGCAGATCCATTTTAACTGAGTTTAGTACTAAGCATCATGTTAACAAAAGACTAATGCTGTTTTGCCAGCAGGACAGCCAGTTAGCAAATCAGATCCTGCCAATTGAACAAGCTGCCCGGCTAGTTGTAATAAATGTGCTTTACAGCAGAATGCATCCTAGTGGGCAATTGTACACAGAGGAGCTACCTTTTTTTCAAGGTATGGGATACTAACACCATCTTACTTTAAATGGCCGAAATGCTTTTTTAAAAATAAAAACCCTTTAGCTGTTCTAATTTCAACTTAAATTATTCAGCAACACTCCTCACTCTGCCAGTACCTCTCAAGTGAAATTCTCAGCATGAGGCAGCATAGCATAAGATGAATAAAACCCCTTTTGGGGACCACTTATAATCAGATGTGCTGATAGAGAAGCAGAAAATTCCTCTTTAGTTAAAATATTTGCATTTCAATCGTGCAATATGTACGTATACTTTTGATGAATTAAATACTTGTAGAATCACAGGATATTTTGTGAAAATAATTCAATTGCAAAACTGTAAGTTACACTTGGGGGGGGGGGGGGGGGGAAATTGAAGGGTTTTCTTTTCTCTGAATTTGTTTTTTTCTCCCCTCGCCTGAACTCTCTGACGCTGTTGGGTCACGTAGGGTGCTGGTCACCCTAGTGATCATTATTTATGTTTGAGCCTTAATAGTGAGTGTTGCAGGCTGTGGGACAATAGGCTGGACCTGTCCTCGCTGGATGATTTACGTGCTTCATTTCAACAGGCATCACTGGGTAGCATATGAGAAGCGGGACGTCTACCCATTTTTGCACTCTGCAAAGCTGCCGGGATATAGAGGTTAAATGTAGCATGATTATTGATGGCTCCACTGAGATCAGACTTGATGCTAATTGGGCCTTCCTCTTCTGCATAACAGCTATTTATTGTATAAACTCTCCAGGCCACAGAGGAAACTATGGCTACAGAGTTCTCTTATAAAGCTTGTACCACTTTTTTAATTAAGGAAAGAGCTGTTTATATTCTGCTGGTACAGCTTGTTCGCTAGGGATGGGTATCTAATGGATCATTATTCAAAAATCAGTACACTTCAGTTATGGTTTTCATTCAGCAAGTGGTCTTTCTTCATGCTCCAGAAAACATCAATGAACATGAAAGCTGTTATCAGCCCTCATCTTCTTTCCATCACGCACCATATGGTGCCATTTCTGCACAGGTACTAAATGAAATGAAGCTTAAGCTCTCTGGCAAAGAGGGAATAAAAGCAAGATTATTTCATGAATGTTTAATTTTTCAACCTTCAGCACCAACAAGTTGAAAATAAGGGTGAAGCCCCACTGTCGAAATAGTCTGTCTTAGAAATTCCTCAGTATGTCTTCAAAACAAAACACAACGGGCGGGAATTTCAGGCCTTTCCCGCTGATAGAATCTTCTGGTCCTGGCGAAGGTGACCGCCCCAATCCCGTGGCTGATTCCCCGGTGGCCGGAGGGGCGAGCCACTCAAAACGCCGGAGATCTTGGTGGGTCTGGGAGATCCCACCAGTGGCCAATGGCGAGCCACCTCCTCCATTGGAAACACATTGTGAGGGGTGGGGGGGAGGGGGGGGGGGGGGGGGGGGGGGGGGGTGGTTGCAGGAGGTAGTGGAAAATCCCACCCAACATTTTTTATGTTGGAGCGCAAAAGTCACAATGTCCTATTTTGATCCATTTTAGATTTTGAAACATTGAAGCAGGGATACATGATTCAACACAGACAAAAGCCAGTTGAAATATAGCTGGACACCGTCTGCATAATCCGGAAACTGGCCACACGACTGCAATAAATCCAATTGAGAGGTGGCAGCATGGTGGTGCAGTGGTTAGCACTGCTGCCTCACGCTGCCACGGACCAGGGATCGATCTCAGCCCCGGATCACTGCCTGTGTGGAGTTTGCACATTCTCCCCGTTTCTGCGTGGATTTCACCCCCACAACCCAAAAAGATGTGCAGGGTAGGTGAACTGGCCACGCTAAATGAAAGAAAATGAAAGAAAAAGAATTGATTGGGTAGTCTAAATTGAAAAAAAATCCAATTGAGAGGGTTGAAATTTAGTGTGCAAATAAGTCTGAAAATGGAGATAGACGAAACTCACATTTGACGTCACAATTCCCAAAGATTTATCTGAGATTGTAATGCAACATCAACATATAATTTGCAACAGGAATTGATGCCCCTTTCTGCTTCCCTGTCTAAAGAACATGGGTTCAGTGAGATGAGGCAAGAAATTATGGTGAAAGTTGACACTGACTGGCAGTCACTGGTCTGCTGCTGAAAATGAGTTTTTGGAAGTTTTATATTAAAAAAAACGAAATAGGCTAATGGAATTAGTTGCTCCATGATCAGTTTTTGGGACACTTGAAGTTAAGTGGCCCCTTGCACAATGTGCTGAACACTGAGCACCAGCAGGTGTGTGAATATATATATGTGGTTATAATGTGGTTAGTACTGCTGCCTCATAGGGCCAGACACCCGGATTCGATTCCAGCCTTGGGTGATTGTCTGTGTGGAGTTTGCACTTTCTCCCTGTTCCTGCGTGGGTTTCCTCCGGGTGCTCTGGTTTCCTCCCACAGTCCAAAAATGTGCAGATTAGGTGGATTGGCCATATCTTTTTATTAAAACAGTAAAAAATATATACAAGGCCAAACAGTACAAACACTCATTTTGTGTTGGAGAAACGGGATATCCTCCGCTCAGTACCAATGTACGGGGAGGGTGGGTGGATACTCTGATTATTAAAACAGTTCACAGCATGGGCGCAATTCTCCGCTGCCCACGATGGGTCGGAGAATAGCGGGAGGGCGTCCCCGACATTTTTCACGCCCTCCCGCTATTCTCCCCCCTCCAAGGCCACCCCACGACACAAATCGCTGCTCGCCGTTTTTTCCGGTGAACAGCGATTCCCCCCAGGCCAATGGGCCGTGTTCCCAGGCCTTTACGGCCGTTTTTACGGCAGCAAACACACCTGCTTGCTGCCATCGTAAAAACGGCCGCAACATGCCCGTTCTGGGCATCCAGGGCCCCAATTGGCACGGCAGTACCACGGCCATATAGATGGTCCAATTAAGTTTCTGGAATATGGTAACTCTCAGGATGTTGATTGTGGAGGACTTAGCAATAGTAATGCAGTGAAACATCAAGGAGAGATGGCTAGATTCTCTCTTGTTGGAGCTGGTCATTGCCTGGCACTTGTGTAGCACAAATGTTACTTGCCACATTCAGCTCAAGCCTGAATATTGTCCAGATTTTGCTGAATGTAGGTACAGGCTGCTTCAGCATCTCAGGAGTTGCAAATGCTATTGAACATCATGCAACCATCAGCAACCATTCCCATTTCTGACCTTATGATGGAGGGAATGTTATTGATGAAGTAGCTGAAGATGGTCAGGTCTAGGACATTAACCGGAGAAACTCCTCCAGCAATGTTCTGGAACTGAAATGATTGGCCTCCCAACAATCACAACCATCTTCCTTTGTGCTAAGTATGATTCCATCCTGTGAAGGGTTTTCCTCCTGATTCCCAATAACTCAGGATTTGCTAGGGCTCCTTGATGCCACAATAGTCAAATTGATTTCAAGGGCAGTCACTCACACATCAAATCTGGAGTTCAGTATTTTTTGCCAATGTTTGGATCAAGGCTGTAATGAGGTCTGCTGCTGAGTGGCCTTGCAGAACCCAAACTAAACATTAGTGAGCAGGTTGTTGGTGCAATTTCTGCTTGATAGCACTGCCATTAACTCCTTCCATTTTTGCGAACATGTCAAACCTGAGTAATTTCCCAAATTGTCATTGATGTGGCAGTGCTGGAATCACTTGTCTAGGGGTGCGGCTAATTGTGGACCATATCCGCATTATGTTGTCAGGGCCCAAAGCCTTTGTTGTACCCATAATATGTTTCTTTGTAACATGCGGAGTGAGTCAAATTTACTGAAGACTGCCATCCTTGATGGTGGAGGCCTTATTTAAATTTTTTAACAAGTGTTTTTAATATTCCCAATGTGTGCCCTGAATGCTGGTCACAGAATCACAGAATTGTCATGGTGCAGAAGGAGACCATTTGGCCCATCATGTCTGCATTGACTCTCCAAACGAGCATTATGACTTCATGCCATTCCATTGCCTTTTGCCTCTACCCTTGCATATTGTTTCTATTCAAATAATAATCAAATGTTCTGTTGAATACCTCAATTGAACCTGTCAAACTTCCAGGCAGTGCATTCCAGACCCAAACCACTCTTTGTGTGAAGACATTTTTTTCTCACATCACATTTGCTTCTTTTGCAAATCGCCATAAATCTGTGTCATTTCATTCTTGATCCTTTCATGAGGGGAAACAATGTATCCCACTCTACTCTGTCCAGCCCCTCATGATTTTGAACGTCTCTCCCAAATCTCCTCTCAGCCTTCTTCTCTCCAAGAAGTACAGTCCCAACCTCTCCAATCTATCCTCAAACTGAAGTTTCTCATTTTCTCGAACAATTCTTGTAAATCTGATAAAGGACCCTGATTCAAAATGGTGGGTGGTGCACCTTAGGTGTAGGATAAGCGTGTGCATATGGAATCCCCACGCAATCATTTTTTTTCTCTTGGCTACTATAAATAACGCCCACAGATATGTGAGAAGATTACAAGTTTCACCTCACCTGCTAAGATTTCTCGGCTCACCATCCGACATTCACACCCTCTTGGAGGTCTGCCATGCTGATTTTGAGATGGGAACATAATGAATCATAAGCGTGGGCGAAGAAGAGTGATTGCTGCTGGCGATAAAAATAAAGTCTTGAACTGACTTGCATTTTCTTGTAAGCAGGTCTGAGTGACGGGCAGGCCTAAGGTGTCAAATCTGAGACCATCTGGTTGGGAAGTAAATGTTCTCATACTCGTGCTATCAGTCTTTCTGTAAACTCAATAATTTTAGATTAACCTAATCTGGATTTTGGATGCTGATGAAGATGTGTTACGTGCTGGAAATGATGATTGCTACAGTGATTGGCATCAAGATGTGATTGGCATCAAGTGCTTATAATGTTTACATTTTGTTAAAGATGAGCGACTTTTCCCCTTAGACAGATGGACAATATACTAAGGGTTATTAACTTCACAGCTTGCACTCTGTTTTTTTTCTAGTTTTTCTTTGGCAACTCTGCTTGCTGGAAATGATTGAGCATGAAATCAATTAAAAAAAAATATATATTTTTATTAGAGTTTTTTTCCATTTTTACAAATAATGCAACAAACCCTCAAAACTGGTACAGTACAGCATAAATACTTCTCCATACATAAATACAGAAAAAGGCAGAAAACCAACACTGTTGGTTCAGCATAACCATTAAACCCAGTGCCTCCGTTTATGCAAAGGGAATCAATCAAAGGATCAGCCGAAGGATAAGAGAAGAGGATAACGCCATGGAAGCAGGGTAAAATGGTGCACACCTTCACGTGTAGTGAATTCAATGCAGTGCTACATAATTTACGGAAAACCTTGTAGGAGCAAGTCAGAGATTACGGAACCTATATATTTGAGATGGGGGGGGGGGTCCCATACTATTCGGAATTCATCTGATTTAGAATGAAGTTTGCAAGTTAGGAACTCCATTGGGATACATTCCATGATAACTTTATGCCAAATTCTGAATTGAAGGATATTTATCGCTAATCCAGGAGCAAATGATCTTCTTCCGCACTGCAAAAGATAGAATATCATACAAGAAAATTATACAGCCTTTTTTGCATTTGCGTCAATAATTCTCCAACCTGGGCATCCCAGAATTAGGAACAAAGTATCAAATTCTAAGACCGTACCGATTATCTTCTCAAGCTCTTTGGGTACACTGGACCAGTAGGATTTAATTCTGACACAGGACCACCCACAATGTATGTAGTCTCTCTTGGCTACCTTGCATTTTAGGCACAGTGAGGATATAGAAAGGTCAAACCTGTGTCAAGCTTGGTATGGTATGCAAATAATGTAATATTTTGAACTGAATCTCCTTTGTTCTATTACGGCCTGAGATTATATTGGCATTTACCCATATGTTACCCCAAGTCTCCTCATCAATATTCACTGCAATGCCCTTTTCCCCAAGACTGCAGGGTTTCTAATATCGCCACACAGGATCTAGAACACAAAGTGTCATAAAGCATGTTGATTACTGACTAAGGTTCCATAGCTATCACATTTTTTTCCACCAGGGAAACAGAAGGGTCAAGATGCAGAATTGTTTTATTAATGATAAAGTCACTGAGTTGCAGGTATTTGATAAAGGAGTATCTTAGGGTATCAATTGTTGACACAGTTGTTCAAACGTTGACAAGGAAGCACCACTAAACATGTCGTCCTAACTACGAACACCTATATCCCTCCAGATATTAAATCTATGGTCCATAAGACTTGATGGGAAATCCAGGTTGCCCTGAATGGGATACAGAGCTGAAATTAATTTTGATCTCCCTTCCAACTGACCGACTTTTCTCCAAGCTCTTAGAAATTGATAATTATAGGATTTTTGCACTCGACAAGCCCAGCTTTGAAATCCCTGTAAAACAAGGCTTGTAAGGAGTATACAGACTGATCTCCTTCAATCTCAAGCCAAATGGAGGAGAGGTCCTCTCTGACCCATTATTTTAAAAATAAATTTAGAGTACCCAATTATTTTTTCCAATTAAGGGGCAATTTAGCATGGCCAATCCACCTACCCTGCACATCTTTGGGTTGTGGGGGTGAAACCCACGCAAACACGGGGAGAATGTGCAAACTCCACACGGACAGTGACCCAGGGCCGGGATTCGAACCCAGGTCCTCAGCGCCGTAGGCAGCAATGCTAACCACTGTGCCACCATGCTGCCCTCTGAGATAGTAAATTAACTGATACATTTTAATATTTGGCACCCTTAATCTCCCCATTGAGCCAGCGAGCTGCAGGTTAGTCAATGTCAAGCGAGGTTTATTTTTGTTCCGTATAAATGAACTGAGTATTCCATTGATTTCCTTCAGGATCCTGGCAGTCAACAGGATTGGCAGCATCTGTAAAGGGTACAATAACCTAGGTGACACGTTAATCTCAATCAAATAGAAATGTCTAAAGGAGGAGTTAAGCACAATACCCAAATAAGTAAATCCTGAAGCAGACCAGCTAAATGGGAGGAATCTCCCTCTAAACCTTCCCAATAGCATAGCCTCAGGCCTCATAAAATTGCTTTTATTACCTGCGGAAAGGTTAAATCTACCCACCACATCAATAATGGTGGGAACAGAAGTGTCCGGTTTAGATACAAATAGCAACATGTCACTCACGTATGGCACAATCTTGTGTTGCTTTGCTCCACTGTGTAGTCTAAAACCCGAGGGGTCCTGTCTAATTGCCTCCACAAGGGGCTTAATAGCTATGGGGAACAAGGACAGGGTAATGCGCAACCCTGCCTTGTCCCTCATCGGTGACAAAAATGATCAGTCCAATAACGGCTATTTGGAACTGCTTCCAGTGGATTTTTATAAAGCACTTGTATCCACTTAACAAACTCTCCACCCAATCCGAATCTCTGCAGCTTATAAAATAAATCATTCCATTTCAGCCAATCAAAAGCTTTCTCTTGTACCCAAGAAGATCACCAAACCATTTAATACCCAATTTTGAAAGACCTGAATGACATTTAATAATCACCATTATCACATGAATTTTGGCCCATTAAGAACCCAGTCTGATCGCCCTGCCTGACCTTTGGGAGAATTCCTTCCAGATGCCGCACCAACACCTTAGACAACAATTTCAAATCTACATTCAGGAGCGAAATTGTTCTATAGGATGTGTACCCTTCACGGGCGAAATTCTCTGCAGACCGTCGTAACGCCGATTTCCGGCGAGAAAAATCAGTGTAGATGACTCCGGCGTCGGGGCCTTCTTTTAGGCCGCTATTCTCCGTTCCCGGAGGGGCCAGCAGCTGACTGACGCGATACGCGTCAGTTTCACCAGCTGCGGAAGTGGTGAGACCCGGCGTTTTGGGGGGGGGGGGGGGGAGGAGGAGGAGGAGAGAGACAGCCCGGCGTTTGGGGGGGGGGGAGGAGGAGGAGAGAGACAGACAGGCATTTTGGGGGGGGAGGAGAGAGACAGCCCGGCGTTTGGGGGGGGGGGGGGGGTGGGGAGGGGAGGAGGAGAGAGACAGACCGGCATTTTGGGGGGGGGGAGGAGGAGAGACAGACCCGGCATTTGGGGGGGGGGGAGGAGGAGAGACAGACCCGGCATTTGGGGGGGGGGGGGAGGAGGAGGCAAGAAACAGACCGGCATTTGGGGGGGGGGGGGGGAGGCGGGGGGGGGGGAGGAGGGGAGGAGGGGAGGAGGAGAGAGACAGACCGGCATTTGGGGGGGGGGGAGGAGAGACAGACCCGGCATTTGGGGGGGGGGGGGAGGAGGAGAGAGACAGACCGGCATTTGGGGGGGGGGGGGGGGGAGGGGGGGGGGGGAGGAGGGGAGGAGGGGAGGAGGAGAGAGACAGACCGGCATTTGGGGGGGGGGGGGGAGGAGAGACAGACCCGGCATTTGGGGGGGGGGGGGAGGAGAGAGACAGACCCGGCGTTGGGGGGTTTGCGGCGTTGAGTTGAGGGGGGGGGGGTTTGCGGCGTTGAGTTGGGGGGGGGGGTTGCGGTGTTGAGTTGAGAGATGGGGGCGGCGTTGGAGGGGGGGCGGCTTTGGAGGGGGGTAGGGGTGGTGAAGGGGGTAGGGGTGGTGAGGGGGGGTTGGGGTATGGGCAGCGGCGTGCAGAGGAGGGGGGTGACGGATGCCCGGGGCCAACGCACCGTCGCCCCCCTCTGCACGCCGCTGCCCCTACCCCAACCTCCTCCCCTCACCACCCCTACCCCACTCCAACGCCGCACCCCCCCCCCCCCACTAACGCCGCACCCCCCCCCTAACGGAGGAAGGAAGGGGGGGAGGAGGAGAGAGGGGGGGATGTGGGTACCGGCCTTCAGAGGGGGGGGGGGGTGTGGGTACCAGCCTTCAGAGGGAGGGGGACGGGGTGTGGGTACCGGCGTTGAGGGGGGGGGGACCCGGCGTTGAGAGGGGGGGGACCCGGCGTTGAGAGGGGGGGTTGCGGCGATGGGGGGGGGGGGAACCCGGCGTTGAGAGAGGGGGGTTGCGGCGATGAGGGGGGGTTGCGGCGTTGAGGGTGGGGGGGTGCGGCGTTGCGAGAGATGGGGGGGCGGCGTTGGAGGGGGGTAGGGGTGGTGGGGAGGGGGGTAGGGGTGGTGGGGAGGGGGGTAGGGGTGGTGGGAGGGGGGTAGGGGTGGTGGGGAGGGGGGTAGGGGTGGTGGGGAGGGGGGTAGGGGTGGTGGGGAGGGGGCTAGGGGTGGTGGGGAGGGGGTAGGGGTGGTGAGGGGGGGTGGTTGGGGTAGGGGGCAGCGGCGTACGGGGGGGGGCGACGGTGCGTTGGCCCCGGGCATGTGTCGCCCCCCTCTCTGCACGCCGCTGCCCCCAAACCACCCCCGATGCCGCAACCCCCCCCGATGCCGCAACCCCCCCGATGCCGCAACCCCCCCCGATGCCGCACCCCCCCCAATGCCGCAACCCCCCCGATGCCCTCCCGATGCCGCAACCCCCCCGATGCCGCAACCCCCCCGATGCCCCCCCCGATGTTGCAACCCCCCCCCGATGCTGCAACCCACCCCCCGATGCCGCAACCCACCCCCCGATGCCGCAACCCACCCCCGATGCCGCAACCCACCCCCCGATGCCGCAACCCACCCCCGATGCCGCAACCCCCCCCCGACACTGAACGGCGTCAACCATCATCAATGGTTGACGCCGTTTTAAAGCAACTGTCATTTTCGCCGACGTGACCCGTTGCCCCGTCGGCGGCCCATCCGGGCCGGAGTATTGTGGAAACTAAAAAAAAAATGAAATCCCGCCGGTGCCAGCTGTTTTCAGAGGCTGCCGGAGGGATTTGCACAGCGCCAGTTTTTGGCCGGTCAGAGATTTAAAAACCCTGCGGGAGCGGGATTAACGCCGCTGCTGGCCGATTCTCCGACCCTGCGTGGGGTCGGAGAATTTCGCCCCACGATTCTCGCCTGCCTTCAAAATTAACGAAATATTCACTCCAAGGAGTGTCTGCAGTAGCAGACTTGCTTCAGATGAGTGACCATACATACCAATCTGTGAATCCATTAGCAAATCTATAAATTCCTCATAAAATTCACGTCCAAAACCATCAGGTCCTGGAGCCTTACTAGATTGAAGTTCTTTCAGGGCAAGAGCTACTTGCTCTCTAGAAATAGGAGCGTTCAGGATTGACCTTTGGTCCTCGGAGATTGTTGGGAATTTACAGGAGGAGAAAGTACACATGTTTTATATAAATTGCCATAGGAACCTTGAAATGCCAGGCGGGATTCTGTGATCCTAAGGCTAAGTGTTGACGGCTTCAGAAATGCCGTCGCGTTTCTCGACGGCATCAACATGGCCTCAGGATCAGCAATTCTGGTCCCTACAGTGTGCCAGAATGGCACTGGAGTGGTTCACGGCGCTCCAGCTGCTGATCCCAGCGTCAACTGGGTGCCGCGGGATCCACGCATGCACAGTGGCACCGGCGCCAAAGCACGCATGTGCAGTGGCTTCCTTCAACACGCCGGCCCCAACACACCATGGCGCAGGGCTACAGGGGCCGGCTCGGACGAAAGGAGGCCCCCAGCCAGAGAGGCCGGCCTGCCGATCGGTGGGCCCTGATCGCAGGCCAGGCAACATCGAAGGCCCCTCCCGGGGTCAGACACCCACTCCCCCCCCCCCCCCCCCCCCCCCCCCCCCCCCCCCCCCCCCCCCCACAGGCCGCGCCCCCCGACCCTTCCACACCAAGTTCCCGCTGGCTGAGAGCAGATGTGGACGCCGCCGGCGGGACTTGGCTTTTTTACGACGGCCACTCGGCCTATTCCGGGCCGAGAATCGGCGGGCTGACCACGTAGAGCAGCCCCCGACTGGCGCCACGCCAACCATGTGCCAGCATCAGGGGCGGCGTGGTGCGATTCGTGCTGGTCGCGGGGATTCTCTGGCCCGGCCCTCAAATAAATTTTGTTTGGCAAACTTTAAGCTCTTCTCAGCACGTTGTGTAAATAAGGAGTCCAGTGCCTTTCGAGTTATATTCAATTCTTTCAGCAACAAAGGGTTGGGATTACTGCCATACTCTCTCCCTGTTTCAGCAAATTTTATCGCCAACTGACAGTGTCCCTTCAGCATATTCGCCATTTGTTGGCTGTATATGAAATGACTAGACCCCTAGAATAAGCCTTTCCCGCAGAATAGACAGGCTGAGATCAGAGAGGGAATTGACTGAGTAGAAGAGATCAAATGCTGTCTTAAAATACAAGGTAATGCTATGATAACATAAGAACATAAAAACCAGGCCATCTGGCCCCTCGAGCCTGCTCCGCCGTTCAATAAGATCTTGGTTGATCTTTTAGTGGACTCAGCTCCGCTTACCTGCCCGCTCTCTGTAACCCTTTATTGCTTTACTGTTCAAAAATCTATCTACCTTTGCCTTAAAAACATTTACTGAAGAAGCCTCGACTGCTTCCCTGGGCAGGGAATTCTACAGATTCATGATTCTTTGGGTGTAGAAGTTCCTCCTTAGCTCAGTCTTTATTCTGCTCCCCTTTATTTTGAGGCTATGCCACCTAGTTCTATTTTCCCCCGTTGGTGGAAACAAGTTCCCTGCTTCTATCCTATCCATTATCTTCATAATTTTATATGTTTCTATAAGATACTCCATCATTCTTATCAATTCCAATGAGTATAGTCTGAGTCTACTTAGTCTGTCCTCTTAAGCTAATCCTCTCAACTTTGGAATCAATCTAGTGAATCTCTCTGCACGCACTCCAGTGCCAGTACATCCTTTCTCAAGGAGACCAAAACTGTACACGGTACTCCAGGTGCGGCCTCACCAGCACCCTATACAGCTGCAACATATCCTCCCTGCATTTAAACTCCATCCCTCTCACAATGAAGGACAAAATTCCATTTGCCTTCTTACTTGCTTGCCGTACCTGCAAACCAACTTTTTGCGATTCATGCACAAGGACCACTTGGTGCCTCCACACAGCAGCATGCTGCAATTTTTTACCATTTAAATAATAGTCCATTTTGCTGTTATTCTTACCAAAATGGATGACCTCACATTTATCAACATGGAACACCAGACCCAGACCCTTGCCCACTCACTTAAACTATCTATATCCTTCTTCAGACTTTCAGTGTCCTCTGCACACTTGGCCCGACCACTCATCTTAGTGTCATCTGCAAACTTTGACACATTACACTTGGTCCCCAACTCCAGATCATCTATGTAAATTGAGGACAATTGAGGACCCAATATTGATCCCTGAAGCACCCACTAGCCACTGATTGCCAACCAAAAAAACACCCAATTATCGCCACTCTTTGCTTCCTGTCAGTTAACTAATTCTCTATCCATGCTAATACGTTACCCGAAACGCCATGCACCTTTATCTTATTCAGCAGCCTTTTGTGCGACACCTTGTTGAATGCCTTCTGGAAAACCAGATACATCACATTCATGCTGGGTTCCTGAAACAGGACGATTTCTAGCCAGATGTCTCGCTATTTCTTCCTCACCGAT
Organism: Scyliorhinus canicula; assembly: GCF_902713615.1. Classification (NCBI taxonomy): domain Eukaryota; kingdom Metazoa; phylum Chordata; class Chondrichthyes; order Carcharhiniformes; family Scyliorhinidae; genus Scyliorhinus; species Scyliorhinus canicula. Next base: position 113,662,633 of record NC_052160.1, read on the forward strand.
AGATTCAAGCATTTTACCACAACAGAAGTTAATCTAACCGGCCTACTGTCATCCGCCTTTTTGTCTACCTCTTTTTTTAAATAGTGGTTTCACATTTGCTGTTTTCCAATCTGCTGGAACCGCCCAGAGGCCAGCAAATTTAGGTAAATTACAACAAGCGCATTTGCTTTTTCCCCCGCTCCCTCTTTTAGTACCCTGGATGCATTCCATCAGGGCCAAGAGACTTGTCTGCCTTTAGCCCCATTAGCTTGCCCAACACTACCCCCTTAATGATAATGATCGTTTCTAGGTCCACACCTGCAATAGCCTCCTTGCCAACAATTATTAGCATGTTAATTGTGTCATCCACTGTGAAGACCGACACAAAATACCTGCTCAATGCATCAGCTATTTCCTCATTTCCCATTATTAAATCCCTCTTCTCATCTTCTAAGGACCAATGTTTACCTTAACTACTCTTTTTCGTTTTATATATTTGTAGAAATTTTTGCGAACTGTTTTTGGTGCGCAGCACAGTAACACAGTGGGTAGGACTGTTGCTTCACAGCTCCAGGGACCCGGTTTCGATTCCCGGCTTGGGTCACCGTCTGTGCGGAGTCTGCATGGGTTTCCTCTGGGTGCTCCGGTTTCCTCCCACAAGTCACGAAAGACATGGTGTTAGGTGAATTAGACATTCTGAATTCTTCCTGTGTACCCGAACAGGCGCCGGAGTGTGGTGACTAGGAGATTTTCACAGCAACTTCATTACAGTGTTAATGTATGTCTACTTGTGACAATAAAGATTATTATTATATTCTGAGCTAGTTTACTCTCTTCCTTTTCTTTATATTTCATTTCATTTCATATAGCATTTTCGTGGCTTCTGTTGATATTTAAAGATTTACCAATCCTCCAGTTTCCCACTAATCTTTGCCACTTTGTATGCCTTTTCTTTCAATTTGATACACTCCTTTATTTCTTTAGATATCCATGGTCATTATCCTTTTGCCTACAACCCTTCCTTTCAATGTGAAAAAACTCTTTGAAAGTCCTCCACTGTTCTCAATGGTCCCATCACAAAGTATTTGCTCTCAATCTACCCAAGCCAACTCCTTCCTAATCCCATTGTAGTCTTCTTTGTTTAAGCACAAGACACTGGTATTGGATGTTACCTTCACACATCTGTATTTTAAATTCAACCATACTAAGATCGCACCTTCTGAGAGGATCCCTAAATATTAGATCATTAATTATTCCTATCTCATTACACAGGACCAGATCTAGGATAGTTTGCTCCCTTCAGGTTCCAGTACGTAATGTTTGAGGAAACTCGCAGATACATTCTATAAACTCGTCCTCAAGGCTGCCTTGACCGACCTGGTTTGACCAATCCGAAACGTAGATTCAAATCCCCCACGATAATTGCCGTACCATTTTTACATGCATAAATTACTTCTTTGTTTCCTGCCTGTCCCACCATGATATTATTATTTGGTGGTCTGTAGACTATGCCTATCGGTGACCTTTAGTCCTTACTATTTGTAATTTCCATTCAAATGAACTCAACCTTTTTCTCTACAGAACCTATATCATCTCTCACCACCGCCCTGATGTTATCCTTAAATATCAGAGCTACCTTACCTTCCTGTCTGTCCTTCCAAATAGTCTGATACCCTGGATATTTAGCTCCCAGTCATGACCCATCCTGCAACAATGGGCTGGATTCTCCGATTCTGAGGCTAAGTGCCGGCATCAATGGCGGATCCGTGGTATTTCACGACGGGAAAATTGGTGCAAAACCCTCACCGATTCCGGTACCGGTGAGGGGATAGCACTGGTGCAGCGTGAAACATCCGCGGAAGGCGTGGAAAATTGCTGAAGAATTGCCAGTAACGGGCCGCACATGCGCAGGGCTGACAAGCTGCAGCCGTGCACGCCTACACCCGCACCAGTCGCACCAGCTGTGCTGGACTATGTAGCCCCCCACCCCGAACCCACAGCCTACCTCCTGGCCACCCCCCACTACTCCCCACAGCCCTTGCATAAGCCCGCCCCCGGCCAGCGGCACAGATCTCGGCCGAGTGTGGCAGAGCTGGACACTGTCCGCAGCTGGCATGTCAGGCTCCCGACCATTGGGACCACACATGGCCCGCGCCATCGGGAACGCGGCCCATTGGAAGCGGAGTATCGCGTGTGGGCCAGCTGATGGCCCTTCAATCAGCTGCAAATGGGTACAAATGGCACATATCCTGTTTTTAGCCTAACGCTCGATTATCCACCGGATTAGGAACTCCACTAAGTTGAGCAGGCTGGCAGTAAATGTAAGATAGATTTATTTACAAGCATTAACAATGGTCTGCATTGCATAGCAGGCACGATTTAACAGAAATGAAGCAGAGTCCCGTGTCGGGCGCGTTTAGCCGGGTGTTTCCTGGTGCTGGCAGTGCCGAGAATGACCCCTCTATTAAACAAGATTCGGCTTCTTTTCTGGGCATCAGCGCGGAATGCCCCACCGAGACCGCACTTAGTCCCGTTCCCTGCATTAACGAGCTCCGCTCGCCAGTGCAGGAAGAGATCGGATCGCCATTTTTAAATGGCACCCCAATCTCTGAACCACCCACCAGGGCCTCCAGACCCCCCAAATGCCCCAAGATACCAATGAGGGATCCTCAAAACTCTTGCACCGCACCTCATTAAGGCAGTGTACCCCCGGACCGTTCCACCTTGGCACCGCCAGCCTAAATTCCCCCCCCCCCTCCCACTGCCAGTATGCCTGGTCCACGTTGATGGAGACCAGTGCTAAATGGTGCTTGCGGGGGACTCCAAGCTGTGGGTGCTAGATTCCGTACCTTGAGTAACTCCAGCGTGAACTTTTTCAAGTGAGCCTTACTGCACATTTGAAGATGCAAACCTGGATCCTGCCCATTGTGGGTATAACAATGCCGTTAAATCTTCTGAAAAAGTCTCAGAAGTTTTCCCGTGGTCCCCATGGGGGCTATAACAACCTCCATGAAGACTTTAGTAACAAAATCAGAAGAATACTTTGGTGGACCCCATACATTCATTATCAAGACAATTTCCCCATATTAAAGTCCTTGAAAATCACACAACTACATCCCCCTTATTCTTCACACAGTCTTCCATTTTAAAAGTTTTATTGACTAACACTGTGATACCCCAACAACTGGTCGAGAATGAGGCCAAAAAACACCAGCCCCACCCAGTCCCTCTTCAACTTTAAATGCCCCTTGTTATCTAAATGAGTTTCCTACAACAAAGCTATGTTAACTTTCCCTTTTATAAGGAAAGGCAACAGGCTGGATTCTCCATTTGGGAGAATTTGTCCCCATGCCAGCATGAAAACGGTGGTGTTTTACGCCAGGAAAACTGGTGCAAAATGACCACCGATTCCCTGTTTAGCTGGGGGTGAGCAGGGAGGCAGTGTAGAGCTCGCAGCTTGAGCTGCCGACACGGCTCTGAGCATTTCCGGTTCCGTGGCCGTGCATGTGCTTGGTGGCGGCCTGCAGCGGCCGCGCTGTGCTCCATGGCGGACTCAAAAGTTGGGCCCCCCCTTCGGCCGCTCGCGCTCCCCGGACTGCCCGCCCACAGTGCCCCCAGCCCCAAATGAAGCACCCCCTGCCTGCGGATTGGCCCTCCCCGACTGTGGCAGCGCCAGTCTGAGTCCGCAGCCGCCATGCGAGGTTCCCGAACGGTGTGAGCACACGTAACCCAAGCCGTCGGGAACTCGGCCGGTTGGGGATGGAGCATTGCGAGGCGGGCCTCAGGTCATTGATTGGCGCAGCGTACTCCTAGTGTATGCTGCTTTTTAGTGGCGGAGAATCCGAAAACTGGTGCCGCACCCGATATTGGCGTCAAAATGGATTCTTCGCCCCGTCGCTGAACGTGATTTTGGCATCGGGGACATGAGAAACAAGCCCAGCATTTTTTTTCCCTTAATAAGGTGATGGACTCCCCACAAATTCCAGGAGCAAATTTTCAAGGTAGTTGCTGCCATTCATAGAATTATAGAATCCCTCTGATCCAGAAGGAGGCCAATGGGCCCATTAATCCTGCACTGGCCCTCTGAAGGAGCACCCCACCCAGGCCCATGCTCCGGCCCTATCCCTGCAACCCCACCTAACCTTTTTGGATACTAAAGGGCAATTTAGTATTGGCCAATCCACCTAACCTGCACATCTTTGGACCACTGCTCATTCAACCAAAAAAAAGATAAAATCTTCGAGCCCTGTTCGGGCGTGCAACAAAACATACCTCCCCAAACTCCAATTGTACGAAAGACAACAATTACATATTATAACATCTTTTTCCAGGATATGAGACCTGCCTGTACCCTTGCAAGAACTAGTTAATGATTCCTTAACTGCAAAATATAAGAAATGCAAATAATGTGAGAAGTCATCAGTACCAAGGATGTATTCCTCACTGCATGTGAGGACATGTCAGGCTATCCCTACAAATGTTCCACCATTACACCAGGAATCATTCCCCTCAAAAAAAGAGGTGATATGATAGCCACAATAAGGATGAGTACCAAATGCCCTTCCCACATTCTGACACCATTAAGAATTAAATCACTGCCAGAGAGGCCCGGCCAACCACGCCCACATGTTCTGGTCTTGCCCCAGACTTGTGGAGTACTGGACAGCCTTCTTCGAGGCTATGTCCAAAGTGGTGGGGGTGAGGGTGGAGCCATGCCCGATAGTGGCGGTCTTCAGGGTTTCAGACCAGCCAGATCTATTCCTGGGGAGGAGGGCGGACGCCCTTGCCTTTGCCTCCCTGATTGCCCGCCGTAGAATCCTGTTTGGCTGGCGGTCAGCAGCACCACCCAGAGCTGCAGACTGGCTGTCCGACCTCTCGGAATCTCTCCAAATTGAGAAAATCAAATTCGCCATCCGAGGGTCGGACGACGGCTTCCACAGAACGTGGGAGCCATTCATGCAACTGTTCCGGGACCTGTTTGTGGCCAACGTACATGAGGAAGAATAGTCAGGTGGCCAAGAACCAGGGGAAAATGGGCGGGAATCGGGGGAAGGTAGCCGGGGGGAGGGGGGAGGGGGGGGGGGCTACGGGCTCGGTATGGGGGTTTGATGGTAAGCCAAGGCCCAAAACCAAACTATAAATAAATGCCTATAAACATGTGCCTCGGCCATATTGGGGAATGTAAAATATGTATGCTGGCTAAAGGGGGCGGCCACAATTATTGTTATGAAGATGCTTACCTGTAAATATTCATGTAAAAAAATTTTGTGTTTTCCTTTTTTTTTTCTCTCTCTCTAATAACTTGTAATTTGTCATATATAAAATATGAAAACTCAATAAAAAAACATTTATAAAAAAAAAAAAAGAATTAAATCACAGGGCAGCATGGTGGCACAGTGGGTTAGCCCTGCTGCCTCACGGCGCCGAGGTCCCAGGTTCGATCCCGGCTCTGGATCACTGTCCGTGTGGAGTTTGCACATTCTCCCCGTGATTGCGTGGGTTTTGCCCCCACAACCGAAAGATGTGCAGGGTAGGTGGATTGGCCATGCTAAATTGCACCTTAATTGGAAAAAATTAATTGGGTACTCTAAATTTTAAAAAAAGAATTAAATCACTCATCCACCTCCCGGCAATAGTGCTACTCATGTTTATCATGATTAAGGCAAGGAGACCATAAAGCATAGACCAGCATCATAAACGTACGGATAAGAAGAAGAAAATGCGCACATCTATCACGCAGCTCTGGTACTATCCCACCTACACAGTGCACTCTTTAAACAGAAGGAGCATGCTGAGGGGTGTTTTCTACTCAAAACCAACGGAAGTTCCTATTATTCTTAAGGTTAAAACATTCATTGTGTTGCTCAGTTACTGACACATCCCTATTAACATGATAAATAACAACATATGATCAGGCAGGAATTATAATGACGAGGGATAGAGTCTGGAGTTTACAGTGAATTGTAGATTGTTGCTGTAGATTATTGCCTTCCACAGAGCTCACATAAGTCAAGGAATGATCTGGATTCTCAAATGGCTTTACAGAGTTTTTAAAATATATATTCTTATTTCAGTTTTTGTCTTTACAGAGTTGCTGGATACCTTCAGTGTTCCAGCATAAAGCAAGGCATGATTTATTCCAACGGCATTCATCAAAGCCTCTGCGATTCTGTTCTATTGCACCTGGGAAATCTTCAAACAAAAAGACCTTCACCCCCTCATTGAGCAAGTCCCCATTACGTCTCGCCACGTCTAATACTCTTTAGTGATCACCAAAGTTATGAAAATGAATAGCTACGGGTCGGGATGTTGATTGCCCCTCCCCCTTAAAGACAGGAGACGATGAGCCCTTTCTAACTTATTACACACAGCTGAAGAAAACATAGCAGCCAGCTCTCAGAGAATTGAATAGGGATAGTACCCTCCTTTCCTTCTGGAAAACCGACGACCCGGCCAATTTTCCTCCATCCCCAGTTCTCCAGATCATTCAGGATTTCTGACATACCACATAGCTGGTTTTCCAAGCGAGCCGCAACTGAGGAAGTTATATTTTCGACAGTCAGGATACTCTCCTGTGTTTCATTGAACCTCTTACTAGTATTCTACAATTCAACTTCATGAGCGTGACACAGGGCGGCATGGTGGCAGGGTGGCACAGTGGTTAGTACTGTTGCTTCGGAACGCCAGCTTCAAATCAAGCCTTGTGTAACTGTCTGTGTGGAATTTGCAGTTTCTCCCCATGAATGCGTGGGGTTCCTTCAGGTACTCTGGTTTCTTCTCACTCTCCAATGACTTGAGAGGAGAAACGCGATCTTTCTTGCATCAGACGCACCCTCGAGGTTTGACGCTGTGATGTACAGCAGAAACATTTGCTTGAATGTCCGCAAGTTGGCACTGAGATTGCCGGGGGTCCTGAGTTGGTGAGGAGCCTGAATCTTCTCCATGGTGCCGCGATACAGTTGCTGTTCGTCACGGAACAGACTGAGATAAGCCACCTTAAATTAGCAGTCTCCTGGTATCATGTCATGTAAGGTACACTGGTCTAACACTGGCTGCAACTGGATGCAGCGTAGATCAGAAAGATACTCCAGACCTTGAATTTAGTTTAATCAGGTTTATTGAACTAACAGCACAGTTAGAACAGTTCTCTGTGAGGTCAACTTTCTGCTAACTTAAGTGTGGCTACTCTATCGACTGAACCAGACTAGTTCTCAGCCACTTGGTGGAGGTGTGAGATTGTAACAACACCCTTGACTGACTCTCTAGATGTTCATCAGTGGAAAGAGGCGGAGTGTGAGTGCCTCGTGTCTTTTATAGTCAGATCCCACCCCTGAGTGTCCTGCATGCTTATTGGTCATGTCCTGTTCTCTGCGTCCATTAGCTGCTTGTCTGTATATCATTATGTGTGCGTGTGTGTGTGTGTCTGCATATCATGATACCTTTCATTAACCGTTCCCTCTCCTTGTCAGTTTTCATGTCAAATTTAATTAGTCGTGTGTACCAGATGTACCATTGAGAATACTCTGAGTCCTGATACCTCTGATGCCTAAAAGATTTTATGGTTTAAATGTGAATGATCCAGTCGATCGCTGTGCACACAGCAACAAACCCTGGCTGTTATTTCTCCCTGTCTCCTGGTCACTCACATGGCTGTGTTCAGCCAGTCAACTGCAATCTTTTCACTGCTTCAGTACTCATAACTTCAGGATTTTTAATCACAGAGACCAGGAAAACTGTCAAATCGCCTGTTGACTTTCAAATGAACTTCCTCGTACACGAACAGTGCAACGTTAAGAAAATTCATGGCCAACACGTTATGAAAGTGCAGTGGCATCACCAAAGAATTTCCCAGTGCTTGAATTCTGCATTATTTTTTCATACCAATTATACAAATGCAACATTTCTAATTATATGAGTGGAGCTGTTCTCATTCAATAATTTCATTTTTATTTTTGCTCTGTGGGTTTAGCTCTTTGAATAAGTCCAATTTGGGCTGCAGAATTATATTTTTCTTGAGACAGATGAATGGGACGTGAGTCTTTCAGCATCTTCACCGAGCCAAGGAGAAAGAGAGTGTGACCGCTGCAGAGGAAGGCTGTCCGTGTGGTCACATGATTCATTGTGGGCCGAGTAGCACGCCATAGGGCCAGGAAAGGTGTGTTTTTCAATATTTATCAAAAGTCCGGACGTATTAGTGCCCCCTCTTAGGAGGTCACGAGTGATATAACGGGTTGGATTCTCCGGTCCCCCAGCGCATGTTTCTCGGCAACGCACCATTTGCTGGTGGCGGGATTCTGCACTTGATGTGTTGGGCACGCTGGGTCAATGGGGACTGCACTTGATGCAGTGTAGCGAGAGACAGACCTCCAACACTTGATAAGATGCAATACGATTTTATTTAACGTGTTAACGACTATACATGTTTAACTGTGGGTTGACACTATGCTGACTTGACTGGAGACCTAGTACTAGCCTGACCAGACTTACTAGCTACCACATGGTGTTTGCACTGTCTAGCTCACGAACTCTGACTGTCTCAATGGCTGGGTCCAGAGAGAGCGGGAAACCTGGTGCCCTCTGTCTTTATCGTGGTAGTGTCCTGTCTGGTGATTGGCTGCTCTGTTCTGTGTGCTTACTGGTCATCCTGTGTGTCAATCACTGCCTGTCTGCACTCCATTATATACATAGATGTATATTATGACATCTCCCCCCCTGTTTTTTTAGATAACAAATATTAAGGTGCATGTGCGTGGAGATGTGTGAATGTGCATGGCTACATACAGAATGTGTTAAAATGAACTTATATGCATAGGAAGGTGTCGCTAGTGCAGATATAGGGCAGATGAAACAGTAAAACGATATTTACAGAGGTCATAATGATGAGGTAACAAGATGTACAAAAGTTCAGTCTATAAATTTAATCTTTGTGGCGGGCGACGAATTCTGGTTGATCGCCGCAAGGGTGGATCAGGGGCCATCTGCACTTGGATAGGCGGGACCGCCGCCAATGCGGTCGTCGCAGGGGTCGGCAGGAAATGAAATTAAAATCGTTATTGTCACAAGTAGACTTCAAATGAAGTTACTGTGAAAAGCCCCTAGTCGCCACATTCCGGCGCCTGTTCGGGGAGGCTGGTATGGGAATTGAACCGGGCTGCTGGCCTGCCTTGGTCTGCTTTCAAAACCAGTGATTTAGCCGTGTGCTAACTTTGTTGGTAGATCGGTGGCCTCGTGATAGGGCACGTCCGGAGGAAGCATCGTGTGTGGCGGGGCATCTCGGCCAGGCGGCGGGTGTGGAACTCTGCGCAGTGCCCTTCTGTTGCGTCGTTGGAAGGAGCCATCAACCATGTGGACGAGGAATGATCTCGGGGCCACTTGCTTGACCACCACAGCTGTGGCTGACCAGCCACCGTCAGGCAACTGATGAACACGATCAGTTGGGAGCAGCTTGGGGAGATCCGTGGCATGAGCGTTGTATGCTGATTTCTGTCAGGCCCGAGACTGCTGAATCTTTTGTATGACCGTGAGGTGGTCAAGGTCTAGAACATGGATGGCTAGAATCGTGGTTCGCAGAGTGCAATTCATGAGCATCTGCGCTGGAGATAACCCAATGGAAAGCGGGGTTGCCCTGTATGCCAGCAGGGTCAGTTTGAAGTCGGAGCCTTAGTCTGCAGCCTTGCATAGCAATCTCTTAACAATATGGACCCCCTTTTTGGCCTTCCCGTTTCACTGCGGGTAGTGGAGGCTGGAGGTCACGTGACGGAAGTTGTATAAGCGTGCAAAATCAGACCATTCCTGGCTGTAAAAACAGGGACCATTGTCACTCACCACCATGAGCAGTATCCCATGCCTGGCGAACGTTTCTTTGCAGGCTTTAATCACTGCCTTTGACGTGAGGTGGGACAGTTTCACCACTTCTGAGGAACTGGAGAAGTAGTCGACCAGGAGGACATAGTCACGCCCCTTGGCGTGGAAAAGGTCGACACCGGCTTTTGACCATGGGGAGGTCACTATCTCATGTTGCTGCAAAGTTTCTTTGGGTTGGGCTGGCTGAAATTTCTGACATGTAGGGCAGTTGAGGACCGTGTTGACAATGTCCTGGCTGATGTCCGGCCAATAGACTGCCTGCCGAACTCTGCGTTGACATTTCCCGACCCCCAGGTGACCCTCGTGGAGTTGGCCGAGCACCATAGCTCGCATGCTCTGAGGAATCACGATCCTGTCGAGCTTCATGAGGATGTCATCCACCACCGTCAGGTCATCCTTGACGTTGTAGAACTGGGGACGCTGTCCCTTCTGCCAGCCATTTGTAATGTGCTGCATCACTCGATGTAGCAGAGGATCCTTGGCCGTTTCCTCACGAATTTGGATGACCCTCTCATCAGAGGCCGGAAGGTTGGAAGCACACAATTGTACCTGCGCGTCGATTTGGCAGACAAAGTCTGTTTGTTCACAGGGTGTGGTAATTGACCTGGAAATTGCTGCTGGCGAAGGGAATCGGAGTGGACCCCGAAAACGATCTGATCCCAGATCATGGAATCAGTTGTCGAGTCATAGTTACATGACTGCGCGAGGATGTGGAGATGGGTCAAAAAGGATTGAAAAGGTTCATCCTTACCCTGAAGCCTCTGCTGCTAAACATACCGCTCAAATCTCTTATTCACCTCAATGTCGCAGTGGCTGTCGAACTTCAGCAGGACTGTTTAAAATTTTGTCTTGTCTCCGCCTTCAGTGAATGTAAGAGAGTTGTAGATGTGGATGGCATGGTCCCCAGCTATGGAAAGGAATAGTGCGATCTTCCTGGCATCCGATGCAGCCACGAGGTCGGTGGCTTTGAGATAGAGTTGCAACTTTTGTTTGAAGATCTTCCAATTTGCACCGAGGTTGCCGGCAATGCGGAGCTGCGGAGGAGGGCGGGCGTTTTCCATGTCACCAGATGGCTGTTTGCTGGTCAACGCTGATTCACTCAAGGTAGGTCTGTCAAATTTCAGCATCACTCACTGGTACCATGATGTGTTGGGAAGGCTGGGTCGATGGGGACTGCACTTGATGCAGTGTAGCGAGAGACAGACCTCCAACACTTGATAAGATGCAACACAATTTTATTTAACATCTTAACTACTATACCTGTTTAACTGTGGGTTGATACTATGCTGACCTGACTGGAGACCTAGTGCCAGCCTGACCAGACTTTCTAGCTACCACATGGTGTTTGCACTGTCTAGCTCACGAACTCGGACTGTCTCAGTGGCTGGGTCCAGAGAGAGCAGGAAACCTGGTGCCCTCTGGCGTTATAGTGGTAGTGTCCTGTCTGGTGATTGGCTGCTCTGTTCTGTGTGCTTACTGGTCATCCTGTGTGCCAATCACTGCCTGTCTGCACTCCATTATATACATAGATGTATATTATGACAGTACTCCTGCTGCTTCTCAAATGGATTTCCCACTAAAACTACCCCACGCTGCTGGTAAACCCATGGTTAGGAGTGCATGCCGGTGAAAAGAGTGAATCCCAATGGCCAGAGTATACCTGTCAACTTCCCTTCTGATAAATTTGTGAGAGTTGACATGTTAACCAGCATATTGTCAATAATATTGCCGTATTTAAGTACATGTTAATGTCAGTATAATCAGTGCTGTTGTGCTGTTGTCTGTCCAGGTAACAGCTAGAACTGTCTGAACAGTGAACAAAGTGGACTTTTCTCATGAGCAATTTTGAAATTCGAATTTGATTATGTATTTCTGAAAACTGGAAGATTGTTTTTTTCTGGTTTTCTTTTCAATTTTTTCATTTCATTTATTCTTGCCTTGATTTTTGGGTTTATTTTAGACCTTTCAATTAAAATTCGAAGCCCAGGAATTCCTTTCTTTTCAGGCAAAATGGAGAAGGAAGAAAATGATTAAAAGAGTAATGTCACATGATGCTGAGTATGGACATGTACACCTGCACTTACATGTGTAGCTGTATCTGCAGTCCCAAGCAACCACTGTGTGGGAATGTCTGAGGAAAACTGACTTTTCCAACTCTGTTTCAGCGAGGAAAGTGATGGAGATCTACCGTCTGTTCGGACTTGATACCAAGGATACATCAACCACATGAATGGCACTGCCAGTAAATAGCATGCACAGCCCTTGGAGAGCAACATCTGTCCACCATTTTCTGACCATCACTCATAGGAAGATCCCGCTGACAGACTAAATATGGACCAAGCGTTGTTTTAAATGAATAATTAGGTAAACATAAGGAAATCATGCAGGGTTGATAATGCATGCTTTTAGCATGCATGACACATCCTGCTTTTTAGTCTTGTGGCAAGCAGGCAATCCAGACAATATATGCATTACATTTAGATCTCACTGGACAGGTGAAGACTAGAGGACGCATATCTGAATCTCTTTGCATATGCTTTATATTTAACTTTTGCATTGGCTATAAATGAAAACACCCAAAATGTGAATAAAGCACAGGTGTTATGGCAGTGCATTCTAAAATGAAGAAAACGACTCAGTTTGCAAATGAGGATAGATAATTAATAGAACAGATTAATCAACAAACTTTTAAACACTTTGTAAATCAACATTCAGTTATTTTTCTCCTCACTGGTTTATTTATTGAAGTTCCTTTCCCCAGTGTTTCTCTTGTTACTTCCCCAAATTTCCATTAACAAAAAGATGACCATAGTTGAACCCATTGTTATGCAATGTCCCCAAACATTGACTATCAACAAGGTTGAGGAAGTGGTGCCCCGCTAACCCAGGTCAGGAGGTAAAGCAGTTGCCGTCTGCCAGTACAGCTCCCTGCTCGGAGCTCAGGGTCTCAGAATTAGCCCGTTAGAATATCTTGTATGTATGATTCCTGGCACATTCCTTGCTTTTGTTTACTGTATTTTTTCCAGACCTCTTAGTGTGTCTGGTACATCATACAAAAGTCGCTGGTGGCTAAACAATTTTCAGATGTCCTTCAATTTTAATCAGGTCCCAGGAGATGAGGGGTGCAGGCGGTGCTCTGGGCACCCAGGACTTAATTTGCATCTTTTGCTTTACTTTTGCGTAACCCTTTACACAGGTGGCGGACAGCCCATCTGACTTGGCCACTTTCCCTGACTCAACAGTGCTCCTGGGCTCGGCAACATGGCATTCTAATTAGCTATCTCCAGGGAGATCAACTTGACAGGTGTACCAGGGCCAGTCCACCTGAAAGGGAGGGGGGAAGAGTGGAAGGGGAGAAGGAGAGGGGGAGAATAAGTGAGGGGGAGAGAGTATGAGGGAGAGAGTGAGGGGAAGGGTGAGACAGGGAGATAATGTGGGGGAGCGACAGGTAGAGAGGGGGAAAGGGAAAGATGGGGGCAGACTCTGAGGGAGGGAAAGGGGGAAGAGTGAGGGGGACACATTTGAATGCTTTTTAATAGACCAGACATCAAAATAATAACTGCATCCGCAGTACTTTGTTCTCCTATTATATACTCCATGCTGGGCATTTGTAAGTGTGGTTAGTTTAAATTTAAATGAGAAAATATTGATCACAAATTGCAAAGTGTAAATTTTCTGATAAGCCAACTTGTTTGGATAGAAACAGCACATTATTTCAGATGAATTAGTTGGTGTTAATTGTTGTGTTATGTCTCTTCATGTAGCATAAGCTGCTTCCTTGATGTATACTCTGACAAAGGAAGGTTCAGACTTGGAGATAGGTTTAACACATTTATTAAACAATTAACAATTCTCCTACTTTAGTTCGACTCTCCTGCTAATCGTACTATAGTAAGTCAATCTAACTAACCAGTCTGCTCTAATCTATGCGGTGGGTGTGATGCTCTGATCTGCCCCAGTCTCTCTGAGTATAGAAAGAGAAAGAGAAAGAGCATATCCTTTTATATGGATAGCCCCCTAGTGGTAGTGTCACCTCTGCGTGTGTCTTGACTGCTCATTGTCGTGTCCTTTCTTACTGAACTATTGGTTGAATGTCTGTGTGTCATGATGTCTCTGGTGCTCCCTCTAGTGTTTACCTAGTTGCAGTGTACCTACATTAACCCCTTGTGTATTTACAGTGATACATATCATCACATCCCCCCTTTTGTCGTGTTACATATTTTCTGTACCGTGCTAAAGAAAATTGAACAAAATTGGTAGATAAGTGATGACATGTACAAGTTATGATGACAGTGATAATTATACAATACCAAACAATATGTATGGGTCCAAAGTTCATGAATTAGTACGGTCGAATGGCTTTCTTGTTTTGTTAGTGAAGTGGTGATGTTGATGGCGGCATGTCTTTGTGAACACTGTCAGTGTCCCTGTGCTTAAGGAACCAAGAAGTCATCAGGAGGTGTGCAAATGGTCAAATCACTTTGTTGTCTGATTTGGACTCCTTTTTTCTATGCTTGTGGTAGCGATGCAGTATGTCATCTGTGTTGGCCGGCCTGGATTGTTTCTTGTGATTGCGATATTGATGCAGTATGTCAGATGCCTTGAAAGCTGGTTTGCTGGTTTGCAGTGGAGCAAACTTGGATCGGTGAGATTTGCTGTCATACCATGGTATGGCTGTACTCTTGCCAGTGTCAGGAGCTGTGCTGTTACATTGTCGTGCATTTGCAGAGTTGTACCATGTCGTACCAGGTGTTGTTCCAGTGTTGTTGTTTTTGTTGTGCTTGTTGTTGACATTGGTGCCTTTGGTACGCTTCTGGTTGTTGCCTTTGTTGTTGTTTTTGTAAGTTTTGTTGTGTTTGTTGCACTCAATGACCACACCCAGTGGAGAATTCGATACAATAATTGTTTCTTGATAGCAAGAAAAGAGTTAAAACATGCAATAATAAACTAAAAGACTGGCCTGCTAATCTATTACTTCCCCTTTGGCCGTCCCGCCCTCTGACAAAACACACACAAGACAGATGCACACAGAGGAGGGAAATGATAGGGGATTAAAATATGGAAGTAAGGGAGATGTGTTCTTGTTGCTGAAGTTGAAATCTTTGTAGTTGGCTATGTTCTCAGGAAGTGGCGTGTTGAAAACCACCAATTGGATTGCATCTTCCGGTACGTGCATTCAATCAAAACTCGCTTTCATCAGCATCACTGAAGTAAGACTAGAGTTTATCAATGATCAGATTTTTAAAGGAGGTTTTCAAACAAGCAGCCTGCCTTCAGCTGGTGCTGGTCTGGATATTTCTGCAGGTTTAACTGACTGTGGAGAGCGAGAGAGAGAGAGAGAAAGGCCTTTTCTTCAGGACCTTAGAGAGGTCATCAGGAGAGAGAGAGCAATGAGAACTGTGGCTCTCTAAGCCTCTTAATCAAAAGTGAACTTCAGACTGCAAAATGAGCCCCTCTAAGTTTGGCAGAACATTCCGGAAAATCAGCACCAATCATCTATTCAAGTCCCGGGAAATCAAAGTAGCCAATTGGCTGCCAACCAAGTCCATCAAAATATGTAATGACTGGGCCAAACACAATAGCACTGGTACCGGGGGTGTCCTGAGGTCAGACCAAATAGCACCTCTGCCTGACGGGGTGTCCCATTTTTGTTTAAAAATTAAAAGCGCAGTCCAGCTGAAAGACATAAATCCCAGCAACTGCCCAGGCACAAAAGGTATAACAGCGAAGAATAACAGAAAATAAAGGGAATACACAAGGAAAACCAGGTTTAAACAGGAGTATCCTTACACTATGTCATATTGATTGGCTCACAGATATCCTTTAAGGAAGGAAATCTACCATCCTTACCTGGTCAGGCCTACATGTGACTCCAGACCGACACAATGTGTTTGACTTTTAACTGCCCTCTGCAATGGCTTAGCTATAGTTCAAGGGCAATTAGTGATGGGCAACAGTTGCCGCCTTACCAGTGACACCTACTTTGCTGAAAGAATGAAAAAAGGACTGAATTTTAACTTGAAGGAAGGGTGGCTTTGGGTCAAATTGAGGTTTCAAATCTCAAAAATCTGTTTTCCTGTCTTAAACCCATTTCCAACCAGTCCAGTTCCAGCTCTGGCTGAGGCTGAAACTGGATAGCAGTCAATCCAATCCAAAGAGGTAAGTTAATTGCGATCTTCAATATGGTTACGTAACCATGAGCCTCAGTCTCATTGTAGGCTTGAAACATTAACTGTTGTGCATTGGGAAACCTGTCAGATACACCAAGGTGAGGGCTTGGTGGTTTCTCCAGGTAAATGCCTTCACCGCTACCTCTAGGATCCAGGTGGCTGCCATGAAATGTACACCGGGGCACCACCACCAGCCCCCCCCGCCCCCCCACAAAGAAAATATATTCTCCGAAGGCTTCCAAGTGGGCAGCACGGTAGCATTGTGGATAGCACGAATGCTTCACAGTTCCAGGGTCCCAGGTTCGATTCCGGCTTGGGTCACTGTCTGTGCGGAGTCTGCACATCCTCTCCGTGTGTGCGTGGGTTTCCTCCGGGTGCTCCGGTTTCCTCCCACAGTCCAAATATGTGCAGGTTAGGTGGATTGGCTGTGATAAATTGCCCTTAGTGTCCAAAATTGCCCTTAGTTTTGGGTGGGGTTACTGGGTTATGGGGATAGTGTGGAGGTGTTGACCTTGGGTAGGGTGCTCTTTCCAAGAGCCAGTGCAGACTTGATGGGCCGAATGGCCTCCTTCTGCACTGTAAATTCTATGATCAATCCAAACACGAGGCCTGAAGCCTTCCTAACCCAGGTTCGGCAGCCCATCCAATCAGCACCTCCCCTTACACTTTAAAAGGCCCCTCCACCCAATCCCCTGCTCCCAGCCACCCCCTCCCCCCACCCTACCCTCTGATAAAATTGCAGGTTCTCTATATTCCCTGCATGTCAGATCAGTATCATTTCTGCCCAATTGTTCTGCTACAGTTAATGATTGCCTTTCAATTAAAGGATACGGGGGGAAAGCAGGAACAGGTTACTGAGTTGGACCATCAGCCATGATCATAATGAATGGCAAAGCAGGCTCGAAGGGCCGAATCGCCTCCACCTGTTCCTATTTTCTATGTTTCTTTGTAAAAACTAATTTGAGTTATGCGCCTGTCGAGAGCTCTCTTCATCTGTGTGGACTGTATATAAATGGGTTAAAGTGCAGCTTTTCCGCCTATTTGAATATGCTTCACAGTTGTTTTGTTGGTTTGCTCTGCGTTGATATGCAGTGAAATTCATTTGCATCCAGCTTTGATATATGTAGATCCCTAGTGGAAGCAAATTTCCCCATATTGCATTTCTTTATTGTAATGTAGAATCATCCATCCCATGTGGAACTTTCATTATCTCTGACTTTTTTCTTTATTCTGCACCTCTTATGGCACATAATAGATCCTCATTTTAATAATTTTTGTCTTATTGCGCTTTCTGTTCTTGAGGCAAGTTTTTTTTATTAACTTCACTTTCCACGTTTTGTCTGTAGGGATATGTGAACTGTGATACTTGCTTGACAGGTAATATTGAATCAGCATTCATTAGCAGCTTCCCAGACCATCGTATAAATCTATATAGGGGCAGACAACAAAATAGTGAGAAATGGATTACTGGATCACTTTTCTTTCCTCAATGCACAAAATGTATTCTTAAAGATCATGCAAGTTTTCAGATACTTCCCTCACCAGGAATTAGTGTAGATCCAACAATGGACTGTTTCAATGCCAAATTCTCAGAATGAAGGCTCCGATTTTCATTTCGACGTAGGGAGGTGAATGCAGAACACGTGTATTATTTTTTATGTGATGGCCACAGATCAATTGTATCTTAGTGGTGTGTGGAGCCCCATCCTGCACTGCTCCGCATGATCTCCCATCTCTTGCGCCTCTGCCTTCACTCTTTCCTCTCTCTCCCAGAACCATGGTAGGGTTCCCCTTGTCCTTAATTTTCACCCTACCAACGTTTCCGAACGCTGAGACCACACGTCAACCGCGCAGTCAGGAACTCGGCCCATCAGGTGCGGAGCATTGGGGATGGGCTTCAGGTGACATCCTGAGGCCGTCCCAACAGCGTGCCATGATGATGCCATTTTGGAGGGGGTGGAGCATGCGCAACCTGCGTAAAACAGGCACCGCCCCCAATTCGGTCAAAAAAATGGATTTACCGCCTGATGCCGATTACGAGATTGGCGTCGGTAAACGGAGAATCCCGCCCAAGAACTCTGTTTCTCACTCCACAGATGCTGCCAGGACGGCTGAGACTTCCCAGCATTCTACAAATTTCTTGTGGAATGCCCTCCTTGTTTATCTTGGGCTGACCCAATATCATAGAATCCCTACAGTGTAGAAGGGGGCCATTCAGCACATCGACATAAGTGTACAAGTGGTCTAACTTGATCATGAGGGAAACCGACCCCTATTACAAATACCTCCGATTTGTTACTCTGTTGGCTTCTATTGGGAAGGAAATATTATGGTTTGCTTTGCTGATCTGCTTGTTGCAGCTGTGCAGTGCAGGCTGGCAAATGCAGGAGTTGCCAGGAGCAACTTAGTGTTGAGGTGAAAAAGCTGAGGGTGGTGGTGACTTTGCCAACCACTGGCAAAGAATGATCCCCTGGTCTCGTTGGCAGCAGGTCATGCAGTAAAAGACTATATCAGGCCAGAGGTGTAGACCAGAGGTGTAGGATCTAGTCACTGAGTTTGCCACTGGGCGGAACTTCTGACTTAAAACTGTGCTGAGCTCTTAATTATGTCACAGGATCCAAATTTGCATTTATTAGTTAGACACCTGTCGATTGCTGGATCTTGCTGTTATTGATTTTTACAGGGATGTCTGGAGAGCTGCGAAAGTTGTAAGACTTTCTTTAAATCTGCAGACCACTGCTCAATGACTGAGGCACAAATTTTAACTTTAGGCTGTGCGATAGAGTTATCATGGCTTTTCACATCAGGCGAAGGTGCATCAGCAGAGAACTTGAAAAAAAGGTGAGGCATTTCAAACCAAGTTTTTGTGGGACAGGGAAGTTTATGCTTTCCCCTTCAGCCTCTTTCTCTTTCACATCAGGCATAGGCCCTCCAGATGTCCATCCTGAAATTTACAGAAATAGTTTCAGGGCACATCTCTAAGTTGTTTCGTTCAATCATTACAATATCATTAAACCGTAGCTCAGATTTTCATCAGCTGAAAGTTGTGTGGTTTGCTATTAGTTCACACGGGTCTTAAGGGCTTGCTGTGGTTTAAATGGGATTGTCAATTCCGATAACAAATAATTGTCAAGGAATATGAATATTTTAATCAAGTTGTTATAACCGCTGGGCAGCACGGTGGCCTAGTGGTTAGCACAACCGCCTCACGGCGCTGAGGTCCCAGGTTCGATCCCGGCTCTGGGTCACTGTCCGTGTGGAGTTTGCACGTTCTCCCCGTGTCTGCGTGGGTTTCGCCCCCACAACCCAAAAATGTGCAAAGTAGGTGGATTGGCCACGCTAAATTGCCCCTTAATTGGAAAAAAATAATTGGCTAATCTAAATTTATAAAAAAAAAAAAGTTGTTATAACCGGAAAGTATCCTGGGCGCGATTCTCCGACCCCACACCGGGTGGGAGAATCGCGGGAGTGCCGGGCGAATCACGACACGCTGCCCTGGCACCCGCACGCGAATCCCCCCCCCCCCCAAAACGGCATGTCGCGACAGGCCACTCGGAGAATCGGCGCTCCAGTCAAGCGGCGATTCTCCTGCCCGGATGGGCCGAACGGCCTGCCGAGCCCGACTGGTTCACGGCGGCGCCAACCACACCTGGTGGCTGCTGGTGTGAACAGCGCGCGACCACTGCGTGTGGGTCCTGTGGGGGACGGAGGGAGAATCGAGCACCAGGGGGGTGCTCAGGAGGGGTCTGGCCCGCGAATGGTGCCCACCGATCGTCGGGCCGGCGTCTCTGAAAGACGCACTCTTTTCCCTCTGCCGTCCCGCAAGATCAATCCTCCATGTCTTGCGGGGCAGCGGAGGGGAAGACGGCAACCGCGCATGCACGGGTGACGTCATTTGGGCGGCGCCGCTTTGACGCAAGCGTCAAGGCCCGGCGGGCGAGATTGACGCGCCGCCGCTCCTAGCCCCGGGGGGGGGGAATAGGGGGCGAGGAGCGGCCTCTGATGCTCGAGTGAAACACTCCGGTTTTCACTCCGGCGTCGGCACTTTGTCTACCTTTGGGAGAATTTTCCCCACTAGCTTTCGGGAGAGATAATGGGGATCTTAGTCGTGCATTTATTTTATAGATATCTTGCTAGAGATGTGGCCTGGTCCCAGGGGGACCATCTTTAAGAATCCTTTAAAATTATGAAGGAATTTACTGTTTCCACTTATTGGTAATCAAGAAACAAGGGGGAATACCCGGCTCTGGGTCACTGTCTGTGTGGAGTTTGCACATTCTCCCCCTGTTTGTGTGGGTTTCGCCCCCACAACCCAAAGATGTGCAAGATAGGTATGATTGGCCATGCTAAATTGCCCCTTAATTGGAAAAAATGAATGGGTACTCTAAATTTATACTTTAAAAAAAGAAACAAGGGGTAATACACATAATAAATTAAATGAAGAACTGAGTGGGTATTTTGTCACACAGAGATTGGCTAGAAGGGTAATTGCCACCACCAAGAACGGGTTGAAGCAAATTATCTTGCTGCCCTTAAAGAGAGATTTTAAGCATGCATGAGTGAGAAGAGGTCAGGGTTATGGAGTCAGGAAGAGGGAACTTAAGTGGGAGGATGCACATGTGTAGCCGAAGCACCAGCATAGGCCAGTTGGGCAGAATGGCCTGTTTCTGTGCTATCGCTTCCACGTGATTCTCTGCAGATATTTGGCCATGCTAAATTGCCCCTTGGTATCCAAAGACGTGTAGGTTAAGTTGTGCGGATAGAGCAGGGCAGTGGGCCTTGGTAGAGTGCTCTTTTGGAGGGTCAGTACAGACCCATTGGGTCGAATGGCCTCCTTTTGCACTGGAGAGATTCTACGATTTGAGATTAAATTCTAGAGACTGATGCAATTAGGTTTCTTTCAAAAGAGTTGGCTTGTTACATAAATGACATTTTAGTTGTATGGTCTATAAACATAACCTCACAACAAATAGCTAACTCTCCCAAAATTACAAGTTTCTGTGACTATATAATAAAAACATGACTAATAATATACCAAATAATATTCCAATGCAAAAACAAATTTAAAAAAATTCAGTTAACATTTCGAAATATCAAAACAAGCTCATTAAATTTAAAATTGTGATGCTACTCTGGCTATAGGCTAGTGGTGAATAATGAGATGTTAAACTAGCCTCGCTGATTGAGCAGTCAACAGATTAGCTTTTGCAGAGGTGCAAAAAAGGCAGTTAATTTGCTGCTTAAGTGGTCTTTGCATCTGCAGAGTGCTGAACCATCCACTATTTTCCTTATTATAACCACTTTAATAAACTCATGAGGATGGGCACTGTTCACATATCTTTGTAACTTGAAAATAGTCATTCTGACAGAAGCAGAGAAACATTTATTAGAATAAAAGGCTTTTAATCATAACGAGTTTTATAACGCTGAAGTATCAACTATGATGGATGTTGCATGCATATCGTGCAACCTGTTTGCCCTCTTATGAATTACTGTTTTGGATTTAGAACATTTGCATTTCTCATTACTTCTTTTAATAACCATCCGGGCTGGTCAAATTTTGGTCGAAGAAGGTTCCTACGATTATCACAATTCATCTTTTAATAAGGCTTCTGTAAAGTTTAATTCCACAGCTGTCTGCAATAATCTTCTCACCATGGCGAGATATATTTAGATGTATTGAAAAATAAGTGGCTCAAGCCAGTTTGTTGTTAAAAAGCAAACAATATAGTTTAATGAAGACTGTACGCATCTGAGGGAGTGTGGCAATCATTTGGGGCCGGTTTAGCTCAGTTGGCTGGACAGCTAGTTCGTGATGCGGAGCTAGGCCAGCAGCTCGGCCAATTCCTGTACCAGCTGAGGTTATTCACGAAGGCCCCCCCTATCTCAACCTTGCCCCTCGCCTGAGGTGTGGTGATCCTCAGATTAAATCGTCACCAGTCAGCTCTCCCTTTCCAAGGGGAAAGCTGCCTGCGGTGATCTGGGACTATGGCGACTTTACTTGCTCTACAGTACATTGCAGGGAATAAAATATGCAAAGTAGAATAAAGAGATAGTGGAATAAAAGCCTTGCATTACAACAGGGCCAACCCTCATAGAAATCCTTAACAAAAATAAACATTTACTTAAATACGTGGATAATTGTGCTCACCTGACTTTTGGGTGAGATTCTATGTCTGTTCACGGCAGTGGGATTCTCTAGTCCTGGAGCGCAAAATTCTCCGTCCTTGCTAGCAGTGTAAGCGGAGCGGACTCCCAATAGAGAATCCCGGCCTTTGTCTTGCTTGTGTTTTTCCATATATAGAGAAGAAACAGTGAAGTGATTCCTTTCATCAATGAACTAACACAATTATATTCCAATAAAAGCAAAATGCTGCAGATGCTGGAAATCTGAAATAAAAACTGAAGATGCTCTGAAAAAGGGTCATTGGGTCTCAAAATGTTAACTCTGGGCGCTATTTAATGAAAACATTTCGAAGTGGCATTTTAGGCTTGTTTGGCAGACTGGTTTCTCAAAAGCCGCGTTGGCGAATTTGCACCCCATATTCAACGGCACTTAGTGCCAAAAAATGTGGCCCCATGTGATTCTCGATATGACTGGCTCCCTCACTGTCTGATTCTCCAGACTTGTGCCGCATCTTCTTGCCTTGAACAAGAGGGAACCTCTTTTAAGCGCTCCCTCACCACTCACTCCCAGTCAACACATAAGCATGGTAGCACACAGATCTTCTTGTCGCTTTGGCGATGCTGACCTGTCCAGGCTTCTCGACGCTGTGGGTGAGAGGCGGGCCACCCTGTTCCTCAAGGGAGTCGGAGAACCAGCATAAGGTCAGCAATGCCACCTGGGAGGCAGTGGCAGCAGCTGTCAGTTCGGGCAACATGGCTAGGAGACCACCGTCCAATGTCGGAAGAAGACCAATGACCTCCACTGAGCTGTAAGAGTAAGTGCAACCTCTCTCCTGGCATCAGTTCCGCCTGCCACCCCTCAAATTCCAAAACCACCGTCCCCCACCACAAATCACTGGCTGACTGCTCTCACCCTCCCCACATCTGATCTTTGTGCTCAGTCTTCAGAACTCCCTGGCACCCACCAGCACAACCACTTCATGTCCAGCTGTGGTGTCCACACATGCCACCTGCTTTAGATCCCCTCAACCCATCAAGCTTATAGCTCACACCGCCCTCTTTGCTCCCGCAGGAGAAGATAGACCATAGTAAGTAGGAAAGGGCCAGGGTGGGCTAGGGTGCCAGAGATACTAGTCTTAACCTGCTATAGGGAAGGGGCCCTGGAAATCACAGGGTTGTCTACGTATACAGCAGCCATTGACAGCGAGGTTGCCCTGCATCACAGAGGTGAAGATCCACTGCTCCTTCACCCAGATGACCTGACTCAAGTGAATGGTTAATGTCGGATAAAATGATCCTTCCCTCTCACTGACCACATGTCTATTGTCTCACAGGATGTTCATCTAATGAGGCCTGGCCATCCAAATTTGTCCCCTGCCTGCCCCCCCCCCCCCCCCCCCCCCACCTTCCATCCAACAGACCACCTCGGAGGAGAGCTCCGAGGAGATCACCGTCATAGCAATCACCACCACCTTCCACCTCAGTGGGTGACATTAGTAGACAGGCTTCTGAGGCAACATCTGATAAGCACCACACAGTTGCTGATGCGCACAAGGTGGAGACAGGAACATCCAAGAGAATCAGCAGTTGGAGGTCTTCTGGATCCCAGGACTCGGTTGGGTACCAGTCAGATGCTGAGTCTCGGGTTCTACCAGAGCTCATGTAGATGATAGGAAGCAAGCATGGTATTCAAGAGGAGGTGTCAGCAACATTCGAATGGCTGCAAAGCTAAGTGGAGTCCCAAAGGCTTCAGGTGCAAGAGATGGTGCTGGCAGTGCGTGACATCAAGACCAACACCACAGTGGAAAACCTGGAGAACCAAGTTTGCGTCTAAACTGATGGTGCCCAAGGCACGGCTCAGTCTGTGATGACCGTGGCTGAGGGCCTTGACATCATGTCGCAGTCACTAAGGAATGTGTCCCAGATGCAGATGGACATTTCCACTCCAGAACATGGCCAGTTACTGAGGAGCATCGCTGAGTGCATTAACAACATAATGCAGACAATGGGGAGCCTCCAAGGCTGGCAGAGCCAGATGACTCAGAACCTTCTCGAGCTTGCTCCAGCTGCCCTATGTCCCCTGGAATCTCTGAGGGCCCTACGGACACTGTCGGGGGGGAGGAAACTCTGGAGACCAACATGGGGCCTGCCAGTTCTTCTGTCCCCAGTTCTTCTGAATTCCCCCTCCTGACATTGGCGTATCTCAAGGGCAGTGGGCAAAACAGGGTGGCACAGCGACGTCTGTGACACCTGCAAGTCAGCCGGGCCCTCCAGCTCCAGGCCCTCTAGAGGACTTCAGCCAAGTGCATAAAAGGCCACAGGACACAGAAAGCAGTAGGCTGCCTCCACCTCTGAAGTGCATCCTGTGGACAAGCCTAGACATAGAACTAGACCACAAGATCAAGAAGAGTGAGGAGCACTGAGTGGCAATGAGGGGGGAATGAAAATATAAAATGTTCACTATTAAAACATGTTACACCTAGGGGCAGAGCGGTGGCACAGTGGGTTAGCCCTGTTGCCTCACGGCACCGAGGTCCCAGGTTCGATCCTGGCTCTGGGTCACTGTCTGTGTGGAGCCTGCACATTCTTCCCGTATCTGCGTGGGTTTCGCCCCCACAACCCAAAAAATGTGCAGGCTAGGTGGATTGGCCACGCTAAATTGCCCCTTAATTGGAAAAAATGAATTGGGTACTCTAAATTTATTTAAAAAAAACATGTTACACCTGACACATGTGAAGCCTCTGTCATGTTAATATTCATAGTGGGCCTATTTGCAGATCCTGTTCAGAGAATGGGTGTGAACGTGCTGTCCACAGAAAGACAAGAGTCAGACTTTTGCAGAAACTGAGGAGCACCAAAGGTTTCCTCAGTGAGTTATTATCAACCTCCTGCCTGGTATACTGACCCGCTGACAGTGCCAACACAGGCCCATCAGCCTGAGGTGATGTTACACACACCCTTTGGAGGATGGTACAGGGTGGTCACTGAGGGGACAACGTGAAGGGTGGGATTTTGGTGGAGGGAGGGGAAAATTGGGAGGAGGGCAGATTTGAGGGAAATGGGGGTGGGGAGAGTTGGGGTGAAGGGGTGAAATGGGGTAGAAGTGGGATTGGGGAAGAAGGAAAGGAGGAGAGGGCGTTTTTTTTGCGGGGGGAGGGGAGTTTAACTGGGCAATGCAGCCTCATCCTATGAGAATCTGGAGGTGATGAGGGCCTCGCATGGCAGATCCTTGCCACCGCCTGCCCTCCATCCCCCGACTCCTCCTCAGACATGTCCTCCTGCCCGCTCCAGGTCCACCTCTCCTCCTCTTCTGACCAGGCCACAAGTCCCTCCTCCTCCTCCAGCATTTTGTCCCACTGCTGTGCCAGGTTTTGGAGGGCACAGCAGACCACCACAGAGAGACCCTCTGGGGGCTGTACTGCAGGGCACCACCAAAGTGGTCCAGGTTTCTGACCAGCATTTTCATTGTACCACTCAATGAATGTACCGCCGCTCAATGAATGTACCGCTCAATGACAACACGGGTGGGTGGCAATGTGGACCTCAGTATCTCAGGCCTCCGCACCAGCAAGGTCAGCCATGAACTCAGTGGGCATCCATTGTCCCCACAAGTCAACCTGTCATTCTGGGATGGTCATTGAAGAAACTGGGGATTTCTGAAAGCCCCAGGATGTAGCTGTCATGCATGCTCGCTAGGTAGTGGCCGCACACGTGCGGGATCCGGAGGTGGTGGTCACACACGATTTGAACATTCGGAGTGGAACACATCCTGTTAATATAGGTGTGGTGAATGTAACTCCGTAATTTACACTGTATTGTATATACATGAGACCATGCATTTGTAAGCTACAACCCCAGGGGGAACGGGCAGGTGGAGAGGGAGAATGCGACGGTCTGGAAGACCGTCCTGCTGACCCTCCGGTCTAGAAAGCTCCAAGTCTCCCATTGGCAGAAAGTCCTCCCAGAAGCGCTCCACGCTCTTATGCACAGTGACCAATCAGACCCCTCACGAGAGGCTCTTCAGTTTTTCCAGGGGCACTACCATGGGGATCTCACTTCCGGCATGGTTGAAGACACCGGGCCCTGTACTCCTCGGGAAGCACGTCAGGACGCACAAAACCGACCCCCTTGTTGAGAAGGTGCGCCTGCTTCACTCCAACCCCCAGTACGCCTTCGTCGAGTTCCCTGTCGGCCACCAGGACACCGTATCCCTCCGGGACCTTGCACCCGCCAGATCCAGCATCCTCTCTATCACTACAGATGCACCCCTCACCCTACACCCCATCCTGCCGCCCCCTCGGGCTCCCGAGCCCACTAGCTCGCTGCATTGGTTCTGGGCAACCCAGCCGCTCCCGAGCACACTAGCTCGCTCCACCTGTTCCGCACGCCCGCACCGGCTAACCCCCAGCGCCCTCAGTCCCCAGTCAAACCAGACAGGTATGGAGCTCGGACAAGATCTTCCCTGGAGTCCGCCATCGTACCCCAACCCACAACACCCATCCAGCCACCGCAAGAGGCTGCAACCCCGGTGCTCCGCAGATCGCAGCGGACAGTCCGACCACCGGACAGACTCAATTTATGAACCATCACCCCCGCCGGACTTGATTTTTTTTGTAGGGGGTGAATGTGGTGAATGTAACTCCATAATTCACACTGTATTGTATATACGTGAGACCATGCATTTGTAAGCGCAGTTGCGTTGCTCGACCACTAGGGGGAGTAGTGCTGGGAATGCTTAGGAGTTTGTACAGGGCTCCACCCTTGGCTTCGCCCACGACTCCTCCCCTGTAACTGAGTCGGGGCACGTGTCTAGTGAATTGATGGTTCCATAAATAAGGCACTACCTGATACCCTGGTGCATGCAGGGTGACATGCGTGCCATCGATCATACCTGGGGATCCCGGTGATGACGGAGAATCCTGCAGCCTGGTCCAGGTTAAAGGCAATAACGTTGGATACCGGGGCCTACAGAGTATCTGTCACCTTCAGTTGAATGCACCTATGGGCTGTTGATTGTGAAATGCCACACAGATCCCCCTTAATGACTGGGTGCCATAGAGGTTGAGGGATGTGGTGACTATCACAGACTCCGTGAGCGGGTGTCCTCCTCATCCATGGGGTGCCAAGTATGCGTGAATATGGCACAGGTGTCGCAATATCTGTCTCTTTATTGAGACGCAGTCTTCTGCGGCGCACGGGTGTCTGTCTGCTCGTTGAATGACCAATGACACCTGTACACCTTATGTCATTGCTGGCCTCCCCTTCTGGGTCCCTCCTCGGCCTGATAGGTGGCAGGATCTTGAGGTTTGCGGCGGCTCCCTGCATATGGGATGCTGCCTCCAGGCTGCATCTGCCCGCCTCGGCTGGTACCAACAACGCGAGCAAAGCCCCCACCCTCGCGGCCCAGGGACGACTCTCGACCTAGAACATTTCAGCCCTCTGACCAAGCCAAGGCCCCCCCCGTCCCCTGAAAACTTCTAAGTGTTCTAACACTTCTAAGAAGCCATTGCACCAGCTTCACGTTTTTAAAAAGGAGTGCCAAGCTACGCTTGCGTGATTTCTTTCTGGGGAGTCGGGAGGCCGCAGCATTCAACTTCGATCTCGCTGATAAGATTGAAAAGAATGCTAATGATGGTCAATGATATTCTCACCATTTCTGGGGGAGATCTGGAACTTGCCGTTGGGAGCGTGACGGGTGAATCGCAAAATTGTTCGCGCCTGGTTCCCACTCTTCACCTGGCGCACCCCAAACTGCGCTGGGCGCAATGCGGTGGTTATATCATGCCCTCTGTTTCTCACTCTACAGATGCTGACAGGCCTGCTGAGTTTCTGCAGCATTTTCCACTAATATATTACATGTTTTCCCGTGGCGGTATGGATTTTTATACAGTAAGTTAGACAATGAAGTGTTAATGTACGACTAATGAACTGGAGGATTGTTTGGCTGCACAGACTCTTTTGAGACCAATTATCCTTGAACTCCTGTAAATGCAACATTTAATTTTCTCTATGCCTTTTTTTTGCCTTGACTAAGTAGAATGGGGATGATTCTCATTCCCTCTGTCTTAAAATTGCAGGGATTCACATGTCAACACATTGCTGTTTTCCAGGGGGTTCCTTCACTAATTTGTATCGTGTCGCTACCCTTCAATTACAGCAATTTCCTGGCGAAATCCCCCTGGAGGTATTCATCAGGCATTGTTGAAGTTTTGGTCACGAGTTCTGTTCCTTTAGTTTGTCCTTTGAAAGGGTCTCTGTGGACTGCTTTCCATCATGAACTATTTAACCTGGCTCTGCTGCCTGAGGAGGCAGAAAGAAAGACTTGAATTTGCATAGCGTCTTTCACAGAATTACAGAATGGTTATAGGGCAGAAGGAGACCAATCTGCCTGCTGTGTCTGTGCTGGCTTTCGGAAGAAGCTATTCACCCCCTGTCACTTTCCTGCCTTCTCATAACCACCGGGCTTCCCACAGCTGATTAAGTATTTATACAGTGTGGTACGTTGTAAAGTAGGAATGTAATGAAACTCATGTATGGGAAAACAAGTCAATTGTGAGCCTCCGGAAGAAGTCACACCTTACCTGCAACTCATTGGCTCACATAGCCCAGCAATTCTGCGTCCCACAAGGGTCCAGCACGGGAGCCATGAGAAGTGGTGTGTTGGGTACTCTGGATCTGTGGAGACTGCGTTTACCTCAGCAGTAACACGTACAGGCTACCAACACTTGAAATAGTACAACACTATTTTGTTAAGCTAGAAACTGTTGAACATACTTTCACTGTGGGTCGACACTATGTTAGATTAAACTGAAGATCTATGCCTATCCTAACCAGTCTATACTCTCAGAACATGGTAAAGACCTGTGCTACAAGCTGTGAGCTCTGGCCTTCTTAGAGGCTGCATCCTGAATGAGCGGAAAAACTAGTGCCCTCTGTCTTTATTGTGAGTGTGCTCTAACTGGTGTTTGGCTGCAGTGTTGTGTGTGTTGATTGGTCTTGCTGTGTGTCAGTCAGTGTGTGTCTGCACCATGATATACTGGTGTGTATATTGTGACATCCTCCCCTTTTATTAAAAAATGTGTGTTCGTGGTCATAAATAATGTGTGGTGAGAATGTTCCTAACTACGTGTGGAGTGTGAAGGCATATTTACAAGACTATGTACATAAAAACTAAGCTATTTACATGGGAAGGTGTCTAGTGCAGATAACCAGTATGCAACAAAATAGTAACTAGAGCAACATTATATACAAACCAGGGAATCGATCAAACAATGCAACGGAACAATTCAGAGAGTCCATAAATTCGAAAAGTTCATAAATTTAGTCTCTGAGGTGGGTGACGAATTCTGGTTGACCGCCTCAAGGGTGGGTCGAGAGCCGCCGGTTCAGGAACGGGCTGGACTGTGTCAGAGTCAGAGGGTGGCAGAGCGACAGGGAGCTCTGCAAAGTCCATGGCGGGGTCGTCATGATGGCGAGGCAGGACCTGAAGATCACGTGGCGAGCGTGGAATGAGACGAAGTGCACGCCGATTGCATCACAGAAGAGAGCCATCCGGTAGACGAACCAGGAACGAACGGGGGGCCACTTGGCGACAGGCCAGTGGACAAGGAGGCGGAGCAGTAGGCCAGCAAGGCAAGGTAAAAATCAGAACCAGCATCGGCTGCCTTGCATAGGAGCGGTTTGACGATATGTACTCCCTTCTCTGTTGTGCCGTTGGATTGGGGGTACAGGGGACTGGATGTGACATGTGCAAAATTCTACCGCCTGGCAAAGTTGGACCACTCTTGGCTGGCGAAGCAGGGGCCATTGTCAGACATGACCATGAGCAGGATGCCGTGTCGAGCAAAGGTTTCTTTACATGCACGAATGACTGCAGCGGAGGTGAGGTCGTGCAACCGTATCACCTCCGGGTAATTCGAGAAGTAGTCCACGATTAGGACGCAGTCTCGACCAAGCGCATGGAACAGGTCTATGCCCACCTTGGTCCAGGGTGACGTGACCAACCCATGGGGCTGCAGGGTTTCATCTGGTTGCACCGGCTGGAATCGCTGACAAGTTGGGCAGTTAAGCACGGTGTTCGCTATGTCCTCGTTAATGCCTGGCCAGTACACTGCCTCTTGGGCCTGTCGGCGGCACTTCTGCACTCCCAGGTGCCCCTCATTTAGCTTTTCAAGGACGAGCTGGCGCATGCTGTGTGGGATGACAATGCGTTCCAGTTTTAGAAGAAACCCGTCCAGTACCGCCAGATCATCTCTGACATTATAGAATTAAGGGCATTGGCCCTTGAGCCACCCGTCTGTTAGGTGGCGCATGACACGCTGGAGCAAGGGTTCAGCAGCCATCTCGCCATCGCGACAAATTTGGATGAGGCGTTCATCTGAGGCAGGTAGATTGGAGGCAGCGAATGCCACATGGGCATCAACCTGGCAGACAAATCCCGCTGGGTCACATGGAGTGGTCACTGACCGGGAGAGAGCGTCAGCAATAATGAGCTCCTTGCCTGGGGTGTATACCAGCTGGAAGTCGTATCGCCTGAGCTTGAGAAGAAAACGCTGGAGGCGAATTGTCATGTCGTTCAGGTCTTTTTGTATGATATTGACCAGCGGTCTATGGTCTGTCTTGATGGTGAACTGAGGGAGTCTGTAGACATAATCATGGAATTTAACGACTCCGATCAGAAGGCCCAGGCATTCCTATTCAATCTGCGCATAACGCTGTTCGGTGGGGTCATCGCATGCGACGCGTATGCAACGGGGGCCCATGATGAGGCCTCATCACGTTGAAGGAGCACTTCTCCAATGCCGGATTGACTGGCATCTGTAGAAATTTTGGTCTCCTTTGCTGGGTCAAAAAATGCTAAGACCGGGGCCATGGTCAGCTTCGACTTGAGTTCCCTCCATTCGTGTTCGTGGGCAGGGAGCCATTGGAAGTCTGTCGTCTTCCTGACCAGGTTCCTGAGAGCTGTGGTGTGAGAGGCGAGGGTAGGGATGAATTTCCTTAATAAGTTGAACATACCCAAAAAGCGGAGGACCGCCTTCCTGTCCTCCGGTGTCTTCATGGCCTTAATGGCAGCTACCTTGTCCGCATCTGGCTGCACATCCAACTGGGAGATGTGGTTTCCGAGGAATTTACTTTCTGTTTGACCAAAGGAGCATTTGGCCCTGTTGAGGCAGAGGCCATGCTCATGTATCTGTCTGAAGATGCGCTGGAGGCGATTAACATGCTCCTGCGGGGTGGTGGACCAGATGATTATGTCATCGACATAGACGTGAACACTTCAATCCCTTCCATCATCTGTTCCATAATCCTATGGAAGACTTCTGATGCAGAGATAATCCCAAACGGCATCCTGTTGTAGCAATATCTTCCAAAGGCAGTATTAAACGTGTAGAGTTTCCTACTAGATACGTCGAGCTGGATCTGCCAGAATCCCTTTGAGGCGTCTAGTTTGGTAAAGAACTTGGCGCGAGCCATCTCACAGGTGAGCTCTTCGCACTTGGGAATGGGATAGTGCTCTCTCATAATATTGCGGTTGAGGTCCTTGGGATCAATGCATATTCTCAGTTCGGCGGAAGGTTTCTTTACGCATACCATGGAGCTGACCCAGTCGGTCGGTTCCGTGACTCTGGAAATCACTCCTTGGTCCTGGAGGTCCTGCAGCAGCTTCTTGAGGATGTCCTTGAGGGGTGCTGGGACCCTGCGCGGTGCGTGCACCACAGGCATGGCATTTGGTTTCAATAAGATCTTGTAGGTGTACGGGAGCATGCCCATGCCCTCAAAAACATTGTGGTATTGGTTAATAATGGCGTCGAGCTGCGTCCTAAAATCAGTGTCCTGAGAGGCAGACGCGTCAGCAGGAGAGAGGGAGTGAACCCTCTGGACCCGGTTCAACAGATTGCATGCTTGCGCACCAAGGAGTGAGGCTTTAGAAGATCCCACTATTTCAAAGGGAAGGATGGCTTTAAGTGACCTGTGCGCCACTTCAAGTTGGCATGAGCTACTGGCAGCAATAGCATTGCCATTATAATCTAACAGCTGGCAGGCTGATGGCAGGATGGTTGGCTTGACGCGGAGGCTTTGGAGGTCAGACCAATGAGATTGGCGGAGGTGCCGGTGTCCAGGCGGAATTGGATTCGGGATTGGTTGACCGTGAGGGTGGCACACCACTCATCGTCTGGGTCAATGCTGTATACCGGTAGAGACTGGACTTTTTGCTTCGGGGGCACCCTGTGTTTGGTAATGATACTGACTCAAAAAGGTGCCTTTGGGTCCTCTGTGTCAGTGTCAGGCTGCAGGTCAGAATCGGATTCGGTGACCATGGGTTGGATGGCCCGGACATCCCTGCGAGGCTGGCTGGAGCAACGAGAGTTGGCAGGCTGAGCAGACCTGCATAAAGCAGCATAGTGGCCAAGTTTGCCACATTGCAGGCATCATCGGGATTTTGCAGGACATTGCCGCTTTAAATGGGCGGAGCCACAGTTGCCGCACGTTGTAGAGTCAGTACACTCGTTGCGCCACCGCGCATGCACGGTGCGGTCGTACGAGGTGCGCGCCTGTGTAGTGCGATCGTCGGCATCGCCGTCCCCTCGTTCAGTGCGCGCATGCGCGGGAGGCCGTGAAAAGCGCGTGAAATGGCCGCCCTCATCCAGGCTGAGGCCTTGGAGTTGCTTGAATGCTTGTACCTGTTCTGCCTCGTGGGGACCTTGCTGCGCCGTTTCAGCCGCTTGGATGTAGGAATACCGACTAGTGGCGTGTTCATGTAGCACGCAGGTCTCGATGGCAATCGCTAAGGTGAGCCGCGTAACCTTGAAGAGCTGTTGGCGTAGGGGGTCCGACTGAACATTGAAAATGAACTGGTCGCGTATCATGGAGTCGGAGGTAGACCCATAATTACAGGACTGCGCATGGATGCGGAGATGGATGAGAAAGGATTGGGAAGGTTCATCCTTATCCTGCAAACGCTGTTGGAAGACATAACGCTCGAAACTTTCGTTCACCTCGATGTTGCAGTGACTGTCAAATTTGAGGAGGACCGTCTTGAATTTTGATTTGTCTTCACCATCAGCAAAAGTGAGAGAGTTGAAGATGTGGATGGCATGGTCCCCGGTCGTGGAGAGGAAGAGAGCGATCTTCCTGGCGTCTGAAGCAGCTTCCAGGTCTGTGGCTTCAAGGTAAAGCTGGAAGCATTGTTCGAGGTTACCGGTGATGCGGAGTGGCGGTGGAGGGGCAGGTGCTGTCCATTTTGCAGGATGGCTGTATGCTGGTTGAAGGCAGATCACTTGCAGGTAGGTCTAATAAGTTCAAACATCATGTACTGGTACTATGATGTGTTGGGCACTCTGGATCCGTGGAGACTGCGTTTACCTCAGCAGTAACACATACAGGCTACCAACACTTGAAATAGTACAACACTATTTTAATACTTTCACTGTGGGTCGACACTATGTTAGCTTAAACTAAAGACCTATGCCTATCCTAACCAGTCTATACTCTCAGCACATGCTAAAGACCTGTGCTACAAGCTGTGAGCTCTGTCCTTCTTAGAGGCTGCATCCCGAATGAGCGGGAAAACTAGTGCCCTCTGTCTTTATAGTGAGTGTGCTCTAACTGGTGATTGGCTGCGATGTTGTGTGTGTTGATTGGTCTTGCTGTGTGTCAGTCAGTGTGTGTCTGCACCATGATATACTGGTGTGTATATTATGACAAGAAGCGCAGGGGAGCGATCCCAAATCAGAGTCCGATATGCGCGCGGTGCACTGAAATAATGCGACCACCCACACACCACCGACACTGGGAAGATGGCTCACCACCACAAAGTGCCAAGGTTCCGGAATGCCGACCTGGACACGCTCCTGGACGCTGTGGAGCAGAGGAGGGAGTCTCTGTACCCTGGACCTGGCCGCAGGACCCCACACAGCACTGTACTGCGTATGTGGAGGGAGGTGGGCGAGGCCGTCAGCGCCGTCGGGCTGACCCCCAAGGCGACCAGTGTCGCAAGAAGTTGAATGACCCACTCCTGGCAGCCAGGGGTATTTATGTGCCCCTCCCCCCAGGATAAGAACACCCATAACCGCAGGGAGCGTTAGAAAACCCGAGGGGGTACACCTGTATTGCACTCCCTCACTGTGCATGAGCAGAGGGCACTGGACCTCACTTGCAGACCTGAGGACCGGGAGGAGGACCTGGAAGTTGCCAGTGCTGAGATCGGGCATGTGTCAACAAGTGAGACCCCCCCCCCCCCCCCCCCCCCTCCGCCGGCCTGCCTAACCATACACATGCTGTCTTGTGTCTTTCAGGACCACCCGGTGGTAATGCCGGCCCATCTAGCACACCCCGCCCCCAGCCAGTTCCAGGGCCGGCGGTCCCCAGTAACGCAGGCAACGACAGAGAGGGCAGCCCCCACAGCAGGCCTGCGCCCAACATGGAGTCCCAGGACACAGGAATGCTGGAGACCGACAACCCATGACACAGAACACGGGACAGA
Organism: Scyliorhinus canicula; assembly: GCF_902713615.1. Taxonomy (NCBI): domain Eukaryota; kingdom Metazoa; phylum Chordata; class Chondrichthyes; order Carcharhiniformes; family Scyliorhinidae; genus Scyliorhinus; species Scyliorhinus canicula. The sequence continues at coordinate 113,697,256 of NC_052160.1, forward strand.
CACAAAGACCATCGCACTGTGAATGTGAATCTAATTCACTTGTTTCTCAGTCCGGAAGAAACAATCTCGAACACGTCCGTACTTCAGAATATTCTTTATTACGATCGGAGCTGCTCTCTAGGTGTTCCAAAGAACCACCTTTCTGAGAGTGCCAAAGTCTTGCTCAAAGCACCTTTCCTTTATATGTTTTTTTAAGGGGTTGTCTCTTACATTCACTTGAGCTGGCCCCAATACAGATTACAGCTTGTTTTTATCAAATGTTTAGTACATGACATGATTAATTTGTTATTGTCATATATTTTCAATACATAATCTTACAGACATTGAGATAGACATTTTGCGGTTATCTAGTGGCACAAAAGCGTATAGCAATTTTAGCAAAACACCAGGTGTCCAGCCATGATTTATAAATGGCTCTTACATTGGTTATTACAATAATTCCAATACATGATTTTACAAACCTTGAAGTTATCTATTGGCATATGATGATGTAGCAGCTCTAGCCTAACTAGTAGCTTAATTGGTAAATGGTAGTTATAATTGCAAGCGGCCTCCATTTTTCATATCTCATCATCCGGCCATTCGCCTTGTTTCTCAAGGTTGTGTGGCTTATAGTTGCACTCCCTTACCTTGAACATCCTGCAATGACTTCAACAACATATTCTTACATATTCGTTTAATTTGTGATGTCCCACCTGGCTCTTTCTGTTTCTGGCTATTAACCCTTGCTTCACATCCTCACTTCCCTGCTTCACATTCTCAGCACCATGGATCGTCACAAGAGATCCCAGACTTTGCCTCAGATGAGGAGATAGACTTTCCGGCACTGCTGTCTCCTACACCCTCCATCATTGCAGAAACTATCACCTTGGTTGGTCTCTTTAGTGATGAGGCTTCTGGGACACTCACTGGTGAGAACCACACAGCCATTCCGGTACAGCAAGCGGAGGTAGGAGCAGCCAAGGGGCCGGACGGTCAAAGCGCAGATCAGTACCAGCAACCAGCTGCCGCCCAGACGGGTCCCAGATTCCTGGAATTCCTGGAATTCCCACACCCATCCAGTGACCTGATGCAGTCAGAGATGCAGGGACGAGAGAAGGGGTTTCCATCACCTGCAGACACAGGTGGAGGAGTGCATCCATGAGCAGGAGCAGAGAATGGTGCCGGTCATGCTTGCCACCCAGGCCGGAACCGCACGGGTGGTGACCGCGGTGGAGGCAATGGGGGCAACGGTGTTGGACATGGTCGGAGGATGCAAGGCCTAGGGCTTTCTGTGCACACAGCGTCCATGGCGCAGGACAGTGCTGCCCTCGCACAGGCAGCCAGAGCCAGCTTCAGATCGCAGCTGGCCCAGTCTCAGCAGGCCATCATTGAGAACATCGGCGGCATTGCCCAGGTGATGGCCCAGTCTCAGCAGCCCACACTGAGGGCATCGACGCCATTGCCCAGCCGCCGGCTGGTGTCGTGCAGGCCCAGGCAGGGATGGCCCACTCCCTGAGCTCCATGGCTGCTAACTTGCTGACCTTGGTCAAAGCAGAATGGGCCTCAGGACTGGCAGTGGCAGGGGCCGGGGGTGCCTCGGGGGTTGGCTCCGCTCGCACCCCAGTCCCATGGAGAAGCCCGGGTGCCATCGGGCATCCCGAGGGGAGGAGGAGGAGGTGTTGCGGCCCGTTCCGCGTATCCCTACAGGGGAGGTCCCAGAACACCGTGTTTGGTGTCCCCCCCCCCCCCCCCCCCCCCCCCCCCCGAAGTCCCTGGTGCATTTGGAGGGAAGCGGGCAGAACAGGGTGGCAGCATGCCATCCCGGCCGTCCGAGGCGCAGCCTTGCCCATCCAGGCTGGGCTCCCCAAGAAACAACCGCCAACGTGGACCCTATTAACAGGGCAGGAGTCATAGCAGTCCACCTCCACATCTGGGGAAGCACCGAGATGTAGTCATAGGGCCCATAAGGCCAGAAAGGTAGACACTTTGTATGTTGGCACAAGTGCAGGGAACAGCTTAGTAATAGGGGCTAGGGCAGGTGTACAAAACTTCTGTTATTAACTACACTGTAACAGCCATGTATGCTGCCTCTGTGCTCTGTCCGATGCGGCGGGGGTAGGGCAGGAATGGCGTGCTCGGAGGGGCAATGGGATGTCGAGCCTCAGTGGGTGTGATGTGCCCCCACCCCTGGTCGCCCACACTCCCCCGCCCCAGCGAGACGACAGGGCCATGCAATGCAGTGTCCAGCCCGCAAACAGGGACCGCCCAGGTGGAGAGTATTACTGTGGCCATGAGCGAGACATTGTCTAACGATGTGGGAATCAGAGCTCATCGCAGAGCGGGCTGTCATCATCCTGTAGGCCATGGACCAGACCCACTTTGAATAGCAATCGTGTGAGCACAGCTCGTTGTGCCGCAGGTGGATGTGTACTGGAGGGGTGGTGTGCACGCGGGTGATGCGGTGGTGTGGGAGGTACAGTCGGTTGGTGCTGGAGGAGGTGAGGGTGGTCGGTGATAGGGGAGGTGAGTCTCATGGGTGCTGTGGGTGGGTGAGGTGCTGCCGTAGTGTGGTATCTGTGCCCCTGATCAGCAAACAGCCCCCTCCCCCCACCCAGTCTGTGAAATGTGTGGCGATCAACTCGTCTCATGCTTTCTGTCCCTGCCGGTGGCGTAGTGCAGCCTCCCGTCCATGTTCGGAGAATCCTGTCTCCGATATCCTTCGCCCTCTGACTGCGCCGTAAAAAAACTAGGATTTCAAAAGAAATCGTGCATTCATATTCCTTCAGATCCAGTCAAATAAAACAGGCAGTATAAAAAACCGACGGTGCAGAATCCGGCACCAAGCCTATCCTAATAAAATGTTACAAATTTCATCTGGTATAGGTCAGAGGAAGGCACAATTTTGATGTAAACATTGCTGTGTGATTGATTCAGCTTGCACATGACTGACAGTTACTTTCCAAGTTTGAGTAGTGAGGCATTCAAAATTCAATTTTGAGATATAAAAAAACGATTCCATTCAAATCAAAACATCTGCTTGGAAATTTCAGGAAGGGAATGGATCAGTTTGAAACTCCTGGAGGAGAGAAAATTCGATTTGCATTTCCACGAAACTGTTTAAATTAATTCCACTGCCACAGTGGTGAGAAATTCTAGCAGAAGAAACATTATTATAGTTGATCCGACATAATGCTCAGTCACCTATTGTTATAATCTGGATAATGCAAACTGGCAACCGGTCCAAGTTGTGCTCAGTACGTTTTGTGCACAGTTGCTTTTGTATATTATTATACGTACAATAATATAATTTGCTTAATGCTATACAAATATGCGATCATCATTAACAGCTTGTATTGATATAGAACCTTTGACATAATTAAATGTCCCAAAGTGCTTCACATGTCTATTATCCAGCAGAACTTGCCACAGAACCGCCGCGTTAGCAGATATTTGGGCAGATGACCAAAAAGTGGTTGATTTTATGGAGCTTCTTAAAAGAGGACAGAGGAAGAAAGATTTAGGGAGAACATTTCAGAAGGTAAAGTTGAATAATGCTAAGCTGTATTTCTACCAGCAACAACTTGCTTGGTGAAAATTAAAGGAGGCATTTCCACATTTTAAACAGAGGACATCCCTCTCAGTTCGAGGGGGCGATTCAGCAGGCTTTAAACTAATTCCACTGTCGGGCACGTTTGGCAGGGTGATTCTCGGAGGCTTCATTTGCCTCTAGAGTTTCTCCCTGCCGATGCCTCACTTGGAAGGATTTTCTGCTGGCGAGCTGATCCTGATCGGCCATTTTGATAGGCAGTGCCAATCTTTACCCTCCCCCCTTCCAGCTTTATCAACCCTCCCCCACCAAATCCCACAACCTTGTTGAGGGCCCTGGGAACCATCCCCCCCCCCACCCCCCCCCCCCCCCCCCCACACACACACATACACATAACCCCTCCAATTGGCAAGGCCCCTGACCCCGGCAATGCCAACCTGGCAACTGGACACCCAGACACTGCAAGTACGGCACCCTGTAAGTGCCCCGGTACCCTGACAGTGCCACCCGGGCACCCTGGAAGTGCATTGGGTATTTAAATGATCCCTGGTCAAATCCTCTATAGGTTTACTCAGTGAGGGCACCTTGGTGTATTGTTTTGTCTCATACAATATGTGTCATCTCTGTTGTTGGGTCATCTTGACAGATGTTAGGTGTCCTACTCTGAATTAGAGATCTGGCTGGAGGCAAATACACTCTTTCAAAGTAGCCTTTATTTACATGCTCCACTATGTACTGGATTATGGAGACAGAAACACTGCTGATCTCTCAATTCCTCATCATTCTCTTCTGCGTGGCATCATTATTACATAGCTCCGGAGGCACATGTCCAGTAGCTATTGTTGGAGTGGTGTTAAAGTTAACCCCGTGGGAGCGATGAATTTTAGTGCTCAAGATAATCTTGCTTGCTATGGGAATGGACAGCCCAGATGTGCAGCAATACCTTTGAAAGCAATACTTGTGCATTGTCTCGAAGCCAAAGGCTTGCGAATATTTGAGCACTTCACTGAAGACGCATTTATGTTTGATATGGCCGTGAATGCTCTTTGAAAATAGCACAAGGAAAAGTGTAATGATCAAACAATGTACATTCCATCAGAGATCCCAGGGAAATGGTGAGCCCATTAAACAATACGTGACAGCGTTGCATCAGTTGCTGCTCCTCCATGTCACAGTCAGAATGTAGTTGGTCTATTCACAATCAACATGTTTTATCTGTAAATACACATGTCCTTTATTACACTTGGAGTGTTTATTCCAGTTAAGTAATTCAGCAGCAAGCGTTTGTGAGTTTGGAATAAAGAAAGCTATTTTGACACACTTACCCCGAGATAAATGGAACATCACACATGCGGTCTCTCAAACACACATGCACACAGATTGAATACAGTTAAAGATAATGTACTTTTACAGAATATAGTTAATTCACCTTATGATTTTTGTTCTCCCTTGTGCCAGGCATGTTGTAGCTTGAATGGATTTGATGATTTAAAGTTGAAGCGAGGGTCATGTATAAGAATTCCACAGCACTTTGTAAGGTTTCTTGGAGTAGTATATCTTTATTTTAATTTTAATTTTTGAAAAATTTAAAGCACCCAATTCTTTTTATTTTCAATTAAGGGGCAATTTAGTGTGGCTAATCCACCTACAAATCTGGGTTGTGTGGGTGAGACCCATGCAGACATGTGAAGGATGCGCAACGCCACATGGACAGTGACCCAGGGCCGGGATCGAACCTGGGTCCTCGATTGGTGCTGTGAGGTAGCAGCGCTAACCACTGCACCATCATGACACCCCATAATAGAATATCTAGGGTGTTGGTTCTCAGGTGAACTTTGAAACTAGAGCAGGTCAATACTTTGGCTGCTTGATGCCTTGCAGCTAGTTTGAATTTAGTTCTCAGACTGGCTGATGACTGATGGTTCTGAAGGATTTGCCGGTTCCTGGAGTAATAAATTTGCAGTCCCTGAAACTAGTTTTTGTCACGTGACTATTGGACTAATATTCCTGAGGGTTGTTCAATCTACTTTAGCTGGGGGAGGCCATCATGATACAACAGAAAGTTAATAGTGGCCGCTGAGCTTAAATCTCCCCTTTTGTCCAGTATGAAACATGGGAGACAGGCAGCCGGGAACTCCATATTATTTAGATGTTGGACCATGAATGACTGTGAGGAGAACCCTCATCCATGTTCATATTTAATTAGGTATTAACTGGAGACTTGATACTGTCTATAGTCCAAATACCAAAAATCACAATTTGCAGCCTCCATCTTGTTTGTGTCCAGTTTTAGAAGTATTGACTAAAATTTTAAAATAAGGCGTACATGTAAATGTGGTACACTCACCAATGAGCTAATTTGAGATGTATTAATTGAAAATATTTCAATTCAATGTATTAGGGAACATCTCCTCATGCAGGATGATAACTTAACTTACAACCTCGGCAGTCCAAATCGAATCTGCCATGTTAGACTCGAAGAGGGTACACAGCAATACATCCCTAGACTTAGGATAAGAGACCAGATAACAGACCAACGCAAGTGCAAGTGTTACTGACAAGACGATCTCTGCAATCTCACCTAAACGCGTCCCATCCTGGTCAATTACCTTCAAAACTGTGCCCAAATTGTGCAAATGGTTTTCGAGTCACAACACCAGGTCCAGCTTGAGGGAAAAAGTGCAACTTGTGCTCTAAGTGGAACCATTTTGCAATGGTCTGTAGGATGTCAAAGAAGAAGCCTCTGGTTCCACATGCAAAAGAGCGTTTTCCTGAGATTGAGGGTATTTGCCATCACAAAAAGTAAAAAACCATATCATTTTAAGGAATTCCCCGTGAAGGAAAAACCCTGCAAATGCAAACGCAAAGGATTAGTTCAGAGAAATGGGTACATGAATCACAAGGAAACACTTAAGAAGAGAGTCTATTCCAGCATGAGGAGTGAAAGATTTTGTTCCAGACTCTTTTCTCCTTGCAATGACGTCTGTTGATACACAACAGGGGATGAATTGTCAAATGTGATTTATGTGGTGAAGCCTTTGTGACTCCAACTGTGCATAAGAATCATAAAAAGACATATGCTGGAGGGAAGGAGAGAATTTGTCACATTGTAACCAGACATTTGCCAGTAGTGGAACATCGCGTGAGAACATTTGGTGAATGCCCCGTCCATGACAGCTTTCAGCAAGAATGGTGGATTAAAGATTCATATTCGAACATATATGTGGGAACAACTTACCTGTGCTTAGAATGTAACATGGCTTTAGTCAGAAGAAGGGCCTAGATGAACATATGAAAACACCAGCTGAACTTAGGATAGATCATCTGCGGGATTCTCCAATGGCGGGATCCTCAGCTTCGTCGGCAACGCACTCACGCCCACAGGTTTCCCAATGGCGTTGAGCTGGCCACAATGGGAAACCCCATTGGTCGGCTGCGGGAATGGAGAACCCCTCTCCTGGTGGGGGAACTCCGCACTGGAAAACGGGGATGAGGGACAGAGAATTCTACCCCGTAGGCCACTGAAGCCATTCTTAAGCTGTCACCACTCGTTAACAAGAATATCACAGTAAAATCAAATGCAATCGCAAAGCAAAAGCATATTTGATAAATGTCCAGGTGCAAGGGAACTGTGATTTTAAGTTTCATCAAACTGCCGAATCACAATCACAAACTTGCATCATCTCTTTCAGATTCAAAGCAGATCAAACAGTTGTTCAATAGCAATGCTTTATCTATTAGATGACAACATCGAGTGGAATGCAAGACACTTGGTAGTGTGCAGACCCGGATATTTTGAGGACCATGATCATGGTTATCCATTGTATCCATTTCCTTCTTCATTTCTTCATTTAATGATAGCGATCATCCCGCTCATCAAGTTGTTCACCCAGAAACACACAATCAAATTCATAGATCTAATTGCAGATCGAAAAGATCTTCGTATCTCAAAGACTATTTCTATACTCAGATTTCTACTTGGCTGTTTTCTCAAAAGGATAACTTCACCTCTATATTTGTTGTTAAGAATGATTGAATTCAAAATAAAGTCTTTCACTAAAATGGGGAAATATGTAGCGTTCAATGGTTTGTTTAATCTATGCTTGATTGTGATATTCCGGTTACTGATAATGATTGCTTACACTTGTGGGTGGAGCAAGAGAGTTAAGAGACTGAGAGTTCCAAAAGGGATCGGATCTGGGGCTCCCTACAAAGACCGTGTGTTCTGGTTATTTTGTAAATACTGTGATGTTTCGAAGTCCTGTAAACAGACACTTTGGATTTTGAACCATGGTAAATCATTGAACCATAGAAACATTAGGGCACAGAAAGAGGTAATTTAACCCACAGTGCCTGCACCCACATAAAAAAAGGCACCCATTCAAACCCCATTTTCCAGCACCCCATCCATAGCTTTGTAGGTTACAATACTTCATGTAGCTTTTTAAATGATTTGAGGGTTTCTGCTTCAACCCCCAATCTGGACATTAAACTCTAGCCACCTATCATCGTCTAGGTGAAAAAACCTTTTATGATATCCCCTCTAATCCTTCTACCAACCACCGTAAATCAGTGCCCCCGGTAATTGACCCCTCCATTTGGGAAAACACGGTTTCCATGTCTACTCTATTTAGGCCCATCATAATCTTGTACACTCCAATAAAGACACCCCTCAGCCTCCTCCTTCTCTAATGAAAATAACCCTAGCCTAACTAATATTTCCTCATATCTTCAATTTTCCAGCCCTGGCAACATTCTTGTAAATCTCCTTTTTACTCTCGCCAGCCAGAGTGCGTGTGTCCTTCCTGTAATGTGGTGAACAGAACTGTACACTGTTAGCCGTTTAGCTGCTGTTGTATAAAGAGTCAAAAGTACTGCTCCTATTTTACAAACATCTTTATTTCACTTTAAACAGACTGCACATCTTCACATCACCTGACACAAAGGCCACCTGAAGTCTCTTTACATATCAGTGTCAATTATTGGATCCTTAACATGAATCAGACAACTAATTAGAATGTCTCTTAACCCATTATTTAACATATCCAAATCTCCATTTATGGCCTAATCAGCATTTTATACAGATCCATCATTACATTCCTGCTTTCATATTCTATACCTCATGCACGAAAGGAACACATTCCATAATCCTTCTTTACCACCTTATCTAACCTGACCTGCTACCTTCAGGGATCTGTGGGCATGCATTCCAAGGTCTGTCACTTCCTCTACCCTTCTTAAAATCCTCCCATGTATTGAGAATTCCTTTTTTTGTCCTCATTTCAAAATGCATTACTTCACATTTCTCCAGATTGAATTCAATTTGCCACTTTTCCGTCCATTCAACTAAACCATTGAAATAATTCTGGAGTCCACAGCTATCCTCTTCGCTATTAACCACACAATCAATTTTCGTGTCACCTGAAAATTGTTCAATTATGTCACTCACATTTAAGTCCAAATTATTTATTAATATGTACCAGAAACAGCAAGGTACCCATCACTGAGCCCTGTGGAACACCACTGGAAACCATTTTCCATTTGCTAAACATCTTCGTTTCCTGAAGCTAAAGCATAAATTGTTCCAGAAACAATGGAATGAGAAAAGACGTTTCAGGAAGACTGAAGTCAAAGGGACGAAGAACCAAAAGCTGAACATGATACTGTGCACTGTAGTTAAAGAAAGGGGCAGAGAGATGCTCCCAATTAAAGACAGCCACAAAGTTCAGACCTGGAAACATCATCACAAGAAGCCAAACACCCGAAGAAACCCGAAGGTCAGTGACACCTTCGTACAGCCTGTGAAGCAGAAGTGCTCTGTTGCCATGGCTGGGTACCTGAGAGATTGTGTGGAAGCTTAAATACACAGGGTGTTCCAGGGTGGAGGAATAGTGAAAGATGAGATTGAAATCCATCATGTGGATCCTTGGTGAGGGCATCTGGGAGAATTAAACTGAATTGAATTAAATAAATTTATTGTCATGTGTACCGAGGCACAGTAAAAAGCATTGTTCTGTGTACAGTCCAGACAGATCATTCCATACACAAAAAAACATAAGACATGCATAAATACACAATGTAAATATATAGGCACAGGCAACGGGTAAGCATAGTACGAATCAGTAGAGATCGGGCGGAATTCTCCGATCCCCGCAGGGGCGGAGAATCGCCCGGGGCCGGCGTATATCCCGCCCCTGCTGTGGCCGGAATTCTCCGCCACACGAGAATCGGCGGGAGCGGGAATCGTCCCCCGCGCTGATCGGCGTGACCCCCGCGGCAATTCTGGTGGCGGCGGGATTGGCGGCGTGAGCGGGCCCCTGAGGTCCTGGGGGGGTTGCGGGGTGATCGGACCCCGGGGGGTGCCCCCACGGTGGCCTGGTCCGCGAACGGGTCCCACCGATAGGCGGGTGGGCCAGTGCCATGGGAGCACACTTTTTCTTCCGCCCCCGCCACGGCCTCCACCATGGCGGAGGCGGAAGAGACCCTCCCTACCGCGCATGCGCCGGTGGTGATGTCAGCGGCCGCTGACGCACTGGCGGTTGCGCGAACCGGTGAAGGCCTTTCGGCCAGCCCCGACGCCGGCCAGCGGGTGTCAAAGACCGTTGGTGCCGGTTTTGGCGCCGGTCAGCGTGGCGCCAACCACTCTGGCGCGCGCCTAGCCCCTAAAGGTGCTGAGAATTCCGCACCTTTGGGGAGGCCCGACGCCGGAGTGGTTGCCGCTACTCCGCTACGCCGGGGCCCCCGCCCCACCGGATAGGGGAGAATCTCGTCCGATGCGTGAAGAGATCAGTTCAGTCATTAAAAGGGTCATTCAGGAGTCTGGTAACAGTGGAGAAAAAGCTTTTATTGAATCTGTACTTGTTCTCAGACTTCTGTATCTCCTGCCTGATGGAATAAGTTGGAAGAGACAATAACCCGGGTGCTGCTCGCTTTCCCAAAGTAGCGGGAGGTGTAGACAGTCAATGGATGTGAGGTGGATTTGCGTGATGAACTAGGTTCTGTTCGTGATTCTCTGTAGTTTCTTATGATCTTGGACTGAACAGTTACCATACCAGGCTGTGATGCAGCCAGTTTTTTCTATGGTGCATCGGTAAGAGTCCATAAGACCAGAAGACATAGGAACAGAATTAGGCCACTCGGCCCATTGAGTCTGCTACTCCATTCAATCACGGCCGATATTTTCTCATCCCCATTGTCCTACCTTCACCCCATAACTCTGATCCCCTTATTAATCAAGAACCTATCTATCTCTGTCTTAAAGACACTCAGTGATTTGGCCACCACAGCCTTCTGCGGTAAAGAGTTCCACAGATTCACCATCATCTGGCTGAAGAAATTCCTCCTCATTTCAGTATTAAAGAATCATCCCTTTAGCCTGAGATGGTGTCCTCTGGTTCTAGTTTTTCCTACAAGTGGAAACATCCTCTCTATGTCCACTCTATCCAGGCCTCGCAGTATCCTAGAAGTGTCAATAAGATCCCACCCACCCCCCCAATCCTTCTAAACTCCAACGCGTACAGACCCAGAGTCCTCAACCGTTCCTCATACGATAAGTTCTTCATTCCAGGGATCATTCTTGTGAACCTCCTCTGGACCCTTTCCAAGGCCAGCACATCCTTCCTGAGATACGGGGCCCAAAACTGCTCACAATACTACACCATTGATGCAGACAGGGGTATGTACGATACTTTGCTTCCTGAAGTCAATGACCAGCTCTTATTTATGCTGACATTGCAGGAGAGATTGTTGTCAGTACACCACGCCACTAGCTTCTCTATCACCCTCCTGTACTCCAACTTGTCTGGGAGAAGACTCCCAAGTGTGTTCTCCGAGAGAGGAGTTTGGAGACCCTCGAGTGAAGTTCACAGTTCCAGTGAGAGCAGTTGGGTCCCTGTGAAATCTACAGAAGTTGTTTTGGGTGGCATCTGTCACTTGGTTTCAGAGTGTGGTGTGACTGACCACATTTCATCTGTTGGTTTACATGGACTGTTTAATTTCTGAGAACATTATAGTGAAAAATAGTTTGTAACTTGTGTAATCCATATAAATATACATATATCTATAAAGCTATAGCCGTTGTGAAAGAGAATTATAGTTAATCTTTTCTTTAATAAAGATTTTGGCAGTCCTGCGACACTGTTCATCCACATCTCCAAACAAAAAAATAAACGTTACAGCTACCGGGCTGGGATCAAAACACCGTCCCTCCCTAGCTTCTCAATGTATTGTTGGTACATTTAAACTTATGGGAATTTGGCAGCTTGTACTGTAAAAAAGGGCAAAGACTTGGCTTCTGAATTCTCAATGAATTTGCGAGCTGCCATGATTTTTGTACCTGGTAGGATCTGGTCACTCAGCTGACTCTGCTCTCATCAGTAAAAAAGGGGAAAATCTGGCAGATTTGAAAATATTGAAGTTACCTCTGGGCTGCGGAGTGACTGGGGGCAAAGTTAGCAAACAAGAATGACCCTTTGGTATAACTACATCGCAGTTAATGACTCATTGATCACCTTAACCTCCATCAAAGACTTGAACTGAAATTAAATTAGTAAGAAGAGCATAAGATAAACTGCGTTTAGAACAAAGAACAAAGAAAAGTACAGGCTCTTCGGCCCTCCAAGCCCATGCCGACCATGGTGCCGGGCTAAACTACAATCTACTACACTTCCTGGGTCCATATCCCTCAATTCCCATCCTATTCATGTATTTATCAAGATGCCCCTTAAATGTCACTGTCGCCCCTGCTTCCACCATCTCCTCAGGCAGCGAGTTCCAGACACCCACTACCCTCTGTGTAAAAAAACTTGCCTCGTACATCTCCTCTAAACCTTGCCCCTCGCACCTTAAACCTATGCCCCCTAGTAATTGACCCCTCTACCCTGGGGAAAAGCCTCTAATGATCCAATCCTGATCTTCTGTCTCCAGCAGCCTGTGTCGAAATGTGACATTTGATATTATTCACCATGCTGACCTGTTGATGTGTTTCATAGAATCGTGGAATCCCTACAGTGCAGAAAGAGGCCATTCGGCCCGTTGAGTCTGCACCGATCCTCCGAAAGAGTACTCTATCCAAGCTCAACCCTTTGCCCATAACCCAAAAACTTAACCTACACATCTTGAGACACTAAGGGGCAATTTAGCATAGCCAATCCACCTAATATGCACATCTTGGACTGGAGGAAGAAACCGGAGCATCCGGAGGAACCCCACGGAGACATGGACAGAATGAGCAAATTCCACACAGTCACCCAAGGTCAGAATTGAACCAGGGTCCCTGGCGTGGCGAGGCATCACGTGTGCCACTGTGCTGCCTTCAGAAACTCAGAAACATTGGCCGATGTGGCAAAAGCTAAAGGAACAATCATGACTTAATTTTGAAAATTAAACATCCCAAAGAATAATCCTAATTACAGTGAAATTAAAAATAATGAATGTGGCCCATGGATTTTCAAGTCCAATAAATCTCAGTTAATTATGACGGAATTGATATTTTAAGCAGCTTCAATTCTCATCTATACTAAATTGGTATCAGTTTAATAGTCCTGACAGTAGGCACCACAGTTTGATGCTAAACTGTCGAACACGGTGGCGAATGTTATTATGGAATTCTGTTGCTACTGTCTGAGTATTTGTGATAATTTAACAAGAGTCTTACTTTGTTTCTTCTTTTCCCCTCTCCCAGTTTTTCATCTGTGAATACACAGGAGTCACAGGAAAAGAAAGACTTGCGTTACATAGTGGACATCCTAAAGTGTTTTCCAGCCATTGAAGTACTGCTGAAGCATAGGCTGGGATTTTCCTCTCCCACCCGTGATGATGCCTGGAAAATTCCACCCATAGTCACTGTTGTAATGTAGGAAACACAAGACAAACAATCCATCAAACATTTGATGGAATGTTTCATCATAATTGTGACTGAACCATATAGAGTGCTGCCTCTAACAGTGACTTCTCAAGCTGTACGTTTAACCACGCACCTGCCTTCACCTGAATTTGCTGCAGAATTTGCGCACAATTAATGACACCACCATTTGGTCTTGCCATTATTTACAATGTTAAATTATGGCTGAGATTATATTTTCACTCGAAACATCATATATTGGACTGGACTTTGTGTGGTATCAGCATTTGCCATCATTATCCGGGTGCCAAAGATCTTGTACTATCCCAAGCAGAAAAATCCCCAAATTATTATGAGTCCCCCCCCTTCCTCCCCTCCCACCCCTTCCCCCTTTTTCCCCCTTCCTCCTCCCCCCGGGTTCAATTCTGGCCTTGGTTGACTGTCTGTGTGGACTTTGCACATTCTCCTCATGTTTGGGTTGGTTTGCTCCGGGTCCTTTGGCTTCTTCCCACAGTCCAGAGATGTTCAGGTTAGGCGGATTGGCCATGCTAAGTTGCCCCTTAGTGTTCAGGGATGTACAGGAGATAGGATGGGTGAGTGGACCCAAGTGGTGTAGGGTGAGTGGACCCAGGTGAAATAATCTTCCAGAGGGTCAGTGCAGTGCAGACTTATGGGCTGAATGGCCTCCTTCTGCAATGTAGGATTTCTATGGTTCTGTTCCATGGTTCTAGGAAACCCATGCAGATAGGAAGAGAATGTACAGAAGCCACAGTCACCCAAAGGTCTGAAGTGACCACAGGTCCCTGGTGTTGTGAGGCAGCAGCACTAACTAGTGTGCCACTGTGTTACCCGTGTTAAATATGTTTCTGCCTTGTTTACTTCAATTATCTTATTAATTTATTCTTCTGTCAATTAAATGTTATGTCTGATATTTCAGTGAGATATTTGTTGGGGTTTTTAAAGTTTAATGTAAAACATTTACTTATAAAAATAATCTTTTAAATACAAAACATTGAAATCTGTTAACATTTAACATACCATTTAACTTTATCAGCTGAACAATGACATTAAATTACCTTAATGTTTACAAATTTCTTGCAATAAAATATATTTTCTCACTTACGCACTGGTTCCATCCATTTGTGGGCGGGAGTGAAGGTGGAAGTGGAGGGGAGGGACGGAAGGGGAAAGAGGAGGGAGGGAAGGAAGGGGTGGCTTTTGACAATTGTTAATTGACAAGCTCAACATCCAAAAGCAGCAACTGCTAAAGCGCAGGATCCTGGCACACATCTCCTCTGACATCATTTCGGGATGTCCTTTGACAGTACACCCTTAGTGGTGGATGACTTGATTTGCTGCAATACCTGTCAGACAGATAGTTCACATTAGCTTACAGGAGGCTTACATAATCAACTACAGCATTAAACTTTATTAAACCATTTTCAGTCCAAAGATGTGCTGATTCGCCATTCTAAAATTGCGCCTCAGCGTCTAAAGGTTAGGTGGGTTCATGGGGATAGGATAGAGTGCTCCTTCGGAAGGCCGTTGCGGAATCGATGTGAAAAATGGCCTTCTGCGCTGTCGGGTTTCTATGATTCTATAAATTAATCACTGAGGCTACTAAGGATGAACATTGCATCAGGGAGACCCGTAAACAACTCAGCTTAAAATACATTGCAAAATCAAAATGTACTTTAGCTCTGAATCAGCTGTGAGGACAGGTGTGCTAATATTAGTGCCCTTGAAGGAATCAATAGCACCGGTATCGAGGCCATAATCATCCGAAACCAAATCCGCTGGGCCACCCATATGCTTAGGATGTCAAAGTCCCAACTGCCAAAGTAAATCTTCTTCACCCAGCTCAAAGAAGGATCCCGAACAAGAAGAGGACAAAGGAAACTCTTGACACCTTGAAGGCTTACCTCAAGAAATGGAACATAGACATCAATGCTGGGAGACATTTACTCAGAAGAGACCTATTTGGAGGAACCTTCTGATTGAAGGGTCACAATTGGGGCCTCACGGTAGCATGGTGGTTAGCATCAATGCTTCACAGCTCCAGGGTCCCAGGTTCGATTCCTGGCTGGGTCACTGTCTGTGTGGAGTCTGCACGTCCTCCCCGTGTGTGCGTGGGTTTCCTCCGGGTGCTCCGGTTTCCTCCCACAGTCCAAAGATGTGCGGGTTAGGTGGATTGGCCATGCTAAATTGCCCGTAGTGTAAGGTTAATGGGGGGATTGTTGGGTTATGGGTATACGGGTTGCGTGGGTTTAAGTGGGGTGATCATTGCTCGGCACAACATTGAGGGCCGAAGGGCCTGTTCTGTGCTGTACTGTTCTATGTTCTAACTCAGAAAGTCTTCGAAAACACCTGACGGCAAGAGGAGGCCTGGAAAAGGAGCCTAAGAAAGGAATATTATCATCCAAAGGCTGGTCCCACCTTCTGGAAACTCCTAGTTTAGCACAGTAGGCTAAATAGCTGGCTTGCAATGCCAGAACAATGCCAGAAGCACGGGTTCAATTCCCGTACCAGCCTCCCCGAACAGGCGCCGGAATGTGGCGACTCTGGGCTTTTCACAGTAAATTCATTGAAGCCTACTTGTGACAATAAGTTGTTCTTCACCTTGTTCTTCGCCTTATTCTTCGCCTTGTTCTTCGTCTTCTTCTTCGTCTTCTTCTTTGCCTTCTTCTTCGTCTTCTTCTTCGTCTTCTAATACAGGCCAATGCATTCCTTCCAATGCATAAAGAGCAAAGGCCAGTAAATGAAGTTGAAGTGCCGATCAACTATGAGAGCTCCTATTCCTGAGTTCCTTGTTTGTTTCATAATGTACATATGGACAATGTACACTGAATCCCTACAAAGGTATAAATCACATATTTGTGGAGAGTAAAATACATACAGGAGTGTGCAACTTTACAGATGTCGGAGAACACAATTATTATATAAAAATGTGCAAATGGCAGGTTGTTTAATCAGGCCTGCCCATTATTTAATAACTTAATTCAAAATGAAGTCATTATATGACAATCTTTTATACCTTCATTTAATTTAATGGAGAAAATGCAAACTTGCAATAATGACTGTAAAAGGCCAGATGACTATCATAGCGGCAATATGTGCAGCCTGGGCAGTAATGTTACCAGAGCCAGGGTGAATTAAGGGGACAAGTTTTCCATTACCAACTTGTGCCATCCTTGAACAACAGTTCTTGTGTAACCATACAGGACTATAATTTCAGATGGTTACAGTAACGGTGCCTGGAGCAAGGAAAAGTTCTCAAGCAAAAATTGCAACTCAGTGGATCTTTGCATTTTATAAACACACCCAGTTATATCAAGCGCTTAATGATTAGCTGAAGATAAATTAATATTTGAAAACATAGGATTTAAAATGTTAAAAACAAATGGAAAAGAGTGGGTAAATGTAATTCAAATTACTCTTTTGCACAAATACCAATATGGATTGGTTGAGCCAAGTCTGATTGAGCCAAGTGGCCTGTTTCCATGGTAACTCCTATGGATGAACTTTGACTTCTGTTCTCCCTATCTTTTTTTGTCTTTGTATACCATGCCTTACATTGTATTGATTTTTAAAAAAAAATTATTTTCTGTTTAAACACAACATATTTTGGTCCTGAACGTCCAGTGACATGTCATCTATTTTGGAAATGGCACCCACATTGATAATGCTCATATTCCTGTTCACTGAAACCAATTTTAAGCATTATCAACGTGGGTTATGTTATAATATCCACTCATGTGTATAATGAGATGCAGACAGGCAGTGATTGACACACAAGATGACCAATGAACACACAACACAGAACAACCAATCACCAGACAGGACACCACCACTATAAAGCCCACAGGCATTAAGACTCTCACTCTCTCAGGACCCAGCTACTGAGACAGTCAGAGTGCACAAGCTAGTGAGCATTGTCACCATGCGGTAGATAGTAAGTCTGTTCAAGCCAGTAAGAGGTCATCAGTTAGATTAGTAGAGTGTCAACCCACAGCTGAACATGTACAGCAGTCCACTAGTTAAATAAAACAGTGTCGGATCATCTCCTGTGTCAGACGTCTGGTTCTAGCTTCACTGCATCCAGTTGCAGTCAACGTCAAACCAACCTGCCTAAAACATCAGGTTTTCAACTAATAGTGAGCCAAAGTGTTTGCATTTAACTGTAGCAACTAAGCCACAATGACAGTTGTTATAACCTGCCTGCTTACCATTGGCTGGGGACTAATGACAATCCCACAATCCTGTGGTAGTATGAGTTTCCTCAATGAGGGGGCGGAGAAATCATTAGCAGACTCCCTGCGTAAATAGAGCTGGCCAGTTTGGAATCAGGGAGAGAGGAGTTTGGCAGCATGAGAAGTTGTTGTTGCTGTTGTATATATATATATGTTAATTTGCAAATAAATGTTATTTCTTTGTATCCTGAAAACTCGTACTGGATTCTTCGTGGCCCTCACAAAACTGGCGACGAGGGTTAAAGTGAATAGCTGTCTACACTGCTGAAGCCACCTCCCTGGATTTTTGTTGGACACAGGTTGGAAGTTGTTTTCTATTACACCATGCCTCTGTATGGACGTTTGGATGTTTTTGATGCTGCGCTGGAAAGCTGGAACCAGTAAGCACAAAGGATGCGTTACTATTTCCGGGCAATCAACATCACCGAAAACGAGTGCCAGGTGGTCATATTGCTCACCGCCTGCGGCCCGCATACGTTTGGGGTGATTAGGAGCCTTACGTATCCAGCTGCGCCAGACACCAAAACGTTTGATGAACTTTTGAATTTAGTGGGGCAACATTTTAACCCAACCCCATCCACGATAGTCCAACGTTACTGGTTTAATACCGCTGAAAGGATCCCAGGAGAATCCCTTGCCGACTTTCTATCCAGGCTACGCAGGATTGCGGAGTACTGTGACTATGGTGAGACCTTGTCAGAAATGTTACGCGACCGTTTGGTTTGTGGTATTAACAATGCGGCCACCAGAGAAAGTTGTTAGCCGAGCCAACATTGACTTTTCAACAGGCCATTCAAATAGTATTGTCCCGAGAGAGCGCAGAACGAGGAGTGCAGGAGCTACAGGGAATGGAGGTGCATGCCTTGGGGCGCAACCCCTTCCGTCCGAAAGCATCCTCCCGCACCCCTGCGGTACTTTGGGCAAGGCAAGTTCATCCAAAAGGATCGTCGCCAGTGGCCATCAGACATTGCTCCCCGAAGGGATCCTTCTCTAGAACCGATGGATGAGGAGCTATGTCCATGTCAGACTTGCAGGCGCCGACCCCGTCGCGGACGCCAGTCCTGGGGGCGCGTCGTTCCGACCGAAACTGGGGCCAGCCGAGGGGCCGTACCTTTCATTCAGATGAACCTGCGGCGAATACTCCCGAGGACGTGGAGACGGAGGATGACTGCCTGCAGCTGCATTGTGTGGCAGCTCCCCGTCTGGCCCCCATTAAAGTGACAGTACGGGTCAATGGTCACCCGCTTGAGATGGAGTTGGACACTGGTGCAGCGGTCTCCGTGATCGCCCAGAGGACATTCGACCGTATCAAGCAGGGTATACAGACCCTTACATTAACTGACACACAGGTCAGGTTGGCCACCTATATGGGGGAACCATTGGACATTGCAGGAACTACGATGACCCCTGTTGTTTATGGATGCCAGGAGGGGTGTTTCCCACTTATCGTGGTGCGTGGCCATGGGCCCAGCCTGTTGGGTCAGGACTGGTTGCGCCATTTGCGGTTGCAGTGGCAGCACATCCTCCAAACAGTTTCTGGAGGGTTGACTGAGGTGCTGGGACGATACCCAGATGTATTCCAGCCCGGTTTGGGGAAAATAAAAGGGGCTGTATCCAAGTCAAACCAGGAGCCACGCTGCGCTATTTCCGAGTGCGCCCGGTGCCTTACGCCTTGCTCGAGAAGGTAGAAGGGGAGCTCACTCATTTGGAGACTTTGGGTATCATCAGGTCCGTCCATTTCGCTGACTGGGCAGCACCAATTGTACCTGTAATGAAGCCAGATGCCACAGTTCGCTTGTGCGGCGACTATAATCTTACAGTGAATACGGCTTCCCGACTCGACCAATACCCAATGCCTCGCATAGAGGATCTCTACGCGAAGCTTGCAGGCAGACTCTCATTCACAAAATTAGATATGAGTCACGCCTACCTACAGTTGGAGCTGGACCCTGCCACCCGGCCATATGTAACGATTAATACACACCGGGGCCTGTATGAATATACACGTTTGCCCTTTGGAGTATCCTCGGCCTGCGCTATTTTTCAACGCGTTATGGAGGGCATTTTGAGAGGTTTACCGCGTGTTGCTGTTTACTTAGATGACGTTTTGATCACAGGGACGTCGGAGCAGGAACATTTAGAAAATTTGGAGGCTGTCCTTAGACGCTTTTCGGAGGCTGGAGTCCATTTACATCACACAAAGTGTTTCTTTCAGGTGAAGGAAGTAGTCTACCTGGGTTATCAGGTGGACCGCGAAGATTTGCACCCCATCGCAGAGAAGGTGCGCGCGATTCAACAGGCCCCCGCCCCCGACTGACCCTTCTCGTTTTCGTTCGTTTCTCGGCCTCGTAAACTATTACAGAAAGTTCCTCCCCAATCTGGCAACTACGCTGGCCCCGTTGCACCTTCTGCTAAAGAAGAATCACACCTGGGTTTGGGGTCAGCAGCAAGAAACCGCTTTCCGGCGGGTAAAACAACAATTGTCGTCTTCTGGGTTACTAACCCACTATGATCCTGGAAAGCCTTTGCTCGTCACATGTGATGCATCCCCGTATGGTATTGGGGCCGTCCTGTCCCACAAGATAAAGAACGGGGCCGAGCAGCCGATAGCTTTCGCCTCCCGCACATTGACTGCGCGGAAAAAAAAGTACGTGCAGATCAAGAAGGAGGGCCTGGCAGTGGTCTTTGCGGTGAAACGTTTCCACCAATACGTATATGGCCGCTTCACTATCGTAACTGATCATAAGCCTCTGCTGGGACTTTTCAGAGAGGATAAGCCAATACCACTCATTGTTTCCGCACGGATCCAGCGCTGGGCTTTGTTGCTCGCTGCATACGACTACTCTCTGGAACACAAACCAGGAACCCAGATAGGGAATGCCGACGCACTGAGCCGATTGCCTTTATCGACCAGCCCTATGTCGACCCCCACGACCGGTGAGGTGGTTGCAACCCTAGATTTTATGAACACCTTGCCTGTCACGGCATCACAGATCCGTGAGTGGACCCAGACGGAGCCAGTCCTGTCAAAGGTTTGGCACATAATCCTGTATGGAGGGCAGCATAGACAGCTCCCAGGCCAGTTGCGGGCAATTTCCTCCAAGCTGTCCGAATTCAGCGTGGAAGACGGCATCCTTTTGTGGGGGATGTGTGTGATTGTCCCGGGAAAAGGACAGGAGTTGATACTGAGAGACTTGCACAATGGGCATCCAGGTGTGACCAAAATAAAAATGTTGGCCCGGAGTTATGTCTGGTGGCCAGGCCTCGACACCGACATTGAGAAGGTGGCCCAAAACTGCTCCATTTGCCAGGAGCATCAGAAGCTTCTGCCAGCCGCGCCCCTACATCACTGGGAAATGCGGATTTCGCCGGCCCTTTTCAAGGATCCACGTTCCTGCTATTAATCGACGCCCAGTCTAAATGGCTAGAGGTGCATAAGATGGGAGGCACAACGTCCTGCGCAACAATTGGGAAGATGCGTTTGTCTTTCAGTACGCATGGCCTCCCCGAGGTGCTGGTCACGGACAATGGCACTCCGTTCACAAGTGAGGAGTTTGCAAAGTTCATGAAGATGAACGGCATACGCCATATCCGCACTGCCCCTTACCACCCGGCTTCAAATGGGTTGGCGGAGCGCGCAGTGCAGACATTCAAACGAGGCCTAAAGAAGCAGTCCTCCGGGTCGATGGACACGAGACTGGCTCGGTTTTTGTTTGCATATAGGACCACCCCGCATGCGGTGACTGGGGTAGCTCCCGCAGAACTCCTAATGGGCTGGAGACTTCGCACCCGCCTTAGCATGGTTTTCCCGGACATTGGCGCAAAAGTACGCCACACACAAGAACGGCAGGGACATGGGTTTTCTCGGCATCGGCCGATTCGGCAGTTCACGCCCGGTGACCCAGCGTTCGTTCGGAATTTTGCTGGTGGTGCCCAGTGGGTCCCTGGCGTAATCGTTCGCCAAACGGGCCCTATCTCTTACCAGGTGCAAGTCCCGGGTCGTCTCCAGTGCAAACATGTAGACCATGTTCGGTCCAGAAGACTATCCCTGCCAAAGATTGCCCGCCCCAGGAGCTCATTCCTACAGCCGCAGAGACCAGACACAATGTAACGTATTCCTCACAATCTTCCTCTGGTGCCTCACTCAAAGCCTGCGCAGGTCGTGACAGAACCGCGTGGAGATAAAGACACCGAGATGACGGAGGCAGCAGACTTTGAGTCCGAGATGGAGACACAAGCCACCTCAGAGGGGGCCTCGGGCCAACGGGCCGTGGATGTACAACCGTTACGTTGTTCATCACGGAAGCGCCGGTCTCCATCTCGTTACACGCCGCCTGATCCAGCGCCTTGTGCAAATGGTGTCCGGCCTGCGGCAAAACGAGTCCGACGCCCTCCTTCGCCAGGGTCTTCGGTGGATTCCTTGGACTTTGGGGGGAGGGATGTTATAACCTGCCTGCTTCCCATTGGCTGGGGACTAATGACAATCCCACAATCCTGTTGGAGTATGAGCTTCCCCAATGAGGGGGGCGGAGAAATCATTAGCAGACTCCCTGCATAAATAGAGCTGGCCAGTTTGGAACCAGGGAGAGAGGAGTTTGGCAGCAAGAGAAGTTGTTGCTGCTGTTGTATATATATATGTTAATTTGTAAATAAATGTTATTTCTTTGTATCCTGAAAACTCGTGCTGGATTCTTTGTGGCCCTCACAAAAACAGTAGACTATTTTTCAAGCTCACTTCCCTTATCGCCGAACTGATACTTGCTTGAGAGGCTCAGGAGGGTTCCAATGCTGAAATGAATTGTATGGTTGGAGATGGCACAGGGCTGGTCATTATTAAATGGAATATGAAGTAAATGCCCTGAATTCTCCATTCTGACGCTCCTGTTTTCTGGTGTGGCGCTCTCCCGCCAGCAGCAGTATTCTCCGGCCAATGGGGTTTCCACTCTGTCGGGAAATTCGCGGGCGTGAGTGCGCTGCCAGTGAAACAGAGGATCCTGCCGACGGAGAATCCAGCTTTCTCTTTCTCTTTCAGTTCAAAGATGTTCAATTATTCCTAATTTTTGGGTCTTCATATTTTTGGATGAAACTGCACTGGAAAGGGTTAAAAGGATACCTGCAAAATGTGATCTGTTGCAGAAGTTCAATTCGTTAAAGAACTCACAGAGAAATAATCATTGGATGATGGTTGGGAATTATCTATCAATCTTTAAGAAAGAATTTCATTCACCCAATGTCAACAGAAGGATCTTAATCTGTCAAGGTTAAATTTGTGACCTGATAGTTACAGTATTCCATTACAAAAACAATTCATGATCTAATAAAAGTACTGTGATGCTCTGATGCCCATTACAACCACTGTTCTTCATCTTTCCTTTGTTAATTCTTTTGAGGCACTTGCGTACATAAAAAGTTCATTAATTTGAAACCATAAAGCTATCTGTCTGCTTTTCTGTTACCAAGCCCCCAGAGATTGATCAGAATCTGTTGATTCACTGACAATATTTTATATTTTATGGGAAGTGAATAATTCTAAGTGCTATCCTCATGACATTAGAGACAGGGTCAGTTAGTATCATTAAATTCAGATTGATTGTATGTGACACAGTAGAATGATGTCACATTTACTCCTGTCAGAGTTAGTTATTTTTAAGCTCATCAAAACCTGTGTCACAGTTTCCTTTTTTCTTGTCCACCTTCAATCCTGTTTCATGTCTGTGATCGTGTTAGGCTTTCGGCAAGTACAGGGAGGAAGACTCCATTTCAACTTTGCAACAATTACTTTAGCAAGAAAGAAACCTATATGGGTTATTGTTCACATTTTTCTACCTGTTTCTGTGTAGGCTTTATATATTTTTTTCTCCCTGTTGTCACAACTTTCATAACCCCTGTAAACAACTTAGTTAAGAGCTGCATAAACGGTCACAGATCCTTGAGTTCATTATATGTTATATGGGATCATTTTTTCATCATATTTTAATATGACTACCTTTGATTTCCCCTCTCCCTTTTTTACCTATTTTTAGTGGCCACAGAGTCAAAAATGAGAGGCGTAGAAAACTTATTTGGTTACACATTAAACTATATATGCAATACACCCCAAATCCCAGCTGGGTCTACTCATGCTTGGCTCCCATCTGGGCTGGCTTTTATGCTAGAGTCCATTACTCCGCTGATATTAGCGAGATACAGCTGTATTAGCGAGAGGCAGCAGAGTTTTGTGAAGGGGAGGTCGTGTCTCACTAACTTGGAGTTTTTCGAGGAGGTCACAAAGATGATTGATGCAGGTAGGGCAGTGGATGTTGTCTATATGGACTTCAGTGAGGCCTTTGACAAGGTCCCTCATGGCAGACTGGTACAAAAGTGAAGTCACATGGGATCAGAGGTGAGCTGGCAAGATGGATACAGAACTGGCTAGGTCATAGAAGACAGACAGTAGCAATGGAAGGGTGCTTTTCTGATTGGAGGGCTGTGACTCCTGGTGTTCCACAGGGATCAGTGCTGGGACCTTTTCTGTTTACAGTGTATATCAATGATTTGGAGGAAAATGTAACTGGTCTGATTAGTAAGTTTGTGGATGACACAAAGGTAGGTGAAATTGTGGATAGCGATGAGGCCTGTCAGAGGAAACAGCAGGATTTAGATCATTTGGAGACTTGGGCAGAGAAATTGCAGATGGAGTTTAATCCAGACAAATGTGAGGTAATGCATTTGGGAAGATCTAATACAGGTAGGGAATATACAGTGAATGGTAGAACCCTCAAGAGTATTGAAAGTCAGAGAGATCTAGGTGTACAGGTCTACAGGTCACTGAAAGGGGCAACACAGATGGAGAAGGTAGTCAAGAAGGCATACAGCATGCCTGCCTACATTGGCCGGGGCATTGAGTATAAAAATTGGCACGGCATGTTGCAGCTGGTTGCCTGGTATGGAGGGTATTAGCTATGAGGCGAGGTTGAATAAACTTGGTTTGTTCTCACTGGAACGACGGAGGTTGAGGGGCGACCTAATATAGGCTATAAGATTATGAGGGGCATAGACAGAGTGGATAGTCAGAGATTTTTTCCCAGGGTAAAGGGGTCAATTACGAGTGGACATAGCTTTAAGGTGCGAGGGGCAAGGTTTAGAGGCAAGTGTTTTACACAGAGGGTAGTGGGTGCCTGGAACTTGCTCCTGGAGAAGGTGGTGGAAGTAGGGGCGATAGTGACGTTTAAGGGGCATCTTGACAAATATAGAGGGGCCTCACGGTAGCATGGTGGTTAGCATCAATGCTTCACAGCTCCAGGGTCCCAGGTTCGATTCTCGGCTGGGTCACTATCTGTGTGGAGTCTGCACGTCCTCCCCGTGTGTGCGTGGGTTTCCTCCGGGTGCTCCGGTTTCCTCCCACAGTCCAAAGATGTGCGGGTTAGGTGGATTGGCCATGCTAAATTGCCCGTAGTGTAAGGTTAATGGGGGGATTGTTGGGTTACGGGTATACGGGTTACATGGGTTTAAGTAGGGTGATCATTGTTCAGCACAACATCGAGGGCCGAAGGGCCTGTTCTGTGCTGTACTGTTCTATGTTCTATATGAATAGGATGGGAATAGATGGATACGGACCCCGAAAGTGTAGAAGATTTTAGTTTGGACGGGCAGCATGGTCGGTGCAGGCTTGGAGGGCCGAAGGGCCGGCTCCTGTGCTGTACTTTTCTTTGTTCTTCGTTTTGTTGATAGGCCCCCATCCCTCAGCGAGGAAGCTCGTATTCTACGAGGCTTACGGGAGGCTAATTGGTCCCACCCCATAGGTCTTGTGCGGGTTATAACACCCCCCCCCACCAAAGTCCAAAGACCCGTCGGAGGAAGCTGTGGCAGGTGGGCGCCTGCTCTTTTTTGTCTTTTGTTGCGCTTCGTGCTCTTGCGGGGCCGGATCAGGGACATATATCTGGATGGCAAACGTTGTTTTCCTGCCGATCGCCATGGGGAGGAGGGGCACTACTCATGACTGCTCTACAGCTTGTTCACCGTCCGAAACCTCCGATGCCTGGGTCTCCGTATCAGAATCTGAGTTCTCACGGAGGCTAATTGGTCCAAACCCAGAGGTCTCATGTGGGTTCTAACACTATTTGTGATTCATAACAAACTAAGGGTAGCTGACCTCCTTTCAGTGTTCCACAAAGAAACTGTGAGAATTATGTGAAGATTAATTCACACAGAGCAAACAAAACTGAGAGAGTAATATTGGGGATATTTATTGTACAGTAGTAATGTCACAGCTGTCATGGCTCCCGTGTGGAGAGTAATCCTACTCGTTTTCATCTTTCTCCATGTGTATGTATTTTGTTTTCTTTTGAAAGCAATAAACAACATTGTGGGACAATTTTTCAAAGTGCTTGAGACATTACTAAACTTTTAAATGTGCTAAAGAATGACTTTGTGATGTATTTGCTAGCATACAATACTCCCCTGCAGTGCGCTTCTGAATTGTCAAAAAGGAATGTAGTGAAGCGAAATCTAACATTTCCAATGACCTTGCAAAGTCACAACCCTGTACCTTGGGGGTGATCTCCTCGTGGCTGCTGCATGCTTCCTGGGAAATTACAAGTCATTAGTCGTAACTAGAGTGATTTGTTTACATTGATGGGGAAAAATTGAGGGGGAAAATGTAACAAACCACAACGTGTATTTGAGGGATGAGTCATGACGATAACATTTCCAACCAATTACTTACAAATTACACGCTTTTGCCCAGCTACTTTATGCACTTGATGAGCCTCCTCCTATTCTACTTGATCAAACCCTATTAGCATAACCTTACTCCCTCATGTACTTGTCTAACTTTCCTTTAAATGCATCTGAACAATTTGCCTCAAGTATTCTATGTGGCAGCAGGTTCTGCATTCAAATCACTCCTTGAGTATAGAAGTTTCTCCTGAATTTTTATTAGATTTATTAGTGAAAATCTTGTATTAATGAC
The DNA here is from genome assembly GCF_902713615.1 of Scyliorhinus canicula. Taxonomy (NCBI): domain Eukaryota; kingdom Metazoa; phylum Chordata; class Chondrichthyes; order Carcharhiniformes; family Scyliorhinidae; genus Scyliorhinus; species Scyliorhinus canicula. Next base: position 113,723,826 of record NC_052160.1, read on the forward strand.
CTCTAGGTTTGAATTCCCCTACAAGCAGACAAAAAATGTCTCTACATTCAGTCTATCAAACCACTTCATAATTTGAAAGACTAATGTTAGATTACCCCTCTAATGTGTTTGAATGACATAGCTGTGTCCTCTGTGGAACATTTTGAGTTCATGTTCAATTACATTTGGCCATATTTGTTACAAAGGGAAACATTTAAATTATCACACGCCTTTCCTTTTCGAATGAATGTGACTATTGACAGTGCTGTCACATTGAGGCAAATTGGAGGATTTTTAAAGAACGATCAAATATTTGGTTCTGCTCATTGGGAGAGGAGCCGTTATATTCAACTGTTCTCCAATCCTTTTATCTGAAAATGAAACAACTGATAGTTGAAATTTTTTTAAAAAGCAATTGCTTGTCCATTATGTCCAAGACGGGTTTGTGTTTTTTTTTCAATACATTGCAGGATGTGGGTGTCGCTGGTTAGGCCAGCATTTATTGGCCATCTCCAGTTGCCCTTCAGAAGGTGGTGATGAGTTGCTTTCTTGTAGTCCTTGCAGTGTAGGTAAACCCACTGTGGTGTTGGGGAGGGTGTTCCAGGATGTTGCCCCAGCGATAGTGAGGAAACGGGGATATATTTCCGAGTCAGGGTGGTGAGTGACTTGGAGGAGAACCCCCAGGTGGTGAGGTTCCCAGGTAACCTTGGTGAGTTACTGCAGTGCATCTTATAGATGGTATACACGGCTGCCACTGTTCATCGGAGGTGGAGGGTTCGAATGCTTGTGGAAAGGGGTAGCAATCAAGCGGGCTGCTTTGTCTTGGATGGTGTCAAGCTTCTTGAATGTTGTGGAGCTGCTCTCGTCCAGGCAAGTGGCGAGTATTCCATTACACTCCTGATTTGTGCCTTGTAGATGGTGGATAGGGTTTGGGGGGATCAGGAGGTGAATTACTCGCTGTAGGATTCCTAGCCTTTGATCTGTCCTGATAGCCACAGTATTAATGTGACTATTCCAGTTCAGTTTCTGATCAATGTTATCCCCAGGATGATGATTCTGGGAGATTCAGCGATGGTAATGCCATTGAATGTCAAGGGGCGGTGGTAACATCCTCTCTTGTAGGAGATGGTCATTGCCAGGCACAAATGTAACTTGCCACTTGTCAACCCAAGCCTGGATATTGTCCAGGTCTTGCTGCATTTGGACATGAACTGCTTCATTATCTGAGGAGTCACAAATGGTGCTGAACATTGTGCAGTCATCTGCAAACATCCCCACTTCTGAGCTTATGATGGAAGGAAGATCATTGATGAAACAGCTGAAGATGGTTGGGCCTAGGGCACTACCCCGAGGAACTCCTGCAGTGATGTTCTAGAGCTGAGAGGATTGACCTCCAACCACCACAGTCTTCTTCCTTTGTGCCAGATATAACTCCAATCAATGGAGGGTTTTCCCCCTGATTCCAATTGACTCCAATTTTGCTAGGGCTCTTTGATGCTATTCTCGGTCAAATGCTGCCTTGATGTCAAGGGCAGGCTCTCTGACCTCACCTCTGGCATTCAGCTCTTTTGTACATGTTTGAAGCAAGGCTGTATGTAATGAGGTCAGGAGCTGGGTGATCCTGTTGAAATAGGCACCTAGTGTTTCTGCCTAAAAGAGACCACAGCTTTGTTGTTTAACTCTGGGTCTAAGGGTGGTTGTGGCACCTTGATGGCATTTTTGTGCAGCAATAGACAAAGTAACTGCTGTATGCATTCTTGCCAATTGCTAAAGGGGCACTGAGCATCCTAAACTGTGAAAGGTAAATGGATCACAAGAGGTTTCTCAAGAAATGGCCCCCAAATATTTTTGCTGTGACTTTTGTGGGGCTAGGAAACGTGCGCACGCTCCTTCTGGCCACAAATACGGCTTCAACTTCACTGGAGGCTATTCCATGATTCGTTATCCCACCCCACCCCAAATTTCCTCACTTCTGATCTTGAATCGGGTTCTGGTAGCTGAAGTATCGACTGGTTTTTCCACCTCCCTGTAACTAGTGGCCTTTTGTGACCTTGCTGAGTCCTAGCAGTTTGTCCAAAATATTTAGATGAGATTTTATTACAAAAATGGGTTCCACCTCTTGCCCGGCAAAGCACTCATCCTGGCCACCACCCCCTCAATTTTCCCTTTAGTTAAAACCATCCCCAAAGATTTTGTTGAGTCTCATATATGCCCACTCGAGCCTTAACATCTATAGCACTAAAATTTCAGAAGCACATTCAAAAATATTAAGTGAATGTTCTCTTTATGTTGATGTTTATAGAAATATTGAAGCATTTGTTGATTACTTTGACGAAAGGTTATTGATGACAGGATTAAAGAATAGAGTCATATATTATGAACATTACTATCAATTTCACTATCGCTGCTGCAGTTGACTGAAATGGTTTGTTAAATGATTCAATTAATAGTTCTGCTCAGGCATGTGATTGACATGCTTAATTGCAGTTGCTTCCATGGTGATAATGCCAAAATCTGCACGGATCACATCTTAGATCTCTCAGGAGTTGGATCTGCTTTTTGCCCACAAAAATATATCTTTATTATTATATGTTTGATTTTCTTTCTCTATTACTTTGATTTTTTTTGAGATGATAGTGTACAGCATAATTTGTGAGTGGTCTTTCATTCTCAGTTACCCAGACAATTTTATCACTTTTTCGGAAATCTAGGCTGGGATTTCCAGCCCTTCCACTGCTCGGACCTTCAGGCCTCACCAAAGGTGACCCCCATATTGCGTCCCAGGACGCTGTGGCCAGTAGGCAACACAAATAGCCATTGGCTTCAGCGGGGTCTAAAGATCAATGGTGAGCTGCATCAGCCGCCAGAAAACCCGGCATGGAGTTGGGGGTGGGGGGAACAGGAGGGGAAGAGGGCAGAGGGGGAGAGAGACTGGGCAGAAAATCCCGCCCGAGGCAGATTTGCAGAATTCCTAAGGATCAAACAATGAACCATCTTTATTCTATTGCAGTATACTGGCTCCTTGCATAACCTCGCTTAACTTCAGAAGGTGGCAGAATAACATTACAGTAGATGCAGGCATTAATGTTCATACAGTTTTAATAAATGCTAAAAGAATACGTGAAGTGTACAAGTGAGCACACCTAATTATTCTGAATCAAAAACTCAAATCTGAAGCATAATAGCATATACAATTAAATGTTTAAGCCAGCCATCACTTGTGTGACATGTCAACTTCCACAATAAATGTTTTCCCTAAAAATGCAGATTCCAGTCTGAATGACTAAGTTCAGCACTCCTTTAAAGAGGATAACGAGACGAGATTGATATTCAGGGACTTGGGGCTGGATTCTCCGATTTTGAGGCAAAGTGCCGACGTCGGCTTGGGAACTGTGGTGTTTTAAGATGGCAAAATCGGCACCGAACCCTCACCGATCCAGGAACCGGTGAGGGGGATAACATCCGAACTGGGTAAAATTCCCGGCTCCCACGACAAATGCGGTTGGAGAATGGCCGGGCCCATGGCCATGCATGCGCACGTCGACGACCTGCAGCAGTCGTGCTCTAAAACGTGGCACCGGCCGTGCGCAGACAAAATCTGACAATACTGCTCCCCTTGGCACCCCCCCGCCCGTCCCCATTCCCCCCCCCCCCCATCAGGGACGGAGCATCGGGAGAGTACCTTCAGGTGACACGCCAACGCCATTCCAATAGCATGCGGCGCGCAACGCGTGCAACGCCATTCCTGGGGGGGGGGGGGGGGCGGCGTATAGGAAACCGGAGTCAAACCAGCGTCGCTACTGATTTGGGCATCGGAAGGGGTTCTCCATCTGATCGACGATTATGATACCGCCATCGGGTAACGGTGAATCCCGCCCCTCGGTCTGTTGGACAGGCTGCTTGGTCAGCCTCGAGTTCTCCTGCTGATGTTTGCAAGTTTGAATGAAATCAACTGTATATAGCGATTTCAAAATGGTTACTCAATTCATGCAACCTACTTTCTCCACAGACATTTCATACAGGGATATTTATCTGATGTTGAGATCTGTCTTTTGTTTTATGGCTTATAACATTCCTTCAGAAGAATCATTGTCCACATTGATGGCCCTGATCAGGGTACATAGAACAAAGAACAAAGAAAAGTACAGCACAGGAACAGACCCTTCGGCCCTCCAAGCCTGCGCCGACCATGCTGCCCGTCTAAACTAAAAACTTCTACACTTTCGGGGTCCGTATCCCTCTTTTCCCATCCTATTCATGTATTTGTCAAGATGCCCTTTAAACGTCACTATCGTCCTGTGGTGAACGTATTGCTACTGCAATTCACCACTGTATTATGTTGATGCCCCTATGGGCTCCACCTCTGGCTCTGCCCCCTCGGGGGTGGTATATAAACCTGCAGCCTGTAGGCGGCACTCAGTACAGAGCAGTCGCAGGCAGACACAGATCTAGCTTAATAAAACCACTGTTCACTTCTACTAATTGTCTCATGTGAATTGATGGTCGCATCACGTCCCTGCTTCCACCACCTCCTCCGGCAGCGAGTTCCAGGCACCCACTACCATCTGTGTAAAAAAACTTACCTCATACATCTCCTCTAAACCTTGCCCCTCACACCTTAAACCTATGCCCCTAGTAATTGACCCCTCTACCCTGGGAAAAAGTCTCTGACTATCCACTCTCTGACTATCCACTCTCTGTTTATGCCCTCATAACTTTTTAGACCTCTATCAGGTCGCCCCTCAACATCCTTCGTTCCAGTGAGAACAAACCAAGTTTATTCAACCTCTGCCAAGTTTATTCAACCTCTACCAAGTTTATTCAACCTCTGCCAAGTTTATTCAACCTCGGATCGACAGGTAGTTACTGTTTTGGTAGAACCTGGGACGAGGCTCGAAGAGTAAACATTATTAAGGTTCAAATGACATCCATTTCCTTTCAATGGTTCATTTTTGAAATGGAACTTGACAATCCAAGATATGAGATTCCATGAGCATGATATGGCTCCAGTGCAATCCATCTAATGCCTTAGTGGTCACCTTACAATTCCAGACATCAGGGCCAGAATTCTCCGCCGGCGTGATTCTCTTTTTTGCCGGAACCCGGGGGTTTCCCGACGGCCTGGGGCTGCCCCACAATGGGAAACCCCATTGACCGGCCGGCGTAACAGAGAATCCCGCCGGCCAGTCGGGGCAGAAATGTGACGCAGCGGGGCAGAGAATCCTGCCCCAGGTGACTGGTGGCAGCCATCCTTTTGTTCAGTGAATTTCATTTTTAAATGAAAAAAAGTTTCATTCACATTGTTTATGATTTAACATAAGAACATAAGAACTAGGAGCAGGAGTAGGTCTTATGGCCCCTCGAGCCTGCTCTGCCATTCAATTGTGGACTCAGCTTCACTTTCCGGCCTGAACACCATAACCCTTAATCCCTTTATTTTTCAAAAAGCTATCTGTCTTTATCTAAAAAACATTTAATGAAGGAGCCTTAACTGCTTCACTAAGCAAGGAATGCCATAGATTCACAACCTTTTGGGTGAAGCAGTTCCTCCTAAACTCAGCCCTAAATCTACTTCCCCTTATTTTGAGGCTATGCCCCCTAGTTCTGCTTTCACCCGCCAGTGGAAACAACCTGCCCGCATCTATCCTATCTATTCCCTTCATAATTTTATATGTTTCTATAAGATCCCCCCTCATCCTTCGAAATTCCAAAGAGTACAGTCCCAGTCTACTCAGCCTCTCCTCGTAATCCAACCCTTTCAGATCTGGGATTAACCTAGTGAATCTCCTCTGCACACCAGTACGTCCTTTCTCAGGTAAGGAGACCAAAACTGAGCACAATACTCCAGGTGTGGTCTCACTAACACCTTATAGAATTGCAGCATAACCTCCCTAGTCTTAAACTCCATCCCTCTAGCAATGAAGGACAGAATTCCATTCGCTTTCTTAATCACCTGTTGTACCTGTTAACCAACTTTTTGCGACTCATGCACGAGCACACCCAGGTCTCTCTGCACAGCAGCATGTTTTAATATTTTATCATTTAAATAATAATCCCTTTTGCTACTAATAATTCCTACTAAAATGGATAACCTCACATTTGTCAACATTGTATTCCATCTGCCAGACCCTAGCACATTCACTTAACCTATCCAAATCCCTCTGCAGACTTCCGGTATCCTCTGCACTTTTCGCTTTACCACTCATCTTAGTGTCGTCTGCAAACTTGGGACACATTGCCCTTGGTCCCCAACTCCAAATCATCTATGTAAATTGTGAACAATTGTGGGCCCAACACTGATCCCTGAGGGACACGACTAGCGACTGATTGCCAACCAGAGAAAAACCCATTAATCCCCACTCTTTGCTTTCTATTAATTAACCAATCCTCTATCCATGCTACTACTTTACCCTTAATGCCATGCATCTTTATCTTATGCAGCAACCTTTTGTGTGGCACCTTGTCAAAGGCTTTCTGGAAATCCAGATATACCACATCCATTGGCTCCCCGTTATCTACTGCACTGGTAATGTCCTCAAAAAATTCCATTAAATTTGTTAGGCATGACCTGCCCTTTAGGAACCCATGCTGCGTCTGCCCAATGGGACAATTTCCATCCCAGATGCCTCGCTATTTCTTATTTGATGATAGATTCCAGCATCTTCCCTACTACCGAAGTTAAGCTCACTGGCCTATAATTACCCACTTTCTGCCTACCTCCTTTTTTAAACAGTTGTGTCACGTTTGCTAATTTCCAATCTGCCGGGACCATGCCAGAGTCTAGTGAATTTTGGTAAATTATCACTAGTGCATTTGCAATTTCCCTAGCTATCTCTTTTAGCACTCTGGGATGCATTCCATCAGGGCCAGGAGACTTGTCTACCTTTAGCCCCATTAGCTTGCCCATCACTACCTCCTTAGTGATAACAATCATCTCAAGGTCCTCACCTGTCATAGCCTAATTTCTATCAGTCACTGGCATGTTATTTGTGTCTTCCACTGTGATGACCGATGTAAAAAACCTATTCAGTTCCTCAGACTTTTCCTCGTCTCCCATTATTAAATTTCCCTTCTCATCCTCTAATGTCTCTAAGTTAAACTTTTTGAAAAAAATCATTGGCTTATTTTGAGTTGCTTTAATCAAACATCAGCAAGTTGTCATCTTTAAATATGCAAGGAATTTTTGCAAAGCAAAATTAAAAAAAAAAAGACTTTGTAAAATAGTGCCCAATTGCAGTGGTTCTTGGCAGATTTGATCTTCAAGGATATACAAATTAATTTCAGTGGAAACCCTGAGGGCAGAAAACTTGAAAGTTGACACGATTCACTAAAAGTGGGAACTCTACCCCAAAATTACAAGAATATGAAAGCTACATGAATAATCATCAGTGTCATGAAAAAGAGATGGCTTATGAATTGGAACACAGTTTAGGAATCCAGACTTCTGAGTGATTTTCAGAGGTTATGTAGATAGGAAATGAAATGAATGAAATGAAAATCGCTTATTGTCACGAGTAGGCTTCAATGAAGTTACTGTGAAAAGCCCCTAGTCGCCACATTCCAGCGCCTGTCCGGGGAGGCTGGTATGGGAATCGAACCGTGCTGCTGGCCTGCTTGGTCTGCTTTAAAAGCCAGCGATTTAGCTGAAGGATAGACTTGATGATGTTGAAAAATAGGAATGACAACTTACATTTATGTGGTGCCTCTACCATAGTAAAATGTTCCAGGTTACTTCATAGGACAATTGTCAAACACAAATTGACACTGAGCCACAGAAGATCATGGAAGGGATTTTCTGGCATCCCAGCCACGTGTTTCTTAGCAGCAGGAGGTGGTGCAACATCGTGGGCATTGGGATTCACTATTCCTGCCACTGTCAATGGGAATTCCTATTGAAGTCATCCCACACCGCTGGGAAACCCACAGGAAGGGGTGTATAGCCGGTGGAACCACAGAATCCCGCTGCCAACGAATGGCCATAGAATCATATCAGGGCAGGCAGAAGACAAAGCTTAGTCAGAGATGCAAAGAGTGTCACAGTGGAGAGGTTTAGGGACAGAATTTCAGATCTTCGGGCCTCAGCAGCTGAAGGCATCACCTCCCATGGCGGAGGGATTAAAATTAATTCAAGAGGCAGGAATTGTAGTAGTGATGAAATCTTGGAGTATTGTACAGCTGGAGGGGTTATTGATATAGGGAGTGACAAAGCCATGGAGTGATTGGAAAACAAGGATGAGAACCTTCAAATCGAGGTGGTGCATAAGTGGGAATTAGTGTAGGTTAGCAAAATGCAGGATGATAGCTGAATGGCACCTCATATGAATTAGGTCAAAAGCAGCAAGTTTGAGTTTAAGTTAATGGGGGTTGGAGGATGGATTGCTGACCAGGAAAGCACTGGAATGCTGAAGTCTAAAGGTAACAAAGACATAAATGAGACGAGTCGAGGCAAGAGCGGAGTTGGACAATGTGTCACAGGGTAGAATTAGCCAATCCCAGATATGTTGTCGGAATCTCATCTTGGGGGTCAAAAACAACATCAATGTTGTGAACCCTCTCCACTGTGTATTTCAATCATTCTTTGTTTCTATAACTAGGCAGTTTGCTTTCACTTAGTTGCTATTCAATTTATGCAATGAAAACTTTAGCCAATAATTTACAATTACGTACTGGAAATAAAGAAGGCAAAACCTCACTCAACACATTACAAAGCAGAGCCTGTTGAATAATTAAACATGTGCAGACTGTATTTTAAATAAAATAGCTCCATTAGAGCAAAGTAAGTGCAAATTGGGTTTCAGATGAAAAGTCTGTTAAAATTAGTGCTGGTAAATCGATGATCCACTGTATTCATATAGAGGAGATATAACTGAATATACCTCAGCTGCACATATAATTTAGCCCCTTTGTTTACAGTTGGGTCCTATAATGTGACTAAAAATAAGTTAAATTACAAAAAGCAGAAAAGATAATTTAGTTCTCTATGGGAAGAATCTTAGTATACATTAGATTAGGGCGCTAGTTCCAAAAAAGTAGTGCAATTGGAAAAAGAGATCCTTGTATAAATTCTAGAAGTGTCCAGAAGCTACCACTTCATTCAAAAATTGGAATAAGACTTGAGATGTGATAATGGGTATTTGATTGCTTGCAGATGCTGTTTTGGCCAAATGGTCAGCTGCTAACAGTGGATGGCATTAGCCCATCTTAGTGAGTAGATTGAACTTTTAAAAATAAATTTACCCAAATCTTTTTTTCCCAATTAGGGGGCTATTTAGCGTGGCCAATTGACCTACCCTGCACATATTTTTGGGTTGTTGGGGTGAGAGCCACGCAGACACAGGGAGAATGTGCAAACTCCACACTGACAATGACCTGAGGCCGGGATCGAACCTGGGTCCTCGGTGCCATTAGGCAGCGTGCTAAACACTGCGCCACTGAGCTTCCCCTTAGATTGAACTTTATTGGAAAAATGGAAATCACCAGTAACATTTTGCCATTGATGGTGTAGTGATGGCACTCACTGTGATCCCTAAGAAAGCAGCCCACATAGAACTAGTGATGTCTGTGGGATGGATTTTCCTTTTGCCTCCATTGATAGGAATCTGGTGCTAGCCCAAGGAAATCCCAAAACAGCCAGAATCATGATATCATCTTTAGGATAGATGGTGGAGTAGTAGTAGATCTGGAATATAAAACTAATCTCAACAATGGTGTCCATGAAACTAACTTTGATTGTTGTAAAAACCCACCTGGTTCACTAATGTTCTTCAGGGGTGGGAAATCTGCTATCCTTACCTAGTCTGCCCTACATGTGCCTCCAGAGCCACAAAAATGTGGATGCCTCTTAACTGCCTTCTGAATTGACCTAGCAAACCACTGAATTCAAAGATAAATAGGGATGGACAACAGATGCTGGCTATGCCAGTGATGCTCACATCCCAGAAAAGACTTTAATAATCACTTATTGTCACAAGTAGGCTTCAACGAAGTTACTGTGAAAAGTCCCTAGTCGCCGCATTCCGGCGCCTATTCAGGGAGGCCGGTACGGGAATTTATCCCACGCTGCTAGTCTTGTTCTGCATTGCAAGAAATCTATTTAACCCACCGTGCTAAACCAGCCCCTTAGAAAAGCAGGATAAGCAGCCAATCATATTGATGTATTCTCATAGACAGCAAAGCAGGAAATAAAATGCACTGATTGTCCTTTATGTGTTAAACCTTTTACAGCAGCAAATATTGGTGCATTGTCAGCCCTTTCTGTTGATTCCATTATTTCCCATTTCTTTTATTTTTGATTCATGGGTATTTAAGTCGAGCAGAGGAAGTGAGAAACTCAAAAGTTTCAAAATAGTACACAGTGCTAGCTTTCAAACAGCAGAACTCTGAGTTTGTGGCACCCGAGAGATCGGAGGGACTCAGTTTGATTGGCTGGCTGGTAGCCAATGAACTGGCAAAAGCGTGTATTCTACCCGCAACAGGTGGTGATTGGGTCCTACCCGAGTGGGACTGTTTTCAGAGAACCAAGGAAAGGGCAGTTGGATCTTGGATGCTCAGAGAAGAAGCTGTGAGTGATGCTCTCTCTCTCTCATTCTCCAGAAAAGCTGCATAGCTGCTGTATTTCTGAAACTACGAAGAACCTGGATAACCTACAGCGATAACCATTACAGACCAAAAGCAGAAACCTTGAACCGAAAGCCTAGACTGAAGGAAGGTGTGATAGGAAACAATTATCTGAATCAAAAACTCTTATCCTTTTACCAGGGAGAGGTGGTGATATAGTGGTGTTGTCACTAGGCTAGTAATCGAGAGGCCCACAGTAATGCTCTGGGGTCCAAGGTTCGAATCTTGCCGTGGCAGATGGTGAAATTTGATTTTTTTTAAAATCTGGAATTAATGGCGACCATGAAACCATTGCTGATTGTCGTAAAAAAAACATTGGTTCACTAATGTCCTTCAGGAAAGGAAATTTACAATCCTTATCTGGTCTGACCTGCATGTAACTCCAGACCCACATAGCGAGGTGATTGACTCTTAACTGCCCCACTCTGAAATGGCTGAGCAAGTTCAAGGGCAATTAAGGATGGGCAACAATTGTTGGCCCAGCCAGCAACATCCACATCCCAAGAACGAATTAAAAAATACTTTCAGAATTATTTTTATACTCTTCTTTTGCCCTCTGTGTTTGTTTGTCTTGTGAGTGTGTGTAGAGGGTGGGGGTGAGTTGAAAGGGGGGGGGGCTTAGGAAGTAGATAATAGTTTATTTGTTTTATTTGCTGCATATTTAATTATAGTTATTGTTACTGTTACAGTGGCTGGTTTAGCTCAGTGGGCTAGACAGCTGGTTTGCAATGCAGAACAAGGCCAGCAGCGCAGGTTCAATTCCTGTACCAGCTGAGAATTTTGAATTCTCCCTCTGTGTACCCGAACAGGTGCTGTGTACCCAAACAGGTGCTGGAATGTGGCGACTAGGGGCTTTTCACAGTAACTTCATTGCAGTGTTAATGCAAGCCTACTTGTGACAATAAAAAGATTATCATTATTAATAAAAGTTAATTCTGTTTAAATTTACCATCCTGGTGACTGTACTTATTGAGCAGCTAAAGACTTTGGGTGTTTTGCTGAGAATAATTTGTTAATTTCAATTGTGTTGCAACTCCAGGTCAAGTGGAGCTGGAATTAAAGACAGAATGTTCATGTGATGGGATGTGGGCGCTGCTGGCTGGGCCAGCATTTATTACCCATCCCTGAGGGCATTTAAGAGTAAATCACATTGCTGTGGATCTGGAGTCACATGTAGGCCAGACCAGGTAAGGACAACAGATTCCCTTCCCTAAAGGACATTAGTTAACCAGATGGGTTTCTATGACAATTGACAATGGTTGCATGGTCACCTTTAGACTTTCAGTTCCAGATTTTTATTGAATTCAAATTTCACCACGGACCGAGGTGGAATCGAACCTGGTCCCCAGAGCTTGACTCTGGTTTTCTGGATTATTAGTCCAGCGACAATATCACTGCACCACTCCCTCCCCTAGACTGCGCACTAGCCCAGGGGGTCATAACAGCATAAACATTAGAAGTTGAACTATCATAAACAATGATGTTATAATAAGAAATGTAGCATTTTTATCATAGTGGGAAAAAAGTTACATTTCACAGATATAAAATTAGTTATCTAGAGTCAGAGAGTTTATTCATAAGTACTTATGACTTAATATGCTATTAAATACACAGTTTCACCTCATTAACAAGGTATAACTTCAATAGGGGATTTAACAGTGATATTACAGTGTGAAAGGAGTCAGTCACATGAACTCAGTGATTTCTAACGATTGCTATTTTGGGGGTTTCCAATAGGATAGGCATAGTATTACTGGCTGCAATATCTGGAATTCCACATTTAACTATGTATTTTTATATTTATTTGATTTGATTTGTTATTGATTTGTTATTGTCACGTCACATGTAGTAGTATACAGTGAAAAGTATTGTTTCTTGCATGTTATACTGACAACTCTTACCGGACATAGGGAAGGAAGGCGAGATTGCAGAATATAATGTTAAAGTCATAGCTCGGGTGTAGAGAAAAGATCAACTTAATAAGAGGTAGGTCCATTCAAAAATCTTGTATCTTTTTCCTGACAGAAGAAGGTGAAAGAGAGTATGTCCGGGTTGCGTGGGGTCCTTAATTCTGCTGGCCGCCTTTGCGAGGCAGCAGGAATTGTAGACAGAATCAATGGATGGGAGGCTGGCTTGCATGTTGGATTGGGCTACATTCACGACCTTTCGTCATTTCCTGCGGTCTTGGGCAGAGCAGGAATCATACCAAGCTGTGATGCAACAAGAAAGAATGCTTTCTCTGATGCATCTGTAAAAGTTGGTGAGAGTCGTAGCTGACATGCCAGAGTTCGATGCTCGAAGCTATTGTCAGTTTTTGCAGGGTAAAAACCCCACCTGGTTTACTTCAGAGAAGAAAATCTGCCACCTCGTTGTTATTAATACTACAAAATCTGCCACTTTGTTGTTATTAAAATGACAAAATCTGCTTCAATATATTTTATTTTTATTCATCCACAGGATGTGGGTAATGCTGCAAGGTCAGTATTTGTTACCCATCCCTAATTGCCCTTGTGAACATGGTGGTGAGCCACCTTCTTTAGTCGCTTGCTAGGCCATTTCAGGTTGTAGTTAAGAGTCAACCACATTCCTATGGATCTGGAGTCATAAGTAGGCCAAATGGATTTTTACAACAATCTGGTAGTTCATAGTCACCATCACTGATAAAAGCATTTTTTTCAAATTCCATTTTGTTGAATTAGTTGAGTTTAAATTCCCCCGCTAGCATTGTGGAATTTACACTTGTCTTTCTGGATCATTAGTCAATGTCTCTGGAGTACTCGTCAAGTAACATAACAAATATGCTGCTTTATCCACCAAAATTATTGATGTAAGAAATGGAATGAAACAAAAAGGCACGAGACAATAATTGATTGTAGGTAGAGGAAATAAAAGAGGCTTGTTTTCCTTCTCCGTATGATGTAATTCTCACAACACATGAAAATTCTGTAACAAAGTGAAATATTTCAATGTCAATTCTAGCACTGTCCCAGTGATACATGAAACCTGTTTCTGTATTTGCTGAACATTTCTTCAAAAAAGCTGTGATTTCTAACAATCATTTTGTTCTTTCAAGCACTCTGTAGATGTTTGGAACTCAATCTGTGCCCAAAACAATGAGTAATATCATCTGATTTACAAGGAAGGTGTCCATTACCCCGAGGGAGATGATTATGTCAGAATTTTCAGCCATATTAATGTATCATGATCTCAAACAACATTATGATCAACAAATTTTACTGGAGTTTGATGTGAAGAAAGATGGCTTTGCCAGACCAGGAATTTTCTGTCATTATCTTCCTTCCTCTTATTCTTCAGCAATCCCTCATGATTGAGGATGGCTTGCTTCCACTCTGAAAGGCTGATAAGTCCAATGCATGACCTGCAGACTCTGCCTCAGGCGGGGCATGTGGCGCTTGAAGAGTTGGGTTGTTTAGGTGTTTGGAGTCCTTGCGCATCTCTGAAGCCTCAATGTCACATCTGCATGCTGCTGACAAAGACTCTCAATGTATTTTGTGGCTTCCCGAATGAACTTTCCGAATTTTGGTCGGTCACAGAGACTCCCATGATTCGATCGGGATGTTTGATTTCTTCACAGCCATCCCTAAAGCTTTTCTGCTGTCCTCTTGGAGGTTCCGCACAGTGACCCAGTTCTGAGTATATCAGTTGCTTCGGGAGTCTGGTGTCAGGCATATGAAGGACGCTGGCACAGTGCTCAGTACTGCTGTCTCACTGCGCAAAGGACCCAGATTCAATGGGTGATTGTCTGTATGGAGTTTGCACTTTCTTCCCGTGTCTCCATGGGTTTCCTCCGGACGCTCCCGTTTCCTCCCACAGTCAAAAGATGTGCAGGTTAGGTGGATTAGCCATGCTAAATTGCCCCTTAGTGTTGAAAAGGTTAGGTAGGGTTACGGGGATAGGGTGGAGGCATGGGCTTAAGTAGGGTGCAGACTCGATGGGCCGAAGGGCCTCCTTTGCAGCGTAAATTCTATGATTCTATGTGCTGCTCATTGGAGCTGATTTTGAGTGATTAGCTGGTTGGGTTGGTTTGGGATAGGGCATTGCTGTTGGACCACCTTTATTGCCATCTGATTCAGAGGATCCTGTACAGGTATAATGCTATCACTATAGCACCGCTGCAGTGCTATAGGTTGTCCAAAAGCTGCATTTTGCTGTTCACTTGCATGTGAGAAAACAGGCAGGTGGATCTATAAGTGGTGGCACTGTTTCAGCCACCGGCCAATCTGTCTACATCCCTGATATGATTTCACAAGCAATGGGGGAGGTATCAGGTGGGCCACCGGTCCATGCCCAATTGAAACCACGAAGTCAGTAATTAATGCCCAATTCAGGGGCTCATCCTGCTTCCACTCTGAGCTAATGGGTGTAGTAGACATCTACGCCCAATGTATCACTTGGCAGGTTTAATCCTACAGACTGCTGGTCAGCGACAGGAGAGGAGTGCCTCCTTTCCTGAGTCCCCCTATGCCAATTGTGAGCACACCCCCTGCCAACAGTTTTGCCTTCTCACATTCACCCACCGTCTGCTCCCCCCCAACCCTGTCTAATGTGCTCTTCCAGCTCCCTCACGGGCGTCTAGCTCCAGCGAGATTCCAATCTAACCTGAGGTTGGGAGCACCCATGTTTCCTTTTCCTTCTGGGCCTCTTGCAATACTGAAGGTAGCCACCAATCTTTATGTGGCACATAGCTGCTTACCTCTGATTGGTTGGCATCTTTGAGGTGGCACTTCCTCTTGGAGATGGATGGCAGTCCTACCTCATGTTAGTTAAAGGACTGTCACCTGGAAAATAAAATTGGAAAAAGCCACACAGAGACAGGTGCGTCTCTGAAATTTACACAAAAATTTATTCATGAGATGTGGGTGTCGCTGGCAGAGCCAGCATTTATTGTCCATCCCTGAGGGCACTTGAGAGTCAACCACATTGCTGTGGATCTGGAGTCAAATGTCAGCCAGACCAGCAGATTTCCTTCCCTGAAGGTCATTAGTCAACCTTGTGGGTTTTTATGACAATCGGCGATGGTTTCATGGTCACCTTTTAATTGAATTCAAATTTCACCATTTTCCCTGGTGGGATTGGAAACTGGGTCCTCAGGGCATGACTCTGGGTCTCTGGATCACTAATCCAGTGATAATACCACTACACCACTGCCTCCCCTACATCAGCCTCAAGTATATAGGAATAAAGTGATCACTGACCTTGGGCGGGATGCTCCCTTTTGGGGACTAAATCCCCATGCCCGCCGAAAACGGGCGAGAATCACTCCGCACTTTTTCCTTGAAATTCCGGGCTGATTCTCCATTTTCCACAGGGCTAGCAGGGCCTCGGCTTTCGTTCCACTGCTTTGGCTGCCGGCGGGGCCCTGCTGAACAGACCGCGCGGCCGGGCAAGCGCATGGCGGCCGCAAGCGGGTCTGCGCATGCGCACGTGGCCCACCTTGGTGTGGGTGCTGCCAACGTGGCGGAGCCACACAGCGGGACCTGCGCAGAGGAAGGTAGGTCCCTCCCAGATCGTGGTGGCCCCCGATAATGGGCCTGGCCACTGCAGAGCCCCCCCCTCCAGAGTAAGATTACCCCCGTGCCCCACCAGGACCTCCACCGCGGCTGCGGGTCCCAGCTCCCGCTGGCTGGTACGACACGTAAACCACGCTGGCAGGAGTTCGGCCGATCGACCGTGGAGAATCGCCGCGGGGGCCTGTTCCAATGGCCCCCCGACCAGCGCCCCGTCGACTATGCACATGGGACTGGCGGGTCTGCGTAGAAACGCGGATTTCCGGTGTGAATGGCTATTCTCTGCTCCCGAGCCAGGAGCGATTCCAACGAGGAGGGTCGGAGAATCCCGCCCCTTGGGCTGGATCCTCCCCTGCCTGGTGGGGTGGGGGGTCCCGGCGGGCTGGGGTGGCGTGAACCACTCCGGCGTTGGGCTACCCAAAGGCGCAAAATCCTCACCTTTAGGGGCTAGGCCCGCGCTGGAGTGGTTGGCACGTCGCCGGCCGGCGGGAAAGGCCTTTGGCGCCAAGCCAGTTGGGTCCGAAGGGACTCTGCTGGTCGACGGATGTCCGCGCATGCGCGGGAGCATCAGCGGCTGCTGACGTCATCCCCACGTATGCGTGAGGGGGGGGTCATCTCCGCAACGGCCATCGCGGAAGCTGATGCCCGACGCGGAAGGAAAAGAGTGCCTCCATGGCACAGGCCCGCCCGCGAATCGGTGGGCCCCAATCGCCGGCCAGGCATGGTGGGGGCACATCCTGGGGCCAGATCGTCTCGTGCCCCCCCCCCAGAACCCCGGAGCCCGCCCGCGCCGCCTGGTCCCGCCAGTAAATACCTTGTTTAATTCACGCCGGTGGGACCGGCATAGCAACAGCGGGACTTCGGCCCATCGCGGACCGTAGAATCTCCGGGGGGGGTCAGCCGAAGGCGCGGCGCGATTCCCGCCCCTGCCGAATATCCGGAGCCGTAGAATTCGGCGGCAGGTGGGGGTGGGATTCACACCAGCCCCCGGCGATTTACCGACCCGGCGGGGGAGTCGGAGAATCCATCTCCTTATCTTTGTGATCCTGGTCCTTAAATACTTCTTTTTTTCAGTTGACCAAAGGCTGAACTGGCACATTGGAGGCAATGATGACATTTGTTGCCTCTGTTTGCCTTCATCAAGTGGAGGATCCCAAAATGGTCCATATTTTCCCAGGATCTCGCTGTTGATTTTAATTGATGCAGGAAGGAGTTGTACTCTGGGGCTGGTTGGAAGAGGCATTGTTGGTTATTTTCTGGAGGTAAACTACAGTGTTGCAGCAAGGAAAATGGAGAAGAGGGTTGGTGCAATACAAACCTTGTTTGATCCTAGTCTTCATTGAGGTATAAGAGGCTGCAAAGACTGATGATTTACAAAGGAGAGAAGGGGGTGTCATCACTGAGGCATTTTAGTCAAAATTTGAATTGTTAGGAAGTCAAAATATTTTAATATCTTTACATTAGAAATTGGCATTTACTTAAAATTTCAATTCTGGAAAAGCCAGGCCTGCCAAATACACAAGAGTACCAGAGCTGAACTATGAAATGAAATGAACTATTGATTGGAACTTAGAAATGCATTATTATGTTATTATTTAATTGCAAACTTATTTACCAACTTGCTTTGTTCCGTGTAGGGTCCATTTATTTCAAAGTGGTTTTACAATGAGGCTACATAATAGAGTCAATTAAACATGGGCAGGCTGGCATATTTTACATCCAGTAGCTATTAGTTGGGCTGCAGCCAAATGTGGGTTTTTGAATAGATGCCTTTGAAATTATTTCCAGTGATCTGTACCGATAGCCTAGCAATTGAATCAAGAAGATCATTAAAGTGTTAGCTCTTGTTTCCTGTATTTAAGTATTTTTGTTTTTCACGGTTTTAACTTCAAAGGGGACAGGATGGTCAAACGTTTTTGTGATTAGAATTTTGATTGAAAACCTTGATTGATCACAAGCCCCCTGGATAATGTTGGTAAATGAAGGAAGACGATGCACCTATTGTTTAAATTAATTTGTTAGATGTGAGAGAGAGAATATTGCTTGAACTTTGCACCAGCCAAATAATAACTTGCAATCCAGGAACGGTCCAGGAAAGGTCCTGTTTTATTATGGAATCTGTTCAGCTTTTATACATTTATAGATCTAAAGGAGGAGCTGGGGAGCGATTTCGGAACAGAATTCCAGTGTGCATGACGAAGGTGTGCAATTGTGATATTACAATTGTATTGTTAGCTGTAATGTTTTTACCTTGACGAGATTGACCAATTGTCTGATCTATACCTTATTAAATATCTTGCTTTGCGTGCCACAATATTGAAACCCGGGAGGTAAATATTTCCAATGTTATGCGTCACAGGTAAATGTTAACATTTCAATTCTGCTACCGGCATGCCCGCTAAATAAGATTATATTGGGCGGGATTCCCCATTCCCCCAGCCGCGTGTTTCTCAGCACCGCACCATTCGCTGGCAGCGGGATTCAATCTTCCCGCCGCATGCTAATGGGATTTTCCATTGAAGCCATACCATAACACCGGCAAACCCACATGTGGTTGCGCTGCCAGCGGGAAAAGAGAATCCCGATGGCCGGGCAAATCCGGCCATCATCTTTTCCTCACACATCACTGAAAGCGCTTTGTGAAAGCATTTTTGGTGCCATTTTGTTTCTAGCAACTGAATTTCTAATAACCAAAGAGGCTTGACACAAAACTAAAAATAAAAAATCCTGGCATATTCCACATGAATTTATGCCTTGAATTACATTTTATATCCTTTAATACCTTTATTAACATTTTTACTTCTCAGGTCTTTCTCTGTATTAAAAGCTGGAGTTTAATGTGATATTTATGCATCAGAGCAGAGCTTTCAATCAGCAGTAACAACATGCATGTATGGCATATACTATATCACGGTTCAACCCTGAAAACATATCCAAATGGCTTATCAGAAGATTAAGATCAAACAAAAACTGATTATAGCCAAAAGAGATAGGAGGAATGACAAAAGGTTTTATTTTAAGGAGGACTTCAAAGGAAGAAATCTAAGTGGAGAGGTTTCAGGAATTCTGGACTGCCGTACAGAGATGAGACACTGGGGGGAAATGGGGTGGAAAGGGCAAGGGAGAGTACGGCTGCTGAGAGATATTAGGATATTATCAGAGATGGCCTAATCTGTGTTCAAGGCAATGGGAGTGGAAATGGTTTTTGAGGTGGCAAGTTTAAGAATACAGGTTGGACAGTTTATAAGGGTTAAGTAAGGACAGAAAGTCAATGACATCAGAGGAGAGTTGACAAGGCAAGTTGAAATGGAGATTTAAATCACCGAGGATAAATATTTGCTCCTTGCTAAGGTTGAGGAGGAAGGATGTCTCATAAAGGTATGATCTTGAAACTTGGGATGAGGCTTGGGAGAGTGGGCAAGAATGAACATATTAAGTGAAAAATGAAAATGAAAATCGCTTATTGTCACGAGTAGGCTTCAAATGAAGTTACTGTGAAAAGCCCCTAGTCGCCACATTCCGGCACCTGTTCGGGGAGGCTGTTACGGGAATTGAACCGTGCTGCTGGCCTGCTTTCAAAGCCAGCGATTTAGCCCTGTGCTAAACAGCCCCATATGTGACCCCCAAGTGACAGATGTGCGACAAGATGAAGTGTTCAAAGGAAGAGAAGGAAGGGAGTAGGTTGAAAAAGCAAGGTTTGCTTTGGTCATAAGTGCCACCACACCTGTTTGGGTGGGGCAGATGCCGAGAAATATAATCAGTTGGGGAAGCTTCTGTGAGGGATAAGATGTGAATACCCGTGAGCCCAATGTCTGTCAAATCCACCCTGCAATGCAATCATCCACAGTAAGTTTTTGGTGTCAAAGGTCGTGTTCACAAGTGAATTGGCATTCTGGAGGAATACACAGAGATTGGTGGTAATTGTTGATCCACTGAAGAGTCAAAGGAAGGAGGTAGTGGTTCATGGGTGAGAAGGCCGAGAGTAGTGGACTGGCATTAGTGAACTCAACATTCATGAGAGGGGCGACAAGAAATGTGGCTTGACTGGGTGAAAGGCAGAGGAGATAACAGGAGAGAGAAGCTTGAGCAGCTGAAAAGAACAAAAGGGATACAGAAATAATAGGCTCGGGTGAGGAGCAGCCAAAATGGATACCTGAACGGACGTCGGAAATTCAGGATGTATTCAAGTTACATCAGCATGCCAAATACCAAGATGAGACTTATTGTGATCAAAAGCAGGGAGGAAATTATCTAAAAGAGAGCCCAAAGTTAGATTCTGAGGTTCGGTGATGGGATAAAGATTAAATTGATTGGACAACAGGGAAACCAATATCCAGAGTTCGAGATGATGATGGAGATAACAGAGTCCAGGAGCCATTCAATGAGAGATGTAAGAGGATGCTCTATCTAAATATGTTTCCCTTTACTAGTTTTTGGAACCTTCAGAAGTTTTTCCTGTGCTCCTAACGCCTAACCACCCCTCTCCCCACCTCTGACAAATTCCTCGACTCTACATCCAGTGCTAACACTCGTAGTTAATTTTCTCTTGGAAAACATTTGTTATACCACCTTGATTGTCATAATATACATCTATGTATATAATGGAGTGCAGACAGGCAGTGATTGACACACACGATGACCAGTAAGCACACAGAACAGAGCAGCCAATCACCAGACAGGATACGACCACTATAAAGCCAGAGGGCACCAGTTTTCCCGCTCTCTCGGGACCCAGCCTCTGAGACAGTCAGAGCACATGAGCATAGCCAGTGTAAACACCATGTGGTAGTCAGTAAGTCTGGTCAGGCTAGCATCAAGTCTCTCGTGCAAGTCAGCATAGTGTCAACCCACAGTTGAACATGTATAATAGTTTAGATGTTAAATAAAATCGTGTTGCATCTCATCAAGTGTTGAAAGTCTGTCTCTCGCTACACTGCATCAAACACAGTCCACATAGACCCAACCTGCCCAACACATCACTGATAATTTGATCCGCTGCAAGCAATATTATTGTTGATCAGCTGTTATGTATCTAATTATATTATAACATCCACTTGCATAAAGGGAAGAATCTTCTGCCCTCGGAGGAGGCAGGGAAAGGGGTGGAACGGCATGAAAATCTGAATGGCTGATGTTGGGACCGATACCAATGCCTCCCTGCCTCCATCAGAAGTAAGTACAATGTGGGAAGACCCATGGTTGACCCTACTGCCCCGCCTTGACTTGAATCCCTTATGTGGCCAATTAGCGACCACTTTAGTGGCCAGCAGCTCTTGGCGGATGGTGCATTATATTACAGGGTCCTCAATGGGGAGGAAGGCCTGCTGCAGCCCACTTACTGTGGCCCTTCCTTCTTCAGAGCCAGTGCGGGTGCCTCGCTGCTTTTTCAGGGCGGGCGTGACTCACCTGCCAGAAACACAGATTCCACCAATGACATCCATGAGTTGCTCACATTGCCATTACCTCACACTTAAATCAGTGGGTAATGCTGCAAATCTGAAGTCTGTTCTAACCTTCTCCAGTGACAGCTTAGCAACCTCTGTCAGCCTGTTACAACACAAGGTGTGAGTAAGGTCAATAATCCTTCCATATGTTATGCCTTCCACTGAAATCTGCCGTGCAAGAATTCCCGGGAACATTCATTCCATTGTTAAAATGCCAACCTCTTACACTTAATTGCAACCATCGTTCCATCGTGGCGTTCTGTTGTAAATCCCAAGGTTAAATGACTGCACTGACATAAAACAATTACCCGTCAGGCCACCTTGTGACACCTTAATTGGATCTCCCATCTTTGTTGTCAGCACTGACCTGTATTGATTACCTGCCATGTAATTCAGAGAGGTGGGAGTGATGCATGAATTGGTTGGGGGAGAGGAGGGGTTGGCAAAAGAGTCAACGTGAGTTTCAGGCTCATTTTCCCTATAACCCTCCCTATCAGAAAGTACAACCCACAGTTTTTTTTTGGAATCGAAACGAAGGAATAACATAGAACCAGAAGAGGAAAGAAAGAACCGAAGGAAGGTTAGGAAGAGAAAAGCAGAAGAGAAGGAGGCCGACAGCAGCGAGCAAGGAGAGATAGTGTGAATATAACTGCAATACGGTGGCCTCAGAAACAGGTATAATAAAACCCACAGCAAGATTTAACTCCCTAAAAACCCATTCACTTTGGTAGAGTAAAATCAGAACGATAGTTTCTGATTTACTGTGTGCAATGTCACCAATCTTTTCATTGGAATTCTTTGGCTAGTCACCTGTACGTTTCACCTTTTGTTTGTATTAGTATGTTTCTCTGTTAGATGCAATAATTCTGCTTCAAAGACATTCTGGGAGCCTTTTTAAAGCCTATTTCGATGCTGAGATGCACAACATGGTGTGATCTGTAAAACAGAGATGCCTTGCCACAGTTTCCATAGCAACATATTGAATATGAGACAAATGATACTTCAATTAACAGTCTCTTTTGAAGTGGGGTATAAATGTTAGTATTTGATGATGACAGAATAAAAACAATTCTAACTCTTTTAAAACAGACTCCATTGTAATTGTTTTAAAATATTCAGAACCAAACTTTGTGTAGCATTAAAAAAAATTGTATTCAGTGAATTACTCTTATAGCCTGCACAGGCATATGAACATAAGGATTAATAGGAAGAGTAGGTTATTTTGCTTAGAGTCTGCTCTGTCATTTGATAAGGTCATGGCCTCAACCCTACTTTCCTGTCCACCCTCGGAAACCTTTGACTCCCTTGTTAATCTAGAATCTATCGTACACAGCCTGAAAAACCTCCACTGCTTTCCAGGGTAGAGAATTCCACATGCTAATGATTCCCTGAGAGAAAACAATTCTACTCATCGCCATCTTAAATGGGAGAAGAACCCTTTGGCGGAATTTTCCCAAAATTGCAGAGTGCTGGATCAGGCGAGAAAAGCTGTACGAAACTCGTTGGTTTCAGAGACACCTTTTTCTGCCTGATTAAACAGCACTCTGTTCAAAGAGCCAGCGATGATCAGCCAGCCAGCCAGCGGATGGTGTGGGGAGGGGTGGGGGGGGGGGGGGGGGGGGGGGGGGGGTGGAGGCTAAACACACAAGCAACTCCGGGAATCTGAGATCAAGTGCCCTGATCTCAAAGTTATAATTGTACGAGTTCTTATACCCCGCCTTGTAGGCGGAGCTACCAACCTCTCAGCCAATCGGCGGGGAGTCACATGACTAGCCACAGCCAATTGGCAGAGAGGCACATGACTTGCCTGGGCCAATGGGCAGTGATGCTGCTGTACCAATGGCAGCTTGGTTCTAGGATAATATGATCAACCTAGTCATACTACCACACGTATGTTCCCCAACCGGAAACCATGGCTCAATTATGAGATTGACTCCCGAATGAAGGACAGGTCTGAGGCGTTCAAGTCAAACGACCCTTACCTATACAAGAAATCCAGGTGCGACCTCCGCAAAGCCATCCGAGATGCCAAGAGAGAATATCAAACCAAGCTAGAGTCGCAGACAGACTCTCGGCGGTTATGGCAAGGTCTAAGCAACATAACGGACTACAAAGCGAAGCCGAGCAGTATCTCCAGCAGCAGCACCCCTCCCCAATGAACTCAATGCATTCTATGCTCAGTTCGAGCAGGAAACCAACAATCCGCTGTCGAGTGCCCCAGCGGCCCATAACTCACCCATACCCACCATCACAACTTCCGAAGTCAAATCGGCCTTCCGGAAAGTGAACCCTCGAAAGGTGACGGGCCCAGACGGGATCCCTGGTCGTGCACCCAGAGCCTGCGCGGACCAGCTGACAGATGTGTTCGCGGACATCTTTAACCTGTTCCTACTCCACTCCGAGGTCCCCACCTGCTTCAAGAAGGCCACCATCATAACCGTGCAAAAGAAGAACCAGGCAACATGCCTCAATGACTACCGTCCGGTGGCCCTGAATTCAGTTGTAATGAAGTGCTTTGAGAGGTTGGTCATGAAGCGCACCACCTCCATACTTCCAGAATGCCTTGATCCACTGCAATTCGCATACCACCGCAACCACAGCAGGTGCTATTTCCCTGGCCTTACACTCATCCCGAGAGCATCTCGCCAACAATGTCTCCTACATCAGACACTTATTTATTGACTACAGCTCCGCCTTCAACCCCATAATCCCAGCCAAACTCATTTCAAAGCTCCAAAACCTAGGACCTGGCTCCTCACTCTGCAACTGGATCCTCGACTTGTTGACCCACAGACCACAATCAGTAAGAATAAACAACAACATCTCCTCCAGAATACTCCTCAATACTGGGGCCCCGCTTACTTAGCCCCCTACTCTAATCCCTGTACACACATGACTGTGTGGCAAGATTTGGTTCCAACTCCATCAACAAGTTTGCTGATGATACGACCATAGTGGGCCGGATCTCAAATAACGATGAGTCAGAATACAGGAGGGAGATAGAGGGCGGAATTCTCCGCTCCCGGGAAAATACGGGAGGGCCGTCGTGAACTCGGCCGTGTTTCACGACGGCCTCAGAGGCTGCTCCTCGCCCCCTATTCTCCCCTCCCGGCGGGGCTAGGAGCGGCGCTCCGTAAATCTCGGCCGCAGGGGTGTCGCGCCGAGAATGACGTGGCCGGCATGCCTAATGATGTCAGCTGTGCATGCGCGGGTTGGCCGGCTCCAACCCGCGCATGCGCGGTGGCCGTCTTTCCCCTCAGCCGCCCCGCAAGACGCGGTGGCTTGATCTTGCGGGGCGGCGGAGGGGAAATAGTGCGTCCAATTTGGACGCCGGCCTGACGATCGGTGGGCACCGATCGCGGGCCTGTCCCCTCCCGAGCACAGTCGTGGTGCTCTTTCCTTTCTAGGCCACCTACAAGCCCCAAACGGGCTTCTCACTCCCGTTTAACGATGGCAGTGACCAGGCGTGTTTGCCGCCGTCGTGAAACGGCCTTGAATGGCAGGCCGCTCGGCCCATCCGGGTCGATGAATCGGTAAGCGCCAATTCTTCCGAGCGGGGGGGGGGGGGGGGGGGGGGAGAATCGCGGGGGCGCGAGGGGTCGTGAATTTTGCCGGGGGGCCCTCCCGCAATTCTCCCACGCCGCGTGGGGAGTGGAGAGTCGCGCCCAGGGAACCTAGTGGAGTGATGCAGCGACGCCAATCTCCTCCCTCAATACCAGCAAAACTAATGAGCTGGTAAATGACTTCAGGAAGCAAAGTTCTGTTCACACCCCTGTCAGCATCAACGGGGCCGAGGTGGAGATGGTTAGCAGTTTCAAATTCCATGGGGTGCACATCTCCAAAAATCTGTCCTGGTCCACTCACGTCGGTGCTACCACCAAGAAAGCATAACAGTACCTACACTTCCTCAGGAAACTGAGGAAATTCAGCATGTCCACATTAACTCTTACCAGCTTTTACAGATGCACCATAGAAAGCATCCTATCTGGCTGCATCACAGTCTGGTATGGCAACTGCTTGGCCCAGGACCGCAAGAAACTTCAGAGTCGTGAACACCGGCCAGTCCATCACATTAACCTGCCTCCCATCCATTGACTCCATCTACACCTCTCGCTGCCTGGGGAAAGCGGGAAGCATAATCAAAGACTCCTCCCACCCGGCTTACTCACTCTTCCAATTTCTTCCATCGGGCAGGAGATACAGAAGTCTGAGAACACACACAAATAGACTCAAAAACAGCTTCCATGCTGTTACGACTCCTAAACAACCTTCTTATGGACTGTCCTCATTAACAGTACAGCCTTGTATGCTTCATCTAATGCCGGTGCTTGTGTAGTTACATTGTGTACCTTGTGTTGCCCCATTATGTATTTTCTTTTATGTATTTTCTTTTATCTCCTTTTCTTTTCATGTACTTAATGATCTGTTGAGCTGCTCGCAGAAAAATACTTTCCACTGTGCCTCGTACACCTGATAATCAACAAATCCAATCTAGTCGAATCCAATTTGACATGTTCTGCGACCTCCAAATATGGAAAGTAGTCACCTCATTGGATTTCCCTCACCCGATCGATGCTAATATTGGACATAGGCCACAGAATCTTTGAAAAGTGTGTGTCAGCGCCACGAGGCAACCTGGAGCCCCAGCGCTCTCTGCTTTTGCGCCTTCTTCAACAGTACCTTTGAACGGCAGCCGAGCAGCACAAACATCTCCGGCTCTTGGTACCTCATGGCAAGCATCAACAGACTAACCAGACCCAGAAGAACACCCCGATGAGTCGACCCGAAGACCAGGGCCACCCCGAGACGAGAGTGTCATCAGAATTTCATCCTGTGAAAATGAAAGATAGAAATGGCAAGATTAGGGAACCATGGATGACGGGTGAAATTGTGAGACTAGCTAAGATGAAAAAGGAAGCATACATAGGATCGAGGCAACTCAAAACTGATGAAGCTTTGGAGGAATATCAGGAAAGTAGGACGAATCTCAAACGCGCAATAAAGAGGGCTAAAAGGGGTCATGAAATATCTTTGGCTAACAGGGCTTAATGAGTACTTTGCATCGGTATTCACAAAGGAGAGGGACAAGACGGATGTTGAGGCTAGGGATGGATGTTTAAATACTCTCGGTCAAGTTGTCATACGGAAGGGGGAAGTTTAGGGTATTCTAAAAGACAGTAAGGTGGACAAGTCCCCAGGACCGGATGGGATTTATCCCAGGTTACTGAGGAAAGCGAGGGTCGAAATAGCTGGGGCCTTAACAGATATCTTTGCAGCATCCTTGAGCATGGGTGAGGTCCCGGAGGACTGGAGAATTGCTAACATTGTTCCTTTGTTTAAGAAGGGTAGCAGGGATAATCCAGGGAATTACAGACCTGTGAGCTTGACGTCAGTGGTAGGCAAACTGTTGGAGAAAATACTGAGGGATAGGATCTATTCACATCTGGAAGAAAATAGACTTATCAGTGATAGGCAGCATGGTTTTGTGCAGGGAAGGTCATGTCTTACAAACCTAATAGAATTCTTTGAGGAAGTGACAAAGTTAATTGAAGAGGGAAGGGCTGTAGATGTCGTATACATGGACTTTAGTAAGGCGTTTGATAAGGTTTCCCATGGCAGGTTGATGGAAAAAGTGAAGTCGTATGGGGTTCAGGGTGTACTAGCTAGATGGATAAAGAACTGGCTGGGCAAAAGGGGAGACAGAGAGTAGTGGTGGAAGGGAGTGTCTCAAAATGGAGAAGGGTGACTAGTGGTGTTTCACAGGGATCAGTGCTCGGACCACTGTTGTTTGTGATCTACATAAATAACCTGGAGGAAGGTATAGGTGGTCTGATTAGCAAGTTTGCAGATGATACTAAGATTGGTGGAGTTGCAGATAGCGAGGAGGACTGTCAGAGAATATAACAAAATATAGATAGATTGGAGAGTTGGGCAGAGAAATGGCAGATGGAGTTCAATCCAGGCAAATGCGAGGTGATGCATTTTGGAAGATCAAATTCAAGAGCGGACTATATGGTCAATGGAAGGGTCTTGGGGAAAATTGATGTGCAGAGAGATCTGGGAATTCAGGTCCATTGTACCCTGAAGGTGGCAACACAGGTTGATAGAGTGGTCAAGAAGGCATACAGCATGCTTGCCTTCATCGGACGGGGTATTGAGTACAAGAGTTGGCAGGTCATGTTACAGTTGTATAGGACTTTGGTTCGGCCACATTTGGAATACTGCGTGCAGTTCTGGTCGCCACATTACCAGAAGGATGTGGATGCCTTGGAGAGGGTGCAGAGGAGGTTCACCAGGATGTTGCCTGGAATGGAGGGTGCTAGCTATGAAGAAAGGTTGAGTAGATTAGGATTGTTTTTGTTGGAAAGACGGAGGTTGAGGGGGGACCTGATTGATGTCTACAAAATTATGAGAGGTATGGATAGTGTGGATAGCAACAAGCTTTTCCCAAGAGTGGGGGTGTCAGTTACAAGGGGTCACGATTTCAAGGTGAGAGGGGGAAAGTTTAAGGGAGATGTGCGTGGAAAGTTTTTTACGCAGAGGGTGGTGGGTGCCTGGAACGCTTTACCAGCGGAGGTGGTAGAGGCGGGCACGATAGCATCATTTAAGAAGCATCTAGACAGGTATATGAATGGGCGGGAACAGAGGGAAGTAGACCTTGGAAAATAGGAGACAGGTTTTGATAAAGGATCTGGATCGGCGCAGGCTGGGAGGGCCGAAGGGCCTGTTCCTGTGCTGTAATTTTCTTTGTTCTTTGAGAGGCCCAAATCGACGACTGCAGATTCTAAGCCAACCCTCAAAGACAGAGGAACAGACTGGCACAGCCTGATTGAGTGGGTATTACCTGACTTTTCAGACAAACAGTTCAAATACAGTGATAGGGACCTGTGGATAGAGTGCAGTGAATCCTCAGTATCGCACGTGAGAAGTAGACAGCTGGAGTAGATTTGAGACTGTTTACTTGGAGACTTCGGACTGTTGACTGAAGAGTCCTGTGGAAAGATTGATAGTGTTTGATGGAATTTAATTGAAGTACAATGGTCGAGTCTGATAAATATTCCTTTTCCTTCACCTGATTCTTGTCCCCTTCGTCTATCTCACTGTGTAATGTGCCTGAGATGAAAAGGGTTACTGCAAAATGGTCAAAGGTACATTGAGGTGGCACTGTGGACCTGGGTTCGATCCCGGCCCCGGGTCACTGTCAGTGTGGATTTTGCACATTCCCCCCGTGCCTGTGTGGGTCACACACCCACAACCCAAAGGTCTGCAGGGTAGGTGGATTGCCATGCTAAAAATTGCCCCTTAATTGGAAAAAAATAATTGGCTACTCTAAATTTATTTTAAAAAAAGGTTGGTTGGGTACATTTAATCACCTTTCACTTTGCAACGTTACTGTAAAAAATGGTACCGAGGTTGCGATTGGTCTGATTCATCCTTGGGTAGTTGTCAGGTAAAATGAATCTTTCATCAGGAAAATAAGTTTTGTGGCAGGAATTGAAGGCCAGCGCTTCAAGCCTTCCCAATATTTGGAGGAAATTTCTGCTTATCCACTGCTGAATGTTAGACAACTTCTTTTCTCTTTCTTACACCAAGTGGCACATGAGGCAGACAAAGCATTTGCTTATGTCCACAACAATTCTTTTTCTAGTGAGTCATCAGAGACTGTAGCTTGAGGGACACCGCCCTGTATCAAGCATGTTTGATTCTCCCATTCTTACCATCTGCCATTGATAGTATTGGGAGCATTTAGGGCTGATAATCAACTTGTTTTGAACTTCTGTGGCCAAGTCCTGAAGTGGGACCTGAACTGGGAGCTTCTGGCTCAGAGACAGAGACATTACCCACTTCATCTCAAGATCTCCATGGATATTAGATCAGCAATATGATAAATAATAGACAATGGAGGCTTTGAGAGAGGTGATGGAGAGATACAGCTGGGTTTCATTTGTACACATGTCAAACTTGAAGTTTGTTTTCTGATGATGTTGCTAAGGGGCAGCATGTAGATGAGAAATAGAAACATATTTACACATGTACAGTTGTAGAGTAGAGCAATATTATATCTTTGGATACGTTCATTTTTTTCTCATGCCAAAGTTTATTCCCAAAAATCAGCCATTACTTCCTATGAATTGAGTAAGCTCAATTTATAGTTACCTTGTGTTATCCAGGTGTCAAACAGAAACCCATACCACTCTAATAAGGTCTAGTCTTGGGATAGTGAGGGAATATGTAAAGTCGCCATAGTCTCATATGGCTAGAGGTTGTTTTCCCCTTTGAGGAGGTGTGCTGACTGGTGATACATGGATACATAGAAGTTAGGAAGATAGGAGCAGGAGGATGCCTTTTGGCCCTTCGAGCCTGCTCTGCCATTCATCACAATCATGGCTGATCATCCAACTCAATGGTCTAATCCTGCTTTCTCTCCATAGCCTTTGATTCCATTCTCCCCAAGTGCTGCCTCTTGAATATATTCAATGTTTTAGCATCAACTACTTCCTATGGTAATGAATTCCACAGGCTCACCACTCGTTGGGTGAAGAAATGTCTCCTTATATCTGTCCAAAATGGTTAACCCTGAATCTTCAGACTGTGACCCCTGATTCTGCACACACCGATCATTGGTAACATCTTCCCTGCATCTACCCTGTCTAGTCCCGTTAAAATTTTATAATTCTTTATGAGATCCCCCCTCATTCTTCTGAACTCCAGTGAGAACACTCCCAACCTAGTCAATCTCTCCTCATATGACAGTCCCGCCATCCCTGGAATCAGTCTGGTAATCCTTCGCTGCACTTCCTCGAGAGCAAGAACATCCTACCTCAGAGAAGGAGACCAAAACTGCACACAATACTCCAGGTGTGGCCTCACCAAGGCCCTGTATAATTGCAGCAACACATCCCTGCTTCTCTACTCCAAACCTCTTGCAATGAAGGCCAACATACCATTAGCCTTCTTTACCGCATTCATTGTCTATCCACTGTCATCCCTTTAAGTAACTCTCCACAATCTATCAAGGCCAACTCACGCCTCATGTCTTCATAGTTCCCTTTATTAAGATTCAGAACCCTAGTCTCTGAATCAACTACTTCTCTCCCAATCTAAATAAAAAATTCTATCATGTTATGGTCGCTCATCCCCAAGGGGTCTCGTATAGCCAGATTGGCAGATTCCCTTCTCATTACACAGTACCCAGTCTAAGCTGGCCTGCTCTCCAGTTGGTTTCTCCACATATTGGTCAAGAAAACCATCCTATCCACACTCCAGGAATTCCTCCTCTACGGCATTATGGCTAATTTGATTTGCCCAATCTATGTGAAGATTAAAATCACCCATGATCACTGATATTCCCTTATTACATGCATCTCTAATTTCGTGTTTCATGCCATTCCCAACCACACCACTGCAGTTTGGGGGTCTATTTATGACACCCACTAATGTTTTTTTCTGCTTGGTATTTCTCAACTCTACCCATTCAGATTCCACATTGTTAGAGCTAATATCCTTTCGACCTACTATGTTAATTTCCTCTTTAACCAGCAGTGCCACGCTCCCACCTTGTCTTTTCACTGTCCTTCCTAAATACTGGGACATTCAGTTCCCATCCCTGGTCACCCTGAAGCCATGTCTCCATAATCCCAATATATCAATTACATCATACGCATTTATATTTATCTGACCTTTTAGTCCATCCACTTTATTGCAAATGCTCCGTGCATTAAGGCACAGAGCCTTTAAATTTGGCTTTTTCACATTGTTTGTCTTGCTCCCAATATTTTTCTCTATTGGTCTGTTGGAATTTTGCCCTTGGTTTCTCCACCTATCACTTTCCTTATTCACTGATTTAACCTGAGGATCACCACAGTTCAGGCGAGGGGCAAGGTTGAGAAGATGGCATTCATGAATAACCTTAGCCATTACGGGAATAATGGAGGAATTAATTATCAATTTGTTGGTATGATTTAGGCTATAAGTTGCAATTCAAATCAATGAAAGGTAAAGTAAGGCAGTAGCAAAAGGTCATTAGGCGTGATTACGGAAATTTAAATTTGCAATACCTGTTTTGATATCCAAAATTAATAAAGAGTGCAGAGCTTTCCTTACTCTCTTAACTATATTAAATCTGGACCAGCAGACAGAATATAAAAGTTCCATGATTGCCTTATCTAACGGCCGCAAAGTTTCTTCACACCACTTCCATACAGACCTCCATGTTAACATTGCTCTGGAGTGGTGGAACATCTTTGTTGCTGGTACATTGATCCAGTTTGCGAGACTGTTTAGAAAGATGGTTCTTTGTTTACGTTTGTCTTGTTTATCATCGATCTTTCCTATCAACATCAGACTTTCGAAATCATGATTTCTTGTTACGTCCCCAAGAATTTCCAACTCTCTCTTCCTTATCTCCATCAGCAGAGTTCTTTTTTTTTCAGATATTGGCCGGGATTCTCCCCTACCCGGCGGGGTAGGGGGTCCCGGTGTGTCGGAGTGGCGTGAACCACTCTGGCGTCGGGCCACATTGAGGGGCTGGGCCCGCACCGGAGTGGTTCCCACTCCGCTGGCTGGAGTGAACGGCCTTTGGCGCCTTGCCAGCCGGGGCCGAAAGGACTTAGCCGGCCGGCGTAAGTCCGTGCTTGCGCCGGTGCGTCAGCGGCTGCTGACGTCATACCGGCGCATGCGCAGGGGAGGGGGTCTCTTCCGCCTCTGCCATGGTGAAGGCCATGGCAGGGGTGGAAGAAAAAGCGTGTCCCCACGGCACAGGACCGCCCACCGATTGGTGGGCCCCACCGTGGGGGCACCCCACGGGGTCAGATCGCCCTGCGCCCTGCGCCCTACCCCCAGGACCCCGGAGCCCGCCGGCGCCGCCAATCCCGCCGGTAAGAGAGGTGGTTTAAACCACGCCAGCGGGAAAGGCCTGTCAGTGGCGTGACTTCGGCCCATCGCGGGCTGGAGAATCGCTGCGGGGGGCCCGCCGACCGGCGCAATTCCCGCCCCCGCCGAATCTCGGGGGGCGGAGAATTCGAGACACGGCGGGGGTGGGATTGACGCCGGCCCCGGGCGATTCTCCGACCCCCCGGGCGGTCGGAGAATTCCGCCCATTATTAGCACCTCTTCGTTGGCAGCTTGACTTGTCCAAGATCTCTTCATTATTCACCTCAAAAACCACAACTCCTCCACTTCAATTCCTCCCTGCTTCATGGGTTGTCCAGCACTCGTTACCATATGTCAAAATTGGTGTGATGTAGCATTGCAGGATTCTCAGTTTTGTTTTCGTACCTAATTATCAGCTGATCATAATCTTTTTTCATTTTTTGAAATGCATTCCACTCCTTCATCTTATTTCTTGGTCACACTTTCTGTCCGACGTTAACAGACTTCCTCGGTAACATTGTCTACCTGTGTGACATTTTCACTGTGAGCTTACATTTTTGGTATGATTTTCTTTTGGACACTACTAGAAATTTTGGCTGTAATTGTCCGGCCGTTTATATCAGTGGAATCTTCCGGTCCTGCTGAAGGCACTCTCCCACCGGTGAGGGATTCATTCATGGGGAAACCACAAGATGGAGGAAGTGCTAGACAGTTAACACAATCGGTTTGAATTGAATAGCTTAACTCCTTCCCAGGATTAAATTGAACTGTTCCTAGCATTTGAATGCACTGTAATGATTTTACTTAATATCCAGGATAATTATCTTACTTGGCTGTTTCAGAACAAAACAAACAGAGTACTCCATAACCTTTTACTACACAAAGAATGCTGTTAAATCACATTGGTATTTGTTCAAGTTGATGTAGGATTCTAGTCTTACAAATTACAGTCTTTAAACAAATTTTTTTTCAAGAGATCCTGTTTTAATGCCATAAATGGCATGCAGATCAAATAGACTATAGAAAAAAGGCAAAATTTTAAAGCACTCACAATTTGCTGTATTACATTCAGAATGAATGACTTCTAGCATCACTGATGAATTCAGTGTCTCTTATAACATCACTGTTTAGCTTGAAGTAAGTCATTCCAGCTCATGCCTTGTTCCAAGAATGAAAAGTATTGATAAATATACCTCAGTAGTAAACCACTACTTTTGTAGAAATTCAGTTCTGTAAATTTGTGAGAGAACTGGTATATTTTGAAATGACCTTTATAAATTCTTAATTGTTCCCCAGGAATAATGTACAGCTTTGTCAGAAATATGTGATAATGCACAAATGTGGTGAAATTATGCTACCGAGTTCGGGATGCCATTTATTGGGACATTTGGGGCTGGATTCTCCCAAAATGGGTCTATGTCCCCGCGCCGGCGTACAAACGCTGGCATTTCACTCTTGAGTTTCCTATAATAAAGATCAGCCAATTCACTCACCTGCAGGGGGCTAGCAGGGACCCAGAGTGATTCACGCAGCTTTAGCTGTGGATATGGACCCCCGCACTTCCGGTTTTGAGTCCGCACATGCGTACGGTGGTGGCGGCGCCGAGCGCTATGGTGGACTCGGAGGCAGATGAAGAATATAGGTCCCCCAGATCGGCCTCGCGCCCAAAGATCTGACCGCACAGATCTGTCCCCCAGCCGCCCATAAGGCCCCCCCCCTCCCCGGTGTCCGATGCCCCCAGCCCCCCACCAGAGCGGCCAGGGACCGAGTCCGCAGCCACCACGCGAGCTTCCTGAACGGCAATAGGTGGTTATAATCATGCCGTCGGGAACTCTACCATTCGGGAATGGAGGATCGCTGGACAGGCCTCTGGCAATGGCCCCACAGCCGTGCACAGTACTCAGCGAACACGCCAATTCTCGGGTCCCGGAAAATTGCTGCTCCGCCGCCGGTCTTGATTTCGGCGTGCAATTGGATCCTCCACCCCGCGCCAAATGCGATTTTGGCACGGGGCTGTGGCGAATCCAACCCATGCCGTATGGATGGACCAGACTGATAATTTCAATTGTTTGGAGATAGTCTCCTCTTTAACTACAAAATATCATTCAATCCCTGAGGGATAGTAATTACGAATGGCAATGAACACTTAATTTGTTTGTAAAATGTTCCTTGGTCTGATATTTAGATGCAGGTGTTAATCTGTGTATTTTCACACAACAGGCGTTAGAATTTTGTACGGACGTGCTAACTGTTGACTGCTGTTATGACCAACAGCTTTATGTGTCAACTTGGCTCAATGTTCACCTCTGAATGTGAATGTTGTATGTTCAATTTACATTTTACGACTTAAATTCATAAACTGAATGGCCATCTTTGTGAGAGAACTGCACATGCGCAGTTGCGCGAAAAGCGCGCCGAACGGGAAGGTCCGTTTACGCATTCGCGAGAAGCCGCACATGCGCAATGGCGAAAATGGCCCACAGTCCAGCGACAGCGATTTGCACACGCGCAAACGCTTCCTACGTCTGATGTCACATGCGTCATGACGTCAGAGGCCCCTTGCCACACCTATTTAAAGGGGAAACGTCATAAATCGAAGAAAAAATCTCTTAAAGCTGTAAAACAACCCTCTTTCACCTGGAATGACTTCACAATGCCTCGATTTGAACCAGAAGATAAAACTTACCTCCAAAGAACCCTGCAACAAGCAGTTACCTACGCCAAAACCGATGATTCCGACCTGGAATACTTCGAGACCGACCTTTATATTTTCTCTGGACCTCGCGAGCCCCATGCCAGCTCCGACGCAGACAGTGATGACATGGTCCTACAAGACTATGATGAAGCTTTCACCTTGGGAGGCTACCCCCGTACTGAATCTGACGCAGACGCGGATTCATTCTTCGCCATTTAGGATCTTCAGCCCAGCATCTACGACATCCCGACTCGTGAGTGCAGGATTATGCTGCGGCCTGAAACCAAGAGACAGACAGCGGTACAAGCCCACAGAGAGCGGCCTGTTGCCACACAGAGTGTGGTCCATGCCGAGGAACACATGGTTGGGGTGGCAGAGGATTCACCCTGCTAAACTGAGTTCCATTTATCCAATCATGACACTGTTTGGGGAAGAGCAGGTTGGTGTCCTGGCCAAGGCGTATCTAGAAAAGGGAAGACTGAGTGGTAACCTGGTAGAGGTCCTTGGGATTATGTAAGGTTTTAATAAGCTGTACTGGAACAGCCTGGCTATGGGTATGGAAAGTTCTGGAGCACAAGTCTTTAGTCTAATGACCAAAATAGTGTCGAGCCCAGAACCTTTGCAGTATCTCGTGCCTTCAGCCATTTCTTGATATCATGTGGAGTGAACATATTGGCTGAAGATTGACATTTTTAGTGCTGGGAACCTCTGGAGGAGACAGAGATGGATTATCCACTCGGCACTTCTGGCTGAAGATTGTTGCAAATTCTTCAGCCTTGTCTTTTGCATAGATATGCTGGGCTCCTCCATCATTGAGGATAGGGATATTTGTGGAGCCTCCTCCTCCAGTGAGTTGTTTAATTGCCCACCACCATTCATGGCTCAATGTGGAAGGACTGCAGAGCTTAGATCTGATGCATTTGTTGTGGAATCAATTAGCTCTGTCAATTACATGCTACTTATGCTGTTTGGCATACAGGAAATCCTACGTTGTAGCTTCACCAAGTTGACACCTCATTTTTAGGTATGCTTGGTGTTGCTCCTGTCATGCCCTCCTGAAATCTTCATTGAATCAGGGTTTATCTCCTGGCTTGCTGGTAATGGTACAGTGGGTGATATGCCGGGCCATAAGGTTGCAGATTGTGGTTGAGTACAATTCTGCTGCTGCTGATTACTCACAGCACCTCATGGATGTCCAGACTTGAGCTGCTAGATCTGTTCAAAGTCTATCCCATTTAGCCCGATGGTCATGCCACACAACATGATGGAGGGTATCCTCAATGTGAAGACGGGTCTTTGTCTCCCCAAGGACTGTACGGTGGTCATGTCTACAGATAGTATCATGGATTGATGCAGCTGCAGCAGGCAGGTTGGTGAAGATGAGGTGAAGTCTGTTTTTCCTCCATGTTGCTTCCCTCACCACTTGCTGCAGTCGCAGTCTAGCAGATATGTCCTTTAGGACCCGGCCTGCTCGTGTCGTAGTCAATATTTTCCCCGCTTCTGGACTGTGATAGAAAGATTCAAACATGATTCATTAGGTAAGCAAAACTAAGCTTTATTTACGAATTACAACTGCTAGCAGTATTGGCTGAGACTTGAAGTCGGAAGGCAGTCAAGTACAAACTGCTGGTTCCCTTCCAAGTCTGCAATATCACAAAAGAATAAGACGATTTTTATACATTATAGGATCAAGATAACATGAATACAGCTTGGTCAGGAATTTGATCAAAAGTAAAACATAAGTAATAATCATTACAATGGCGTCACCTTGCTGACCTTTAGAGGACTCGGGGTCTCATATCATTATCTTGTCTTTTGGTGCATTTTTTTTTTTTTTTTTTAACAGTACAGCACAGAACAGGCCCTTCGGCCCTCAATGTTGTGCCGAGCATGTTTTAAGAGATGGAGCAAATTTGTTTATGTACCGAAAGAGACAGTTTTTTTTAGCTTATCGTATGTATTTGGACTGCTCTGGTCTCATGACGAACGCGCCTTATCCGAGTTTAGAGTCAGCCAGTTCTCGGGTCAAGTTGACCTTGGCTGTTTGTATTTGTGCCTTAGGTTATGTGAAGTCAGTTTAAATTCAATTGTACCAAGAAAACTTGACTAGTTTTCCCATCATGCCATTATTTGCTTCGCACAATACCACACTCGGGGCGAGATTCTCCGGACTCACGACGGGTCGGAGAATAGCGGGCGTCGGAAATTTTTACGGCGACGCTGTTCCGACGCCCTCCCGCTATTCTCCGAACCCCGCAAATTGTCGGAGTCGCGTTTCCCGACAAACGCCTCCTTCCCGCCCCTGACACGACCAGAATCGCCACTGTGAGCCCCCCCGCTATTCACCGGCCCGGATGGGCCGAAGTCCCGACGTCATGGCGCCCTGTTTGGACGTCGTGAAACACACCTGCTTTTTAAATTCGTCAACCAGTCGGCCTGGCTGACGACTGCTTGGAGGAGGTCAGGGCGCCACTCAGCGCACCGCTCAGCGCACCGCTCAGCGCACCGCTCGAGTCTGGCCACAACGGGGAAGGCATCCCTGGGAACGGGAGGGGGTCCAGAACGGGGGCGGTGGGGGGGACGGAGGGGGCAGTGGGGGAGACGGAGGGGGCAGTGGGGGAGACGGAGGGGGCAGTGGGGGAGACGGAGGGGGCAGTGGGGGAGACGGAGGGGGCAGTGGGGGAGACGGAGGGGGCAGTGGGGGAGACGGAGGGGGCAGTGGGGGAGACGGAGGGGGCAGTGGGGGAGACGGAGGATGCAGTGGGGGAGATGGAGGGGGCAGTGGGGGAGACGGAGGAGGCAGTGGGGGAGACGGAGGGGGCAGTGGGGGAGACGGGGGAGGCAGTGGGGGGCGACGGAGGGGGGGGGTTTAGGTAGAGAGTGAGCCGTCCAACCCCGTAACAAAATGTCTGCCACCATGCCATGGTGTGCAGGTGACGAGGACACGGCCGCTGGTTCCCCTGTGGCTTCCGGCCACAGGCCACTGACGCACCCGTGAGGAGGACATAGTTTACTGGCCGTTGGATGCAGGAAGTGACCAGGGGTTAGGCTGACCGCGTGTCAGCAGCGCGACCAGGCCACCGGGACACACTGGTATCCCATGGCTGGCGGCTGCCGAGGTGTCGACTAACGTCCGTCTAACATGTCCCGTTTCTCCGCCCCCCACCACCCTTCTGTAGGTTAGCACGATGCATGGGAACAGAACGGCTATGTTCTGCGCAGTGGTTGGGGCCGCTCTACTGGATTTGGAGATGCAGCAGCATCCACACCCACAACCCGCAGTGGCTGCAGGGCCAGCTGCAGCAGCAGAGGGAAGGGCCGAGGCGTTGCCAGTCGTCGAGCAGCATGGGGGGGGGGGGGGGGAGGAGGAGGAGGAGGAGGAGGAGGAGGAAGAGGAAGAGGAGAGAGTGAGGGTGCAGCCTCGGCGTCAGAGGCGACGACCAAAGCCGAGGGTGTACCGTGTCCGGGTCTCTTTCCTAACAATGCCGGACATCACCTGCAGGAGAAGACTCCGGCTGAGTAGGCAGACGGTGATACATATCTGCGAACTCCTGTCGCACCTCTCCCCACGTGGAACGGGGGGAGGACACGCGATCCCGGTAGCCATCAAGGTGACGGTCGCTCTGAACTTCTATGCTACCGGCTCCTTCCAGTCTCCGAGTGGGGACGTCTCTGGGATCTCCCAGTCATCGGTGCACAGGTGCATCCGGGATGTGACCGACGCCCTCTATGCCATCGCCGATCGCTACATCACCTTTCCCGAGGACCGAGCAAGTCAAGACTCACGAGCCCGTGGATTTGCCAGTGTCTCCGGGATACCGAGGGTTCAGGGGTCAATCGACTGTGTTCACGTCCCCATGCGCCCGCCTGCTGTGGACAGGGACGTGTTCACAAAC
The DNA here is from genome assembly GCF_902713615.1 of Scyliorhinus canicula. Lineage (NCBI taxonomy): Eukaryota > Metazoa > Chordata > Chondrichthyes > Carcharhiniformes > Scyliorhinidae > Scyliorhinus > Scyliorhinus canicula. Next base: position 113,762,857 of record NC_052160.1, read on the forward strand.
AGGAGGGGGACATACTCCATTAATGTCCAGGTGGTATGCGACCCCCACATGAGGTTCATGAACGTCTGTGCAAGGTTCCCAGGGAGTGTGCATGACTCCTACATACTAGCGCAGTCGTTCATCCCTGCGATGTTTGAGGGACGTCCCCCCCGGCTGAGGGGCTGGTTGCTAGGTGACAGGGGTTATCCGCTGAGGTCTTGGCTGATGACGCCGATACGGAGGCCTCAGACCAATGCGGAAACACGATACAACGAGGCCCATGCAGCAACCAGGGGTGTGGTGGAGCGCTGCCTTGGCCTCCTGAAGATGAGATTCAGGTGCCTGGACCGCTCCGGAGGGGCCCTGCAGTACCAGGCCGACAGGGTCGCTCGCATTGTAGTGGTCTGCTGTGCGCTGCACAACATCGCGATGCAGAGGGGAGATGACCTGTTGCAGGAGGCGGAGGGAGAAGCTAGTGGTAGTGGTGCCAGCACAGAGGAGGAGGAGGAGGAGGAGGAGGAGGAGGAGGACGCTGGCGGAGTGGCGGGCGCAGCACGCAGACACGACCCAGGTGCTGGTGATGTCCAGGAGGCGGCACGACGGACCCGGCAAGGACGGCGGGCACGCGATGCCATGGTGGCAGCACGGTTCACGCATCGCATGTGACGTCCCCGATGAACACCAAACCACCACCTGCATCGCTAGTCATGCAGAGGGTCACCACACAACTGCCACCACCAAACCCCCCCCCCCTCAGTGTACACTGCTCCACTTCGACATGACGCTTATCACTGGGTCCAGACGGAATGGCACAACATTGATGGCTGTGTCAGCGGGTGTGATCAGTGCCATGTGGAATGATGACAGCCCGCTCTGCGAAGAGCTGTGAGCTCAGAATCGTTAGAGAGAGTCTGACCCATGGCAATAGCTGAACCATCCACCTTGGTGGCCGCTGAGTTCGTCACTGACACTCCATCACGTGCCCGCGTGGGCTAGCTGTGGGAGGGGGGTAGGGGCAGGGACTGCACACCCGGCACCGAGGTTTCACCACCCGCCACCCCCAGCGACACTCGGTCACCATCACGATTCCTGTGGCTGTGGAACAATCACACGGTATTACAAGTAAGGTGGAACAGTGTGTTTAATATTAACAATTATTTACAGGTGCCCTACCCCTACAACTAAACTGTGCCCTTCACCCGTGCCAACTTACTCAGTGTCTATCTTAGTTGCCTTACGGGCCCTACCACTACGTCTAAGTGAATCCCCAGATGATACAGCAGGAGTGGAGGAGGATTGCTGCGAATCGCCCCCCTCGACTCGTTTCTCCTTGGCCAAGCGTTTCTTGGGGCGACCCGGCCTTGATGGGCCAGGCTGCTCTGCGGGCGTCTCGGGTGACATTGTGCCACCCTGCTCTGCCTGCTGCCCACCCGATGCACCAGGGATGGGACGGGGGGAGGCCGAGAATTCCGGGACGTCCCGTGATGGAGTTAATGGGACGGGCCCCGAAACCTCCTCCTCCCTCGGGGAGCCCGGTGGCCCCCGGGCCTCACTTTGGGACAGAGGTGCGAGCGGGGAGGTTCCCCGTCGCACCACCGACACCTGGCGCTGCCAGTCCTGGAGGCCTGCAACGGTATCCACCAGGATCCGAAGGTTTGCAGAGACGGAGTCCAGGGAGTTAGACATTCCCGCCAGGGACTGTGCGATCTCAACCTGATTGTGCACGACGCCATCCAGCACATGTGTCAGGCGGTTGATGCTCTCGGCGACTGACTGCTGCGACTGGCCAATGACCTGCTGAGACTCGGCCATGGCCCGCAGGGCGCCGGCAATGTCGGTTTGGCTCTGGCACATTGCTGCCTGTGAGAGGGCAACCCTGTCCAGGGCCGAAGATGACGCGTGCACATTAATCCCAACGTCTTGCATAACCTGACCCATTGCCTCCACCGCGGATGCCACCCGTGCGGTGTCGGACTGGGTCTCTGCCATGAGCGGCACCACTCCCTGCTCTTGGACGCGGATCGACTCCTCTAACAGCGTCTGCAGAGTCTGGAAGGAAGCCCTCATCCCGTCATTGTTTCCCTGGGTTTCCTGAGGCATCGGCTGTGCGGGTGGGTTGAGAAACTCCAGGAACTCCGAAAACGTCTGGGAGCCAGCTGCATCCTGGGCCTGGTCTGGCCTCCGCGAGTCCGGGCCCTCTGTTGCTCCGACCTCCACCTGCTGTACCTGCTCATCTGTGATGTGCCAACCAGACTGTGCCCCAGGAGACTCATCACTAAATAGGCCCGCCGGGGTGTGTATCTCTGGGATGATGGAAGTGGTGGGAGAAAGCAGTGCCGCAAGCCCGACGCTCTCAATGGTTAGGTCCTCGTCCAGGGTGTGGGGCCGCTCAGCGACAGGAGGGTTGTCCCTGGCCATTTCTGGTGGTGGTGGTGGACCTCGAACCCTCTGTGCGTCCTGGTCCGCAGATTGGGTTGGGGCAGATAGGGCTGCCCGCTGATCGGGCACCCTCTGTTGTGAGGCCCCGGGTGAGGTGGCGGCAGATTCGTGTCTCCGTCTGCAGCCAGACGGCCCTGGTCGTTCGGCATCACGTCCTAGGGAAGAGAATGAGACGGGTTATTTCGATTTGCTCGGCAGGCCGCTGGACGGTCCCAGTGGGCAGGGTGTGTGAAGGGACAGAGGATGGGGAGGTGTCCCAGTGGGCAGGGTGTGTGAAGGGACAGAGGATGGGGGGGGGGGGAGGGTGTTTGTCAGGGAGGGTTGTCTCACTTGCTGCAGTTCCGCCAACCTCGCATTGCGCGATATCGCGGGTGGCAGACCCCCCAACAAGGTCCAGTGCCCTCTGTTCAAAGGTGCTGAGGGGGTGCATGTTGGGCGAACCCACTCCAGTCTTGTGCCGCTCACGGTGGTTATGACCGGCCTTGGCCTGTTGGGGGAGGAAACATAGGTAGATCATTACAAAACGGTAGGTCTCAGAAGTCCGTTCTGATACTGGCACAGTTTGGGGGGGGGGCAAGTTGTCATCAGATGATTGCATCTCTCCTCGGGGCCAGAGCGCTGGGTCTGTGACAACTTTGTGAACCACCCTCAAATAACTCTGCCCCAATCCCTCTCCCCCCCCCCCCCCCCGGGCAGTTAAGGGGGAGGGATGGTTGTGACTAGGGGGCACCCTCATGGCACTTACCCTGGCAGACCTGGTGAGGTCATGTAGCTTCTTTCGGCACTGCTCTGCTGAGCGAGGGGTCTGCCCCACAGCACTGACGGCAGCAGCCACGTCACGCCAGGCCTGGCGTACCGTGCTGGCAGGTTGGCGATGCCCTCTCCGCGGGCGGATGATGCCCCTCCTCTGCTCCACGGCATCGAGCAGCGCCTCGACGTCTGCATCAATAAAGCGAGGTGCAGCTCGCCTAGGCTCCGACATCCTGCCCGACAGATTCTGTGGTCGCCCGCGCCTTTTTACGGCGTCGGGCGGCGTCACATGGGCGGGTTCGTGTCGTCGTCGCGTTCCGTCGTCATCACGCACGTAATTGACGCGGCCGCGCTGCTAGTCCATTTCCAGGAAGTGAATCGGTCGGGAAATGAAGCCTTCGCGACCGTCGTAAAACGGTCCCGATTTTTACGACCGTTTGCCGACTTTCCGCGGGTGCGGAGAATTTCGCCCTCGGTCTGTGGTGGTACTACCTAGCCACTCTTAGTGATAGACATTGAAGTCCCCCAGCCTGAGTATATTCTGCGCCCTTGCCACCCTCAGTGCTTCCTCCAAGTGGTGTTCAACATGGAGGAGCACTGGTCCATCAGCTGATGGTAGACGATACACGGTAGCCAGCAGGAGATTTCTTTGCTCATGTTAAACCTGAAGCTATGAGACTTCATGGGGTCCAGGGTCGATGTTGAGGACTCTCAAGGCAACTCCCTCCTGACCGTATACCACTGTGCCACCACCTCTGATGGGTCTGTCCTACCGGTGAGACAGGACATACCCAGGAATGGTGATACTGGTGTACGGGACATTGTCATAAGACATGATTCTGTGAGTATGACTATGTCAGACATGTTTCTTGACTAATCTATGAGACAGCTCTCCCAACTTTGGCACAAGCCACCAGGTTTGCAAGAAGGATTTTGCAGGGTCAGCATGGCAGTGTTTGCCATTGTCATTTCCAGTGCCTGCGTCGATGCCAGGTGGCCCGTCCAATTTCATTCCTTTTTCATGTTTTTGAAGCGATTGAATACAACTGAGTGGTTTGCTAGGCCATTTCACAGGGCAGTGAAGAGTCAACCATGTTGCTGTGGTTCTGGAGGAGTCACATGTAGGCCACTAGGTAAGGATGGCAGATTTCCATACTTAAAGGGCATTAGTGAACCAGATGGGTATTCATGACAATCAACAATAGTTTCATGGTTATCATCAGATTTTTAATTCCAGATATTTTACTGAGTTTTTAAAATTCCACCACCTGCTGTGGTGGGATTTGAACCTGGGTCCCCAGATCATTACCCTGAGGCTCTGGATTATTAGTCCAGCAACAATACCACGATGCCTCCACCTTTGCCACTGTGAAGAAATAGATGCCTTCCAAAAATCGTTGAAAGTTTGGGTGCAAGTGCAAGTAGAAAGCTAAAATACTACATATTCCCCATTCTGCCACGGCACATTATAGAAAAAAAGAGTGTTAGAAGGGAACTGTTAATAGACTGCAAAGCCTTATTCAGTCACATCTGGCTGTGCTGATCAACAATTTTTGTTACTACTTTCCAGAGGGAAAGTTATCAGATTTTGAAAGAGAAGAGGTGGATGAAAAGTCCTTTTGAGTTTGAGATCCCAGAGTCAATTATTAACTTAGAGCTGACTTCAAATGGAGATACTAAACTTCAGCACCTCACCTGTGACATCACATTAAAAACATGCCACAAGTTCATGTGGCTGTCAGTAGCCTGGGAGTATCCAGTGCTGAGTAAAACAAGCATTTTGTTGCTATTGTCCTTCACAACGACCTACATGTATGAGGTTGGATTTTCTGTCCTCGCAAAGATGAATCCAGCAAAAATAAACCGGTGAACTCTGAACGTGATATGCACATTGTCCTCTCCTCCTGTGAATCTGATTGGAGTGAGATTGTGAGGACCAAGTAGGTTCACCTGTCACATTAAATGTAGGTGACAAGGTGTGCTGCAAAAGTCGGCATGGCTCACAAAGGTTGGCCAGCGTGGGTCATGAAGGTCGACCGATGTGGATCCTAAATGTCAGCTGGTAGGTAAAAGTGGATCCCAGGAAAAGAAGTTTGAAAAACACTGCACGATAGAATCTAGTGCTGGAGTGGGGCTTCCTTCTAAATTTACTCAACACATTGAAAAGAAGGTATTAAAACATATTTCTTTAACTATATTCTACACTGAAGAAATCCTTACTTGTTGGAAGGGAAGAATCTTGCCCAAGGCTGAATTGAGTTGATGATTTTATTGTTGTATATGCCTTGTGAGTAATTCAATTCAACGTCACACTGTTTGATTATAATAGTTTATTTCACTTGAGAAAATGAAAGGTTGTGACAGTCAAATTAATTTTCTCTCCTCTTAAAAAAACACTACATTGGTGTTCATTGCCAGATATTCATACTTTTGGAGAGGGAACAGGTTCTGGGTGGGGACCTACCCTGTAAAATATATGAACTATATTGAAAAACACACTCAAATAATTTGAAGTCAATTTATTTGAATCACGAGAAAAATTATTATTTTCTCAAATGGAGATTAATACATGTTTCCACGAGAATGGGGCTAGGGCAGAGGACATGGAGTTGAGGCAGAAGACTATCACTAACCTTATTGTCTGGCAGAGGAGGCTTGAAGAGCCAACAGGTTTACATTGAGATCTATATTTATTTTGTCCTGTACTCTTGCTTACTGTCACTGAATTTTAAATGAGTTTAATTGTTTATCAATCATTTACTTTCTGAATGACTTGTAGTAGTTGTTTGAAAATTTATAAGCTCAGTTACCATTTAAAAAAAATTTAAACAAAATCTCATTTTTGATCCTATGATTGTCAAGAGGGTGGTCTCATCAGTTCCAAAGAGTTGTGCGCATAAAGTGGTATATATGTGTCAATTGACTTCGATACGATGGGCAAGCTTTAACTAAAATGGAACAAAGTCCCGTAGCGAGTGCATTTAGCTGCATGTTTCCCAGCACTCACAGCACAGCAAAACACATGGCTATAAAACACCACCCACTTTACAGAATGGCCCTCAGCGGGCAATGCATGGCCAAGGTCACACATAATCCCATTTGCCCCCAACACAACCTCCTAAACCCCAATGGGAGGGTCCTCAGCCCTCCTTGAAGCTCCCCTCCCCCCCCCCAACAACCATTCCAGTCACCTCTAGCACACAAAAAATGCCAGCTTGGCATACTGGCAGTGTCCCTGACAGTGCCATCTTGGCAGCCAGTGGCAGTGTGCTAGGCTGGCAGTGCCAGAGAGCCAAAGTGACACCAATATACCACCGTGCATACACCTGGGAGACCCCCACGCGTGCCTTTCCATCTGCTCCCTTTTTGCACTTGCACTTTTGAACAGCACTTGCCTGAGATCTCTAAGGTGAAGGGGAGAGATCATTTGCCTCAGGTTCCTCGGGAATCTGCACATTAAAGTGAGACTAGCTGTCTCGCTTTAATATGCAGATTTGTTAAAAAGTGATCCCGCCCACAATGGGCGGGATTTACTTTGCAACGTCTCGCAAGATTGCGTTAGATCTCGCAAGGCATTGTGATCCGGGTAGATCCCGGGAGCAGAGTCACCCGGCTTCTGTCGGCCATGCTGAGCCTGAAAAGTAGCTTGCAGCGAACTGCTGTTCGGGCGCAGCGTGGCAGTTCAATCGAAAGGTTGATAACAAGATCGCTCATGAAGTTGCTCACACGTTGATGTAGGAGATAAATGGACAATAAAGAAAAAGCATGCACCGGATTGGATCAAATTATTATATCAGGCCCCGAGGGCCAGCGTCAGGACCAACAGAGAAGTGTCGGAGTACTTTAGGTTGTACAGAGGGACCAGACAGGGCTGCCCGCTCTCCCCGCTGCTGTTTGCGCTGGCCATAGAGCCGCTGGCGATTGCGCTGAGAGCCGCAGAGGGATGGAAGGGGATGGTGAGGGGCGGGGTTGAACATAGGGTCTCTCTTTATGCAGACGACCTGCTCCTGTACGTGTCGGACCCAGTGGCCGGGATGGGAAGTATACTGGGAATGCTGAGGAAGGTCGGCCAGTTCTCAGGATACAAATTAAATATGGTCAAGAGTGAAATGTTTGTGGTCCAGGCAAGGGGCCAGGAGAACAGATTGAGAGGGCCACCGTTTAGGCTGGTTGAGGAAAATTTCCGATATTTGGGAATCCAGGTGGCACGAGACTGGGGCAGGCTGCATAAGTTAAATTTGGCCAGGGTTGTGGAGCAAATGAAGGGAGAGTTTCGGAGATGGGATGCACTCCCGCTGTCGTTGGCAGGGAGGGTGCAGACTGTAAAGATGACAATCCTCCCTCAATTTCTGTTTGTTTTTCAGTGCCTCCCGATCTTTATCCCACAGTCCTTCTTCAAAAGAGTTAATGGGATGATCATGAGCTTTGTCTGGGCGGGAAAATCCTCGCGGGTGAAGAAGGCGATGTTGGAGAGGAACCGCAGCGAGGGAGGGCTGGCTTTGCCGAGTCTGATTAATTATTACTGGGCGGCCAACATTGCTATGATAAGGAAGTGGATGGTGGGTACGGGGTCTATTTGGGAGCGGGTGGAGGCGGCTTCGTGCAGGGGCTCCAGCTTGGCAGCCCTGGTCACGGCTCCTCTACCGCTGCCGCCGGCCAAGTACACCACCAGCCCGGTAGTGGTGGCGACCCTGCGGATATGGGGCCAGTGGAGGAGGCATGTGGGGGAGATGGGGGCGTCTGTCTGGGCGCCAATCTGCGACAACCATCGGTTTGCCCCCGGGACTATGCATGGGGGGTTCCGAGTATGGCGGCGGGCGGGGCGGGAAGGGTGGGTGATATGTTCCTGGAAGGGAGCTTTGCGAGTTTTAGGAGCTTGGAGGAGAAATTTGGGTTGGTAAGGGGAAATGACTTTAGATACCTACAGTTGCGGGACTTTGTTCGTAGACAGGTCCCATCTTTCCCACGCCTCCCGCCAATGGGGATCCTAGACAGAATAGTCTCTAGGAGGGAAGAAGGGGAGGGTAGAGTCTCGGGTATTTATAAGGTGCTCATGAGGGAGGAAGGGTCCCAGACAGAGGAACTGAAACTTAAATGGGAGGAGGAGCTAGGCGGGGAAATGGAGGATGGGCTGTGGGCAGAGGCCCTGAGTAGGGTAAATTCGACCGCGACATGTGCTAGGCTCGGGCTGATTCAATTTAAGGTCTTTCACCGGGCCCATATGACGGTGGCTCGGATGAGCAAATTCTTCGGGATAGAGGACAAATGCGCTAGGTGCGCGGGAGGACCAGCGAACCACGTTCACATGTTTTGGGCATGCCCTAAGCTGAGGGGGTACTGGGAGGGTTTTGCGGGGGTCATGTCCCGGGTGCTAAAAACAAGGGTGGTGATGAGTCCAGGGGTGGCAATTTTTGAGGTTTCGGAAGACCCGGGGGTCCAGGGGGAGAAAGAGGCCGATGTTTTGGCCTTTGCTTCCCTGATAGCCCGGCGACGAATACTATTGGCGTGGAGGGACTCAAAGCCCCCGAAGACTGAGTGGTGGCTTGCGGACATGTCGAGTTTCTTGGGTATGGAAAAAAATTAAGTTCGCCATGAAGGGATCTGTGCAGGGGTTCGCCCGGAGGTGGCAACCATTTATTGACTTCTTTGTGGGAGTGTGAGCGTCAGCAGGGGGTGGGGGGGGGGGGGGGGGGGGGGGGAGGGTGGGGGGGTGGGTAGAGTAGAGTAGGAGGGAAAATATGGCGGGTAGTACCGGTGGGAGAGGAGCGGGCTTGTGCAATATGTTACGATGGAAGTATTGAAAGTACGTGGATGCTTGCACATTTTTGCCTTTTTTGCTTTCTTTCTGATGATGTCTGTAACTGTTTATAAAGCCAAAAACTATCTCAATAAAATTGTTTATTAAAAAAAAGAAAAAGCATGCACCATCTCAAGTGTTGGAAATGAAAAATTAAACGGAAGTTGAAGGGAAGTGATCATTTTGGAGATAATTCAGAGACACGTTGTGCGTGGGAGGCAGGTAGGTCTGAGGCTTGGACGGAATGAGCCAAAGACTAAGCTGGTATTAACAAATGGTTCAGGTGACCAGTGCCTTCTCGAGGGCAATTAGGGATGGGCAATAAACACTGGCTTAGCCAGAGATGGCCACATCTCATGGAAGAATTAAACAAAAAGGATTGCAGAGAATGTTCAGGGAATCAATTTCAGAAGTCTGACACAGGGTAGCCATTGATCGGGTAGCAGAGTCACGGATGATGTATGCGGTGCTGGTTGGTAAGCTGCTTTAACATTATTCTGCATTGGCTGTAATCTGAACATTGGTGTTAGCTGAAAAACCTGATGGCCATGACCTATTTTTACTTGTGCAATCTGATTGGTAGTTGATTAATACACGAGCTCACATGCATTGAGACCACTCAGAAATTACAAGAGAATGCTGGAATCATCGTTCTTATTTACAAAGTATTTTTAAAAAAAGCTGTAATCAACAATAGTCTCATTGATTGCCAGTTTTCATTACCTTTGCTCTTGAGAGCATAATTGATTTAAAAATTTGGTATTTGACAAAGTTTACCCGAGAAGGGGAACTATTCACTAGATGTAAATTAAGTAATGTATTTGGTGCCCAAATTGTCTCAGGTTTTGAAGTAGTGTGATTTGGATTTCAAAGTGGAGAATGTTATGTTTCATACATCAATATATTTGAAGATGAAGTGCCAAAATGACAAACTATTTTGGTGTATGGATGAGGTAAATTTGAATTGACGAGAGAAATAGAATACAATAGAATAGAATAGGGGCTGATTTAGCACAGGGCTAAAGAGCTGGGTTTGAAAGCAGACCAAGGCAGGCCAGCAGCACAGTTCAATTCCCGTACCAGCCATGCTGGAATGTGGTGACTAGGGGCTTTTCACAGTAACTTCATTTGAAGCCTACTTGCGACAATAAGCATTTTTTATTTCATCCCAAATGCACGGATGAACACTGTCAGTTTGAGCGCAATCAGTTGATATATTGTCACCCTACCCTCCCAACCCTATCCTCCTCCTTTGTTTCCTGCTAGCTCTCCAGCACCAGAAAACAATCACCGCCAGCAGGCTCAATTTGTGCAGCATGACATGAAGGCTGAGAAAACTGAATGGAAAAGTAGAATTGGCAGTGAATAAAAAGAGTGAACCAAGAGTGAAGCGAGCTAAAGGTAGTGACATAGCTGAATGCCAAACATGAAAATAAACTATATTTGTTGTGAACATATCTTTTTCTAACATATAGATAGGCAGAAATGTATGGGACACCAGGAAGGAGAAAATGTGGAAAGACAAAACTACCACGATGGGAGTATTGGAATTGCAGAGTTGCAAAAGGATTCATTGTACCTTAACTTATGGCTAAATACTTTGCCCATTGACTGTGAACATGCACAAAATCTTGACCAATGAGGCGAAAGAATGAAAAAAACCAGATTCCTCATTGGCCTATAAATGTGCCTTGAATCAATGTAATCTTCATTACAGTGGCAGGGGAGGCAGTGGCATAGTGGTATTATCAAGGGCTAATAATCCAGAGACCTAGAGTAATGCTGTGGGGACCTGGGTTCGAATCCTGCCATGGTAGTTCGTGGAATTTGAATTCAATACAAATCTGGACTTAAAAAGTCTAAAGATGATCATTGTCGATTGTCAGAAAAACCCATCTGGTTCACTAATGTCCTTTAGGAAAGGAAATCTGTCACCTTTACCTGATCTGTCTTCCATGTGACTCCAGACTGACAACAATGCGGTTGACTATTAAATACCCTCGGGGATGGGCTGATCCAGCCATCGACGCCAAAATCCAATGAACGTATGAAGAAGAAAAAAATCATTTAGTTGCTCCAAATAACTAATCTGGCTTCTTTACAGTTACCTGCAATCATTGATATTATTTTATTTGTTCCTAATTACAATTCAAAGCACACAAAAATATTGTGATTCTACTCCACCCACACTGTGTGGGTTAACCATTATTCGAGCTGAATTTGAAATAAAGAGTGTATTGTAAATACGATCCATAATGAATCGATAAATCACATTTAATTAGAATGAATGAGGAACAGTAAACAATTTGTTTTATGATGACTTTAAACCATTGAGTATAGAAAAATAGAGTAAAATATTCCTCATTTCTAGTTTGATTAATAAGGGTTGAATCCACAATGGCACTTGCCTATTTAAATTCACTGTACTGGGAATGCAAACAAATCTCATCTTATAATTACTCTGATGTTGTATTCCACCAGGTAATAGTCCATTAATGGAACGGGAGATGTATTCTGGCAAGCTGTAGTGACTGACTAACAAGCTAATTGTTTTATGTGAGAGGAACAAGGAACAAAGGAATATAACTCATCAATGCACAGATGCAGGAGAACTAATATGAAATCAGAACTAAATTAACACTGAGATGCATAGTAATTATGATGATTTATAACTGATTAACATGAACAATGATCAATTATTTGCCCATGAAACATGTGCTGAATCCATCTTTCTGAGAATTTATATTTTTACGCATCTTTGCACATTTCATTATTGTATATAGACTGGGATGAATCTTCCGAGGAGCAGCAAACACGGTCGGATTACCACTCTGCTTTTACTTACTTACCTTGCCCTGGAGCTCCACATTTCCCGACCGGGTCTCCTCATAAATGCGGAGTGAACCTGTCCTCGGGGTCTTTTCCCAAGGGGCATGTTTATCGGTGGAAACCAAGCATTCCTGCATTCTTGAAAGTCCAAAAGTCACTTTGAGAATCTATGGAGAGAAATTAAGTGCATAAGGTAAGTGGACGAGAGGGGGGGGGGGGGGGGGGGGGAGATGAAAAGTAGGTGGGTGAGATGGCAGGGTGGCAGGCAACTTGGTGAGGGGATCAGGTGGCAGCTAAATGGGCGAGGTTCTAGGATGGTGAGGGGGTAGTCACATGCGGATGAGGGGGGTAGAATGGCAGGTGGCTGAGGGGATAGAGTGGCAGGTAAGTGGGTGAGGGGTAAGATGATGGGTAGTGGATGAGGGGGTTGTGTGAAATGTGAGCGAGGAGGTGTAAAGGCAGGTTATTGGGTGGGGGGGGGATAGTTAAGATGTGGGGAAGGGAATAGGGTGGCAGATGGGTGGATAAGGATTGTCGGGTGGATGGGGGTTTGGAGTTTGGTCAGGGGAGTAGCCATGTGAAGGGAGAGTTTGGGGCTCGGATGTGGTCTTCGTATACTCGGGGATGGTGGTCAGGTGATCAGGCGTAATTGGGGGCAGGGGGTAGTGGAGATTTGGAGCGCAGTTGGGTGGTCAGGACAGGTTACCCAGGAGGGTAGAGGGATAGTCAGAGGGTCAGGGAGGTGGTCAGGGGGTAGCCGGGGGCTTGGGAAAGGCATTTGGTGTTCAGTGGTGTAGTCGGGGGTCAGGGAGGTAATTGAGGGAGTCAGGGATAGTCAGGATGAAGAGTGCATTCGAGTGACCAGGAAGATTAGTCAGTAGTCAGGAGGTCAGGGAGGTGGCCGGGGGGGTTGCCGGGCTAGTCAGTGTTAGTACGGGTCAGGGGTTTGAGGGTGGTTGGGGTTATTTGAGGGGGGCGGGGGTTGTCAGGGTGGGGGGGGGGGGTTGTCAGGGGTGGTAGTTGGAGGCTCCAGGATGATAGTTGGAGTTCAGGAGAGTAATCGGGGGTCGTGGGTACTCTCAGGTGGTTGGGAGAGTTCGTCGGAGTATTCCGAACGGGGAATTGCATTGTGGCTGGATCCGGTGCTGTAAGTCATTCTACTCATTCTGACCTGTAAAAGAGAAAAGAATGGCACAACATGGGGGAGAGTGGCCTCCAAGGTTTCTGGATGCTAAACTGGAGGCCTTTAGTGAAGGAATTGGCAAACAGAGTGTTTGGAGGTTGTATGATGTGCTCCAGATAAATGTTCAGAAGGCATTGAGAACAGATAGCCATGGAGATAAATACCAGGAGTATAGACCTGCAGACTTGGATACAGTGTCATAAGAAGTTCAGAGGCCTCACAAGAGTGGTCAAGGCGAGTGAATGTGTCTTCCAATGTCATACTCTACAACTTGCTAGCCTCAATTCACCACAGCTCCATCACTCATCTACCAACAATCTCTATCGAGCAGGACTCACCTGATATTCATGTGCTTCACCTCACCCTTGCATGCTTAACACTTCTTGAAACCTCACACCCACATCTCACAGCTTGCATGCGTTGTTGGCATTCAACTGTGATAGCCAGATCAGTCAAACACATTGCAGGACACTTACTTCCCTTTATTGTGCAGGATAACGTGGTGTATAACCGGAGGCAACAGGAGCTAAGCAGAGAGGGACTGGTGCACCAGCATATCCCTATTGAGTAGATGGCACTGGGCATTATTAAGATGCCCATTACTGTGTGACAGCAACCAGAGGAGATGTTGAAATCATCAACAATGATGGTATCCTCATTCCAAATCCTCTTCTTATATTCCAGCTTGCTCTCATCCCACATTCTCTTCTGATTACAAGCCGCAGTTTGCACATCTTATTTCTCCCTTTCCTGTGCACCATAACTTTACCCTTGTGCCTTTCTTCTTTCAAATACGCAAGAAGTACAAGTTGGACAAGTAGTGGAGGAACAGCCAGAAGACAGTGATGATGCAGCAGCCTAACTCAACTTTATGCTTGCAATCACCAGATACTGACACTGTGTGTAATTTACTGGGAAGAATAGAGGTGGATAGAGTATGTATAGCCTGCAGCCAGAACGGGAGATAGGGGAATACACGTAACAGCCAGCAGTCACACATGGTGCAGGGGGCTGACAGGAGTGTCTTGATGGAGCAGTGTGCTAGTGTGTGGAAGGAAGATGATGGGTATGCACATTGATCTGAGGGCCAATGTCTTGGCTTCCACTGCAGCACAAATTGCTTCCACTAGAGTCGGTATGCTGCCAGGCAGCTTCAGACTGAAGTCATACAAAATCAGGCTGCCTGTGGGTTGCAGCATGCAAAAGGGCTCACAGTGGGCCTACCAGTACTTCCACCCCCTGTTGCCCTATGCTTCTCTCATCATCACCCCCCAGGCACAGTGGCCCAAGATCAAATGCCACCGATGCAGACCCCATTCAGAGGGTGTGTGTGCGTGTACTGTCAGCAGAAAGAGTCAGACTTTGGCATAAAATGAGGAGCACCAGTGGTTTGGGGGGACTGGGGCAGAAGGGAGGGGAGGAGGAAGGAAGGAATTGGGGGAGGGTGGATTGGGGGGGGGAAGAAGAATTGGGGGAAGAAGAGAAATGGTGGGGGGAGGGTTTGAGCTGACAAACATCGCCTCATTCTATGTGAATCTGCTGTGGATTGTAATGTTCTTGTCGGATGGCCTTATTTATATTACAAGAACACTTGTAGCTAAAGCTATAAATGATTCATTAACATGAATTGTGTATCATATATAGACAAAACAACAGATGAATAACAGTATGCACATTCACAAACAACCTCTCTCCCAGCTCCCGAGTCAGTCTGAGGACACCTGACTCTCACATTCACTTAAATACTAATGAGACTCCTGGTGGTCAGCCGGTGAATTAAGACACCATAAGACCATAAGACATAGGAGTGGAAGTAAGGCCATTTGGCCCATCGAGTCCACTCCGCCATTCAATCATGGCTGATGGGCATTTCAACTCCACCTACCAGCATTCTCCCCGTAGCCCTTAATTCCTCGCGACATCAAGAATTTATCTATCTCTGCCTTGAAGCCATTTAGCGTCCCGGCCTCCACTACACTCTACGGCAATGAATTCCACAGGCCCACCACTCTCTGGCTGAAGAAATGTCTCCGCATTTCTGTTCTGAATTTACCCCCTCTAATTCTAAGGCTGTGCCCACGGGTCCTCGTCTCCTCGCCTAACGGAAACCCTTTCGTCCACCCTTTCTAAGCCATGTATTATCTTGTAAGTTTCTATTAGATCTCCCCTTAACCTTCTAAACTCCAATGAATACAATCCCAGGATCCTCAGCCGTTCATCATATGTTAGACCCGCCATTCCAGGGATCATCCGTGTGAATCTCCGCTGGACACGCTCCAGTGCCAGTATGTCCTTCCTGAGATGTGGGGCCCAAAACTGGACACAGTACTCCAAATGGGGCCTAACCAGAGCCTTATAAAGGCTCAGTAGCACATCACTGCTTTTATATTCCAACCCTCTTGAGATAAATGACAACATTGCATTCGCTTTCTTAATCACAGATTCAACCTGCATGTTTACCTTTAGGGAATCCTCGACTAGCACTCCCAGATCCCTTTGTACTTTGGCATTATGAATTTTCTCACCGACACAACAATGATATCACTACATCCTCTTTCCTTTGAAGGAATAAATTAATACACTATCATGAGTATATTTACATGTGATATCATTGGCCTGAGAGTCTAACAGTATTATTATTTTTGAAATTTTTAAACGAACAGCAATCGTAGTATGTACAAATAGTCCAAATCTACAAATTGAGTCGATCAGGTTTTCTTCTGACTCTAGTTGACCTTCTCAAAGTTGGACCACGCTGCTCAGAACTTGTAGTGTTCTCCATGACATTCTCATGCTCAAGAACTGTTGAACTATAGAACATAGAACATAGAACAGTACAGCACAGAACAGGCCCTTCGGCCCTCAATGTTGTGCCGAGCCATGATCACCCTACTCAAACTCAGGTATCCACCCTATACCCGTAACCCAACAACCCCCCCCCCCCCTTAACCTTACTTTTATTAGGACACTACGGGCAATTTAGAATGGCCAATCCACCTAACCCGCACATCTTTGGACTGTGGGAGGAAACCGGAGCACCCGGAGGAAACCCACGCACACAGGGGGAGGACGTGCAGACTCCACACAGACAGTGACCCAGCCGGGAATCGAACCTGGGACCCTGGAGCTGTGAAGCATTTATGCTAACCACCATGCTACCCTGACACTGCAGCTGATGTTGATTCTGACGTAGATTCACCATCTATCATGTTGTTGTGAAAGTCTTCTCTGGCTTTCTTCCTAATTTCTTCCTAAAACCAGCCCTTCCTCAGTCTGAACATTGTAGGTACGAAGTGCTACTTCTTCAAGTGCAATGGCTTTTCTCGACCACTTGCCTGAATCTTCTATTCTCACAATGTCATCACTACTCAGAGATGGTAAAGTTATAGACACTCTATCATAGAACTGCTTTTGTTTTGCTTTAATGTTTTGCATTTCCTGCAGTAGCACTTCATTCTCCTCCTTTTTCAAGTATGGAAGTGTGGTACCCAACTTTCTATTCATGAGTAACCCTGCTGGCGATTGACCATGTGACAATGGTAACGCTTTGCAACGTGATTTCATGAGATATGGATCAGATTGCCTGTCCATTGCTTTCTGGAATTATTGTGTGGCCATCTAAAATGGTGTCCCGCAAAGAAGCCTGGGAAATTTGGCCAAGCTTGAACACAGACAGGCTGCAGCCTGCAAATATATAAATACAGCTCAGATTTATGTGGAAACTAACACAGGGAAAAGGCCATTAAAAGGTCTTCTCAGGAACAATAGAACTATCCTATCAATTACATCTTCTACCAGACACAGCGGGACCCAAGTTCTGCTCTGAACACTTACAGGCATGGCCACTGAGTGCCCACCCCAAACCCGATGTGGCAGCCCCTGACTGGACTTGATTGATCAGGGTGATGGAGTCCTGATCAATTGATTGACAACGACCCAGAGACCACCCACAAAAGGGGCAGGGAAAATCCAAGCCAGTTAAAAGGCACGATGCAGGCCATCACTCGCTCTCTCTCGCCTGCAGCTTCAACAGCCATCAACAATGGTGAATCTGCCAGCCAAGCAGAGCCCACGCCATCCACAGAGGGATTAGAACCGAGGACATGGACAACTGATGTGCTAAGTGTAATTTTAACAAGATGTCAATTTGGGTGAAGGAGAAAAATGATGGGGTTGCTGACAAACATAACCTCATTCTATGCAAATCTGGTGTGGATTGTCATATTCCTGTTGGATGGCCTTATTTATATTAGACAAACACTTGTAGCTAAAGCTATAAATGATTTATTAACATCAATTGTGTATCAAATATATACAAAACATTTATATATATATATATGTTTATATAGAACTTCAGCACTACCAAACTACCAGAAACCAGATAAGACCATATCTGCTCTGTATTTGCCGGTCACAAGGAAGTTAAGTTAAGGTTGTTTAAGTGTATTAGTTTATAGTCCAATGTGCATGAACATTGGGGACTGGGGAGACGGGAGGAGAGGGGGAAGGAAGGAAGTGAGGGAATGGGATTGATTAAGTAAATAATCTTGTGTATGTTAATAAACTATTATTGCACTAAAACAACTTGTGTGATCAGTTTTCCACTGCGTACGGGTTAAACGGATAAGGAAAAGAGCAACAATTGTTTTACAATATGTACACCTTTTTCATTAAGATCTTTGGGATCCATGCCTATACGAGCATCACCATTTTTCTGTTTCACACATATCATGGAATTTACTCCATTGGTAGGTTCTTCTATCTTCTTGATAACTTGTAGTTTCGAATCTGATACGGGTGGTAGGATAGAAATGAGATCGACATGCAGATTTACATCTTCAGCAATTTCTCATGGTGTATTTTGCATCTAATTTGTATAGCTGCTTTAGATAATGCATCTTCTTTAAAGTGTATCTCATTGGCGAATGGTAGTGCACTAAAATCAGTGAACACATCTCAGAATTGATGGAGTGCTGATCCAATCCTTTGTGGATGCTTGAGTGCACTGGACTTAATTCTTCACAGGACAAATCACTTAATAATGAATCCAATTCCTCGGATACAATACAGAATGGGAAGGAAAAAAAACTGTGTTCTTCACCACCACACTCAGGTCACAAGCACCATAACATTTAATGCTTGAACCATTATAATCTCTCAGATATTTCATGATTTCTTCTAATTGGCTGAATTTTAACATTTTTAAAAATCAGTCATGCTGATTAAATTGGCTTTGGCACCAGTGTCTAACTTCAGTTGGATGCCTGTACCGTTCACTTCAACTGGTAGCAGCCATTTGTCCTCATCAACCACATTTATTTTAAATGGAGCACAGTTTGCATTTTTTTAAGTGCTGGAGAATTTTTTGATGTCTCCAAAAAATGATTCTTCTCTATTATTACTCCAACAAACAATGCTGTTTCAATGTGTTACCATGTCCAGAACTTTGTTGTAGAAATGATCTGTCCATCAATACATTACGTTTTCCACGTATCAGTGCCATTCTCCATCAAGGAGCCGCAGCTGTGCCGACCCTCCCACATGGCCCAATCTTTTTTTAAAATAAATTTAGTGTACCCAATCATTTTTCCAATTAAGGGGCAATTTAGCGTGGCCAGTCCACCTAGCTTGCACGTTTTTGGGTTGTGGGGGCGAAACCCACGCAGACACGGGGAGAATGTGCAAACTCCACACGGACAGTGACCCAGAGCCGGGATCGAACCTGGGACCTCAGCGCCGTGAGGCGGTTGTGCTAACCACTAGGCCACCGTGCTGCCCTTACATGGCCCATTCTAACCAGAACCAAATCCTGCCATTCACATATTCCATCATCGCTCAAGGTGCAATTGAACATCCTTGATTTCCAATCTATCTAATCCACGGTGGTCTGTCAGTTACATGAAGCACTCCCCAACCAGCAACAAAAGCATCAACAATCTGCAAAAGCATTTATTTAACGGCATCGTCAGGTGGCCCATTTGGTCAATGTCACGCACCAGGTCCCGCAGCAACTTCTTGGAATCATGGGCGGGATTCTTCCAGCTGTGGGCCGGGCTGGAGAATCCCCGCGACCGGGCCACGCCGCCCCGACGCAGGCACACAATTCTCCGCAGAGCGGAAAATTGGCGCCATTGGCGCCGGCGTGGTTGGCGCGGTGCCGGTCGCGGGCCAGCGACCAGCACGCCGATTCTCAGGCCGGGATGGGCCGAGCAGCCGTCGTGGAAACACTGAGTCCCGCCGGCGCCGTCCACACCCGCACTCAGCCAGCGAGAACTCAGCGTGAAAGGGTTGGGTGGCGGCCTGTGGGGGGGGAGGGGGGCTCCCATCCTGGGGGGGGCCTCCGATGTGGCTTGGCCCACGATCGGGGCCCACGATTGTCGGGCCGGCCTCTCTGGCTGAGGGACTCATTTCCGACGTGCCAGCCCGTGTAGTCCTGCACCATATTGTGTCAGTGCTGGTGCACATGCGCACATTGGCACCGGTGCCACTGCGCATATGTGCGTTGGTGCCGGCGCCACTAAGTACGCGTGGATCCCGCGGAGCCCAGTTCGCACCAGGTTCAGCAGCTGGAGCGGCGTGAACCGTTCCAGCGCCTGCTGGCCCCCTGTGGGGGCCAGAATTAGTCCTGGGATCAGCATGTTCACACCGTCGCTTTTTACAACGGCGTGGAAACTCTGCCGCGGGGTGAGAGAATCCCTCCATATGTCCCCCTGAGTTCGGTGTTCCAGGACCAAGGTATCTTACAAAAAATTGTTCTTCTTTCCAGCTACAAAAAAGGAACGAAACAGCAACAGCAGCCTCCAGGCACTGCAGCGACCAGCAAGCAGCAAACAAAACCTGCAGATGTGAAATGTGCACATAACTAACAAGGCTAATTCCTCATTTGCAATAGCCTTCAGCTGTGCAGCTAGAGGTTGGTCACAGTGAAAGGGAGTGAAATTGAATTTTAGCATTGAAGGCACAGCAAGGCTCTGTATTGAAAATGTTTAGTGGGACAGACAGGCTGAAGCTGCAACTTGCCCCTGTTATGGATCTCCCCAATATTTAAAGGTGGCTTGACAGCCTCACAGATTCAAAATCCCTCACCTTCCCCAGCCCAGGTGTGAACCCCGACCTGGAATGTTTCAGCCCCCGACCAAGCCTAATAAACCCCACCCCAAGCTGTGGGGCAGCAGCGCCGGTATCCTTGAGCTGTATCCTGGAAAATGGAAATGGCTACTCACCTCCTGACTTCCCCTCAATTGCCGTTGCGCCAGGTTCCCATTTTTAAAAAGGAGTACTAAACGTCACCCTCATGACTTCTCACCGCGGAGTCGGGTAATTCCCAGGAGGCCGCTGCATTCAACTTCAATCTCGCTGTTGAGATTACAATGAATGCAAATTAGGGTTAATGATGTACTTGCACGATTTTGCCCTTTCCGCAATTTAACTGGCACGCCCAGATCCCCGCTGAGCGCAATGCGGGGATTGAATTGCACCTGTTGCTGTCAACTTTAATTCCAAAAGCAAAATACAACTCTGAACATCACAGTGTTTTTCATATCTAGCTTGTAGACCTAGGGGAAGATTTGGCTTCCAAATTCTCTTAAATCCCACTCGGAATTAGCTCAGGTAAAATTAAGACAATTACCATGAGTTGGCAGGTGAAAACCGCCAGTGTGACTGATACAATGGGTGCCAGCAGTGATGGGTGGTGTTGAGGACTGCAAGGAGGCACCAAATCATGGCACGATGCATCATACACCTTTGATCGCAGTCTGTAAAATGTGCTTTGCTTAATTTTTATTGGGGCATTTCAGTAGTAAAAGCGGCTGCAGTTTCTGATTCCACAGCTGGCTGAACCAGGGTTCTTAAATTATATCCAATTTAATTTGCTGAACAGTGTGAAATGAACATCATTGCAGATCGTGCTTCAGTGGTAAGCTTTCTGTGATTCCCATTTCTGAATCCATTTTGGGTTGGGATGGGGGGATGTACAAAGATGCTCGTTCGCCATTCCGATTTGGGCAGCTGTTTAACATGATCATAAATCAAGCAATTAACTGTTTTAGTGAAAAAGGAAACGAGTGGGTGAGATTGGAGAGAGCCTAGGCTTACGGCAGCAGATACTGATGCTTCGAGAAAAACAACTTGCTCTGTGTGGTAGATTTTGACACTTCAACCATATTAACTGAGGCTAAGTTGTCTGGTCGAAGGACATTTTATCCATTTAATTATCACCCTGAAGGATGAATGGCTGCATTTGAAAGTTGTAACCTTTGGTAAATTAGTTTAGGTATTCATAAATTCACAGGAAATGCATGATTTTCTTTGTGAAACATTTAAAACATCAATAAAACATGAGCTTGATGGTCCTCAGCTAAGCTACAAGTTTGCACAGTCATAGATCAAACAAAATTAACTGTGAAATGTAAGAATTGCAGCTATGGCTTTCAGTTTGATTTTTCATACTTTGTAAATTAGCCTTAAGTTCCTTCTTGCTCCCTGCAAAATACAACGTAGCTGCAGTTTTATGGCACACGGGATGCATGGTGATTTGAATTTAAATTCTGTTTGATTGTTCTAATTCAGGTTCTAATCCATGTCTTGCAAAGACTGAGAAGGAATTTGGAAAGGGATCTGGCAATGGGGAATGCAGGTAAGGGAAATAAAATAAAGGGAACATCTAGGGAATAGTGAGCATAATATAACATGATTATGGGCAATAGCTGAGAAGGACATAAGCGGAACAAAACTAGGGTAAATCAATCGGAGTAAAGCGGATTTTGAGAGGCTGGGAATAGAAGTCAGGAAGCTAAAATGTGTTAAAACCATTGTTTCGTACACTGAGGAAAGAATGAACCTGGAGCCAATCATTTATTTAACAGTAAATGGTAGCACGGTAGCATTGTGGATAGCACAATCGCTTCACAGCTCCAGGGTCCCAGGTTCGATTCCGGCTTGGGTCACTGTCTGTGCGGAGTCTGCACATCCTCCCCGTGTGTGCGTGGGTTTCCTCCGGGTGCTCCGGTTTCCTCCCACAGTCCAAAGATGTGCAGGTTAGGTGGATTGGCCATGCTAAATTGCCCTTAGTGTCCAAAATTTCCCTTAGTGTTGGGTGGGGTTACTGAGTTATGGGGATAGGGTGGAGGTGTTGACCTTGGTAGGGGTAGGGTGCTCTTTCCAAGAGCCGGTGCAGACTCGATGGGCCAAATGGCCTCCTTCTGCACTGTAAATTCTATGTAAAAAATCTATGTAAAAATTAACATAGGTTTATTTGCAAAACCCATAGCCACAAACTCCCCTTTTTGTTCCCCTACACTGGTGGAAACCAATTCTGATATACTTAAGAATAATTCCCCAATCTGTCCCCCATTAGTGATTCGATGAGCCACGATCTGACTGAACGTCAGAGCTGCCTCCGAGAAAGACGGCACACGCAGGGAGCCCAGAGAATCTCTCCCACCGTCTGCCGGCATTGGAGGTGGCTCATGCTCGGCCACTGGCGCCATCTTTTAGTTCTGCGGATGTCTGTGGTGTTTTGTATGACTTGCCCGTCCTGTTGCCGGGTAAACCATCGTGCGGGGTGGAGTGGGGGGAGTCTTCGGCGGACTGGAGAATCCCGCTAGCATGAAGGGCTAGAAAATCCAAACCTACTGTATGGACAGTGGGGAAAACAAGATAAGGGCGAATATGAAGGGAGAGAAGTAAAAAGAATACAATTAGGCAGGCAAAAAAGGAACTATGAAATTGAATGCACAAGGAACATAAAACAAAGTGGTAAAATGTTCACAGTCACTTCATTGCAGTGTTAATTTAAGCCTACTTGTGACACTAATAAAGATTATTATTACTATTTAAAAAAAGGAAAGTTGGGATGGGAAAGTGGCCATGGTTATGGTAAAATCGCAGGCAGTGATAATGAAATGGCAGAAATATTAAATCATTATCTATTTTAACATTTACCAAGGAGTCGGATCAGGTGGGAAATGGCATCAGGCAATGAAATTAGAAATTTATAATCAATACGTTTAAATTAAGTGTGGAGGAAAATATGAAATGAGACACTCAAACACAAAAACAGACAAAAGCCTATGCCTGAAAGGATTGAATCCACGCATTTGAAAATAATTTATGGGACAGGTAGCAGATACCCTGCTCCACGTTTCTGATAATTTGTGCCAGAGGATTGGTAAATAGTTAAAATTAACCCTTCATTTAAGAAGGGAGCTACGACATGCCGAGAGAATTATAGACCAGTAAATTTAACATCAGTGGTAGGAAAGATAATTGAATTCCTATTGTAGGCTAATGCTTTGAGGTCACGGGTTCAATCCCTCCATGGCAGTCTCATGCAATTTAAATTCAATTAACTAAAAATAAATCTGGAATTGAAAGCTTGTCTCGGTAATGATGACCATAAAACTATCATCGATTATTGTACAAACCTATCTTGTTCACTGGTGTCCTTTCGGGAAGGAAGTCTGCCATCATTATCTAGTCTGCCCTATTTGTGACTCCAGACCCACAGTAATGTGGTTGAATCTTAACTGCCCTTTAAAATGTCCTAGTAAGCCACTCAGTTCAAGGGCAGTTAGGGATGGGCAACAAATTCTGGCCTTGCCAGTGACACCCATATCATCAAAGTAAGAAACAAAAGTTCTGATTGCCATAATATATAAAGGATTTACAAGTATGATACTACAACTTAGAGTTTACACATATCAGGAAACAATGGTTAGCTTGGGTCTCTTTTCTACCTGAAAGAGAAGGTTGAAGGATGACCTAAAGGAAGTCTTGAAAGTTATGAAATGTTTTGATAAAGTAGGCCCCAGAAAAAACTAAAAAAAGCCACGAAGAACTTAAACTGGGAATTCAGACGAAACTTCTTCGGCGGGATTCTCCGACCCCCCCCGCCCGGTCAAAGAATCCCCGGGGGGGGGGGGGCGGTGTGAATCCGGCGCTCCGACGCCAGCTGGCATATTCTCCGGTGCCGGTTTTCGGGCGGGGGCGTGGGTTACGCCGTCAGCGACCCTCCCCCCCCCCCCCGGCAATTCTCCGGGCCCCGATGGGCCGAGCAGCCGTCATTTCCTGGACAGTCCCGCCGGCGAGAAATGGTCCATCACGGTGGGACCTGGTTTGTAGGCCGACTAGGTGAGTCCTCGGGGGGGGGGGGGGGGGGGGGGGTGGATCCGGCCCCGGGGGGAGGCCCCTATGGTGGCCTGGCCCGCGATCGGGGCCCACCGATCTGCGATCGAGCCTGTGCCGAGGGGGCAAGCTTTCCTTCCACGCTGGCTTCTGTAGGGCTTCGCCATGGCCGGTGCGGAGAAGAACCCCCCTGCGCATGCGCAGGAACACGCTGGCCGGTCTGCACATGCGCGAAACCACGCCGGCGGTTCTGCGCATGCGCTAACTCGGGCCAACCCCTCCACCACTGGCCTAGCCCCCAGAAGTGCAGAGAATTCCGCACCTTCCGGTCGGCGTGACGCCGGAGTGGTTCGCGGCGCTCTTGGCGCCAGAGTCGGGCTATCTGGCCCGTTGCGGGAGAATCCCGCCGCTTAACCGAGAGAATGGTGAGGATGTGGAATTCATGACCTCAGAGCAGGCATTTTCAAAGCGGGTGGGTCTCGGGCCGGTGTTGGGTGGGTCGCGGAGCCATCCATCGCCGAGTTCCCAATCGCGGGAATTCACGCGCAACAGCCGGCTTTTAAAAATACCGGCTGCGAGCGGCTTTAAAAATGATGGGAGCAACCAGCTTAAAAACTGCGGGCACACTGCGCATGCGGCCCACTCAACAGTGTGCATGGGCGAAGTCCAGTGAGAAGCACCGCCTACACCTGACGTTAGTGCGCTGACCCAGGAAAATATTTATTTTTAAATTCAATGCAATCTTCCTGCTTGAAGCGAGGCAGAGAGCAGATCACGTGCCCCAAATGCTGATGTCACTTGCTTTGGGCATGATAGTGAATCCTTTCTGTCAGCAGCAAACAAGTAAATGAGGACAAAGCAGGCTCACCAGGCAAAAGAAAATGGCGGGTTGCGAATGTCGGCCGGCGTGGGTCGCGAAGGTCAGCCGGTTGGTAAAAATGGGTCCCCGGATAAAAGTTTGAAAAGTACTGCCTTAGAGAATAGTTGAGTTGAATGGTGTAGATGCAGTTATGGGAAAGCTAGTAAGTAAGTGAGAAGGGAAGTGAATGTTACACAAATGGAGTTAGATGAGGAAGGATGGATGAGGTTTGAATAGAGAATAAATATATAGAGTATATGCATGGATTCTTTAAGCTGATGGTCTGTTTGTGGGCTGAGTGTTCGATGTAATGATGTACACATATTATTCAATATTAGTAATGTTATTCTTTTGTAACATTCAGTTAAATACAGTGGCGTGCAGAGGTCTGGTGATGCCCGGGGCAAATCTTGATTGTATGCCCCTAGGACTCAAGTATAAGGCCTAATATACTGAGAAATATTATGAGAAAGGAAAACATTTTGAATATATAAACACAGATGAAACATGAAATAAACGCTTTATTCGATTTTAATATAAATCAATCAAATTTATTAAGTTCTTTTCCCCAAATGATACCTCCTGTCACAAAACACCTGAACTACTTCACTTTTTACATCAGCTGTGAGAAATTCTTTTCAATGCTTATTAAAGCCAGGTTGGTCAGTCGCTCCTGTGACATAGAAGACTTCAAACATGTTTTTATTAATTTCAGTTTTGAAAATGACCTTTTTTGAAAATGTAAGCAGTAATCTGTATGAAACACACAGTGTCGGAAAGACATCCCTCCCATACTGCAGTAAAGACTCCAGAGCATCTTTAGGATCAGGGGGAACTCTATTCCCTCCAGCTCGAAGGAGCATCACAAAATCAATAATTTTGTCATATAACTGAATTGCAACCACATCATTGTCATAATAATTTGCAAAGTCTGAACATTCCTTTTTTAATTTCTCTCTTTCTTGTTCATCTTCAATCACCCCTGAATTCAAGTTCAGAAGAAAAGAAAATCGGTCACTGAGTCTTTGAAGACGGACACTGCGGTCTTCAATTTCAGTTTTTAATCTGTTCACAATCTCTACCATTACTCTATTCATTTCCTCTTGTGCCGTCAGTCCACTATCTCTTGCTGACTCTCCAGGCATTATTCTTCTTCTCCTTGTTCGTGCAATTGGTATTCCCCAATTTTGACAATA
Source organism: Scyliorhinus canicula (assembly GCF_902713615.1). Taxonomy (NCBI): domain Eukaryota; kingdom Metazoa; phylum Chordata; class Chondrichthyes; order Carcharhiniformes; family Scyliorhinidae; genus Scyliorhinus; species Scyliorhinus canicula. The sequence goes on from NC_052160.1 coordinate 113,789,016, forward strand.
TTCATTGGCTAAATCTATTGCATTGTGGATAATTTCGTCATTCTTCAAATTCAAGATATGAATAAGTCCTCTCAGATCACAAGAAGCTTCATGGAACCCCATTTTCGGATCCTGCAAACGTTTTGAGACTTTATCCACTGATGATAAAACTGAGTACCAAAAATTTAATAAAGCTATAAACGGGAACTGTTGAATAGAGTTCAGTAGCGATCCTGCATCAGATTTAGTTTCCCTTGAAAATTCTCCTTCCAGCAGGTGTTGAAGGCTTGCAATAACGTTGTCACACTCTTCGTGGATTACTTGCACAGCATCATGGCTGGAACTCCATCTTGTGTCACACTGTCTTTTCACAGTCCGAGTGACAAATGATTTTAACACTTCCCAACGAGAAGTAGATGAAGAAAAAAAAGTAGAGTTTTTCTAGAATGCCAAAAAATGTAACAACAACAGGTTGCACCTCACTTGCATGGACACAGGACAAATTGAGGCTGTGGTTCTCGCAGTTCACAAACACAGCTTTTGGGTTAACTTCAAGAATTTGTTGTTGAACACCTCCTCTCACTCCAGCCAAACTGCTGCGTTATCATATGCTTGACCACGACAGTCATTCATGGAAATTTTGTCTTCTTCCAATTTTTCCTGAATTTTATTTACCAGGCTGACTGCATCTTTCTTGTTGACTTGAAAAAATCCCAGAAATGTCTCCTTTATTTCTACTTTTCTGTTTTCATCAATATGAACGTAACGCAGAATTTCAGAAACCTGATCTTCATGGGCAATATCTGGAGTTGAATCCAGCATTATGCTAAAATATTTTGCGTCCTTAATTTCGGAAATTATATTTTTCTTGACAGTTTCACCAAGAAGATTGATTATTTCGTTTTGAATTCTGTTGGACAAGTAGGTGACACTTTTTGGTTTCTCTTTCCCTCTCTGCAAGTGTTTTGCTAAGATGTCATCATATTTGGCCAAAAGTCTGATTGTTGCTAGAAAGTTTCCTCGATTTTCACTGACTGTCTCCCCTGGCTCTGATAACCCAGATATTCCTTCTCCTCGATGTCCACGATAGGCCAGATTCTGTTTTGCCAGAAAGGATATAACCTCGACAATCCGTTCAGTTATAGCTTTCCATCTTTTCTTTTCAGCAGACATTTGCTGTTGAAGTTCAGCATCTATCGTAGTTGAATGATGGAATCGAACTACAAGGTTCAGGTATTCCCTCATGTGAGCTCTATGAGAAGGGCTTTTCTCATGGTCAGGTATTGTTGGATTTAATTTTCTCCAAGTGGAGAAACCGTCTTCCTTTCCAAAGTTTGACACAGACAACAAATGCTCCTTTGAAAACAAAAAGCAAACAAAACAGTAGCATGCTTTCCGATATGGAGAGTATAACAACCATTTTCTCTCCACAATTTCTCCGTTTGTGGAAACTTTATCAAACCACTGTTTGGAAAATGATCTCCCATCCTTCTCAGCAAATGGACCACTTTTATTCTGATATCTTTCAGGGCCATGTTGTAATATTGTCATCTTCAAATGATCTGGAATCGGTTTCTTCAAACAGCCAAAATCGCTTCTTTGCAAAAATATGCAAATATCTTCTTTATTTTCTTCACATGGATCATCATCCTGACAACGAGACTGAGGAGAGAGAGTATTATGTTCTGACCGAGCTGAATCCGTATCAGAAAAATCCTTCTCTGCACCCACATCATCTTTTACTTCTCCAGGTTCTCCTACTTCTTCTTTACTTCTTTTTATCCATGCATCTAATGCCCCTCTTTGATGGGACTCTTCTTCGACTCTGGCCCTCTTTTTTTTCCTGTTCTGTGCTCCACTCGGTTGTACACGAAATACTCGTAACATTTCATTTTCTATCTCAAAAACCGTAAGACGCATGAGAAAATGGGAAGAAAATGGTAAACAATCGGTCAGTTGCAGACGGATAAACCATATTTCATTTCTTTGTTCCTTTGTATCAAATTATTTCACACTGATTCTCCACTGATAATTTTGTGCAATTTATATCATAGACTTGCAAATTAGTGGTATCTGTATTCGAATATTAGCATGTTAAGGAATAAATGTCTCCTATTCCGAGATTAAATGCCATAGCATTCCTCTGATCATCCAGGCTTCACTCTTACTACATCCCACGTAAATATTTCATTAAATATCGCCAAAAAACCTATAAAAACCGTAGTTGCACCTGTTCTAGAGTTATTCACTGACCTGAGTAGGTAAAAGAACTAATCTAGATGCACAAAAAGCTGAAGAAAAGACGAGTTATAACTTGAGGAAACGCAGGAATGAACAGCCACGTCTGCTTGTTGCTTTTGATGGTTGCACCACGTACATCATGCGCATGCGTGTGGGGGGGATGGGGAGAAGGACCATTTTCTCTAGACAGAAAGGGTACACCATGTTAAAGGAATAAAGGGCTAACAACTGCCTCTGCAGTGTGGTGAGCCTCCAAAAATTGATTTATCACCGCTGAAATTTTAAAATTACTATCTTATTTCCTTCTCTGGGGCAGCACGGTGGCCTAGTGGTTAGCACAACCGCCTCACGGAACTGAGGTCCCGGGTTCGATCCCGGCTCTGGGTCAATGTCTGTGTGGAGTTTGCACATTCTCCCCGTGTCTGCGTTGGTTTCGCCCCCACAACCCAAAAAATGTGCAGAGTAGGTGGATTGGCCACGCTAAATTGCCCCTTAATTGAAAAAAATAATTGGGTAATCTAAATTAAAAAAAAAAAATATTTTAAAAAAAAAAAAAAATTTTTTTTTTTTTCCTTCTCTGATTGGATGCCCCCATCCAATGGATGCCCGGGGCCAATGCACCGTCGGCCCCCCCCTCTGCACGCCACTGGTTAAATAAAGCTCTCTCCTTATGTCATGTGGTACATCAGTTCGATTTCAAAGAAAGAAATATTAACACAAATGGAATGCAATTGACTTCTCAACCTCTTTGTGCAGATATATTTTAATAAAGGCAAAAAGGAGTCAGATGAGTAACATTAAAAAGACGTTTATTTATAATATGTACTGTGTACAAAGGGGCCCTGTCAGACTTGACCTGGTCCTCTCTCACTGTCGGTCGGTTCCTATCTGGCTGACTTTACAGACACATGGTAATAGCACTGTAGTTAGCAGGGGGATCTCATACTCCTTGAGCCACACGGGAAACACAATCAACCCAGCCCCATGTGCACCGTGCAGGTTGTTACATCCCTCCCCTCCAAAGTCCAAAGACCCCTAAAGGGAACGATGAGGATGATGAAAATGAGGTGTGGGTGAAGAAGAGGTTAAAAACACAGACGACGATGAAGACTCAGAAGAAACTGGCGGAGCCCCACCGGGTGGTGGGTGACGTAGATGCTTTGGTCTTGGTACATCGTTGGGTTGCAGTGGGACTGGATCAGCCGGAGTTTAACAAGCCGGAGACCAACACTTGCCGCTGGACCGCCGAGACGGAGAACCCTCTGAAAGGGGATGAACAATGGCGTCCGAGTCAGAGGCCTTGGAGGTTCGTGACTCCATATGGGAATCAGACGACAAAACATCAGGCATTATGGTAGCACGAGAAGAAAATGATATAGTCGGATGTGCAGATTGATGAACCAGAGTAACCAGCAGAACCGGGCCAATCTTATATAAACATGATAATAGCCCCGTAGTTAGTGGGGGGAGCTCATACTTTGGGTAGCACGGTAGCACAGTGGTTAGTACTGCTGCTTCACAGCTCCAAGGTCCCAGGTTCAATTCCCAGCTTCAGTCACCATTTGTGCGGAGTCTGCACGTTCTCCCCGGGCGGGATTCTCCGACCCTCCGCGCTGGAATCACGCCCGGTGCATGGGCGGAAAATAGCCTGTCATGCCAGGAATCCAGCAAGACGGCGCTTCCGCGATTCTACGCGGACTCGCCAGTCGCGCATGTGCAGAACAAGCCCCCGCGGCGATTCTTCGCGGTCGACCAGCTGAACCACCTGGCGGGAGCTCGGACCCTTGGCCGCGGTGGCGGTCCTGGTGGGGGGCGGGGGCATCTGACTCTGGGGGGGGGGGCCCTCAGCGGTGGCTAGGTCAGCGAGCAGGGGCCACCGATTGGTGGGCTAACACGATCTGTGGGAGACCCCAAATGGGAGAATCCCGGCCCCCATGTCTGTGCCGGTTTCCTCCGGGTGCTCCGGTTTCCTCCCACTCATCCCGAAAGACGTGCTGTTAGGTGAATTGGACATTCTGAATTCTCCCTCTGCGTATCCGAACAGGCGACGGAATGTGGCGACTGGGGACCTTTCACAGTGACTTCATTGCAGTGTTAATGTAAGCCTACCTATGACAATAACGATTATTATCATTATACTTCTCGAGCCACACGGGGAAATTAATCAAGCTAGCCTCATGTGTTCCGTGCAGGTTATTACACAGATTATATTGGAATCTCATCAATTTGAATCTCATAAATAGTCAATCTTGAGTGTGAAATAATCAAATGTTCAAGTTTTGCTGAGCTGTTCAGCACTCCTCTAATTTAATCTGTATAGTCCTTCAGTTCTTGAAACAAATCACTTATTAATTAAAACAAAGTGCTCCATTTTCTTTTGAGTAGTGTATAGTCTTCGGCCTATTAATTGCAGCTCTATCACTCACTTATCCATGTGAAAGAGGGCATACCAGGGTGATCCAATGGTTGGTGCTGTCTAATTGATCATGTCCATGGGGGAACACCTTGTCCTTATTCGGTATCAATAATGACAAAGTTTGTATCTAGACCAGAAAACCTGGAAACCCGAAATCAACTTCTGTTTTAATGAAGCATTTCAGCTTTGACTTTCACTTCCAATCAGTGATAATCAGATGGAAGTTGGGGAATGAGCAGGCCAACTAATTGACTGGCAGCTGCAAATAAAAGGTTATTCAGGATTGTCAAGGGAATGTGTCAGCATGTGGCAGAGTAAGACATGTAGGTAGAGGTGACAACCTAAATTTAAACAGAAGACTGTAGATCACATGAAGGGATTTTGAAGTAGTGAGGACTAATATGGCAGTAACTGCATAAAGATGCATGTTATCCTTGATTAACATAACCGCTGTAGCTTAGTATGAAGGGCATTGAATATATCGTATAGCTTAAGTGTGACTGAATTAAACATATAACACCCCTTTCAACATTCTCCGTTATTTTCATCTCATCAGTATTGAACTAACCTGTGAACAATCTCTTGAGTCTTAGAAAAGGATTTCCAGATAATAGATTTCTACAACTAGAAAAGAAAGGCTAATCTGAGTCAATCTGATTAGTTGACTTCCATTTATCATCACTTTTCATTTATGCCTAATCCACTGTTCCTTTAGCCATGACATGTAGGTTAAGATGCACTTTGAGACTCTCCGAAAGGTTTCTCAATGTTTGTCTCTCTCTGAAACTCCTTTCGATTACCATTTTCCCTTTCACAATTTTCCTCTTCCCATCATGTACTAGTCCCCTGCTGCATTGTAACTGCATGTGCCTTTGCAGCTGTTGGCGGAGTGTGCACCTGTCTCGCTGTTACCACAGATCTTGAATAGAGGAGCTTGTAGAATGGTTGTTTGTGAAATGGACGTTCTCATTTAGACAGAACCAACTCTTGGGTCACTCTGGCGTGCTTTCCTCTGTGCAGCATCACATGTAGCATGACATGCTGCAATTTGCTGTGTCTGGAGGACCATCAAACACAATGATGAGTTAGACTTTCAGCGCCAGCCATCCTTATTTCATATCACCTGTCAGGTTTTCTTGAAACTGTTCGGTAGCTTTTTAGTGAGCTGGTTTGCGGGAGCTTTAAATGTCACTGTGGCACATGAGTCGTAGCATTTTGAGGTCAACTGTGTGCAAATGAAGAGGTGAGCTACACACCACCTCTGACCTGTTCAAGTAGCGTTGATATTTACATGGCTAGTCCAGTTCAGTTTCTGGTCAATGATAACCCTCAGGGTGTTGATAGTAGGGGATTCAGTGAATATCAAGGGGCAATGGCTAGACGCTCTCTTATTGAAGATAGTCAATGCCGGCACTTGTGTGGCGCAAATGTTGGTTACCACTTGTCAGCACAAGCCCAGAGATTGTCCAGGTCTTGCTGTATTTCGACCAGGACTACTTCAGTATCTGAGGAGTTGCAAATGCTGCTGAAAGTTGTGTAATCATCAGGGGACATACCCACTTCAGATCATTGATTAAGCAGCTGAACATGGCTGGGCCTAGCTGGCACTGCTCCAGGTACTGATCCAAAATAAGAGCCAGAGATTCTGCATAATAGCTTCTCACACCTATGGCGCGATCTACAGGCCACATCGCACTCGAAAGGCGGTGCAACCCGGCCTGTAGATGCCGGGAGATTCTTCTTCCGGGATCGACCTGGCTCGCCATGCCTCATGAGGTCTAACGCAATCTGAATCCTGCCGATTGCGGCAAGTGGAGCTCCTCAGTGCAGGAAATGGGGCTAAGTGCAGCCTTGGCGAGGAGTTCCCTGTTGAAGCCCTGGATTGCAACAGAGTCCCGATAGATTAGTGCGGTGTTTCTCTATGAAACACCCAGCTAAACACGCTTGTCGTGGGACCCTGTTCCAATTTGGTTAGATCGCAACCCATGTTGCTCCCCTATCTGCCTAGAAAGTGCAGTTATTGTTGCTTCTAGAATCGAGGAAGATTGCAACTTGAAAGATTTGATAGCTTGTCAGCACCGAGCAAGCAACAGAGCTGCTCCCTACAAAACTCCTGCTGAAACTCTAGCCAAATTTAGAATTTTAAATCTGTTTAAAACTGCCTTAATGTGCCTGTTTTCTTTCAGTAGAATTTGCAATCATGCATTATGTCCCGTTGATAGTAAAATGTAATCAGCATTTGGAAACCTCTTGCACGCCCCCTGCTATGGATTGTGCGTCTTACTCAATGTAGCATTAAAAACCCACATTGACAAGATTTTGAGGCACAACTAAGTTCTTTTGCTTTCAACTCCCTCAATGCCAGTCTGACAGACTTAGCCAATAAATGGATGTTGAGCCTGCCTCTCCCTGATTACATCAGGGCAGGGTTAATTACTTTAATTGTCACTTAGTTTTCAGGCTTGGAATATTGACATTGTTTGTTTATTTCTATTTTTTTGCCTTGTGCTTCAGGTTTTAGTTTTCTAAACAACGAAAGAGCCAATTTACCTCTTTAATGTTCTGCGTGTGCGATTTCCTAACAAGTCAGACATAGAAAACAGGGCTAGCAACCAATAACATTGGATCCTGGGTTGTGCTTGAGTCACATTTCCAGGGCCAAAATGTGCGGGCACCAGGGGGTGGTATCTGATGCAAGTGCTGAGTTCTCGACCACGTGGGAAAGTAGTTCTGTGAAATTTCCCCGCATTAAAACTGTGTCCATAGCAACTGAATTGAATGCTTATTGTCACTGGCTGTACAGGTTTCAAGGACACGGGTGTAAATTAGATTTCTGCAAAGCTGTGAGGGCATTTCAAGCCGGTTTGGCATTTTCTTTAACCTATTCCTGGCACTTAGACTTTCATGTGATTAGTAAATTTTACGTTCAAAGCTCCACTACCACCATCAATGCAAATCCCCCAATATCAGGTGCGGAGAAAAGAGGACAAGTGAAGAGATGTGGATGGATCAGGCTGTATACAAGGTGCTCTGTCCATACTTGTTTGAATCTATAACTTCAGACAAATGTTCCAACTATGCTTTGTCTGATGATTAAAGCATGATGAGACTTCAGTTGTCAATACAGCTTGTGACATAAGCTGGTTGGTTGGTGTGACAATGGCACAGTCACACGTGAAAGCCTGTCTAAACGTTGCCTTGGAGGGTTCATCGACAACATCCCAATCACAGCATGGCATGCTTTACGTGTTACTGCATGAAAGAAAACATGGCAGAGTAATTGTGGTGGTATGACTAGGGGTATTACGGTACCTGGGAGTGTGAGCTGCTATGGGTGTCGAAGGCTCGCTGCCCATTGGCCCAAGTGTTGCCTTCTCATTGGTCAGGAGGAAGGTAGCTCCGCCTATGAGGCGGAGTATAAGAACCTGTGTTTCCCAGCAGCCAGGTCATTTCTGTACTCCTGCTGCTGGGCACACTTCTTGTAGATTAAAGCCTTCGATTCGGACTACTCCTTCGTTTCTGTGTTCATTGATCACGCATCAGTAATTATCAGCCAGTGAAGCCTCATTGGCTGCGTCTACCTGAACATCATGAACCATGGGTGAGATTCTCCATTCCGGAGACAAAGTGTTGATGCCAGGGCAGGATCCATGATCGCAAAAGCGGTGCTGCACCTGGACCAATTCAGTGAGTGTTAAGGGGCTACCGGCACCACATGGAACACCATTGATTCCAATGAGAAATGGCGCGAGATTCTCCGGGTCCCTGATTGACGCTCAGGAGGCTGACAAGCTGCAGCCGCATATACACATTACACTCCCCACATGGACTCAACCCAGCCAACAAGATGGCACTGGTTGTGCTGGAATGCACCCATCCGGCTGATGGGTTGACTGGGGGACCAGAGGATACCTGGGAGGTGATGGGGGTGGCAGGGGATGGAGGGACACGCATACGACCTGAGGCCCAAAGATCACAGTGGGAAGTCAGCGGTGTGCGCAGCTGCATGGCTGCCTTGAAGGCTGCGGCAATGATGCTCCATGGCCGCCACCCCCCCCCCCCCCCCACCCCCCCTGGCCCTGGTAGAAGCCCCCAGGCCAGAGGCATGGCTGTCTGCAAACTATGGTGATGTTGGACACTTTCTCTCTCCCTCAGCAACCACGGCGCCTGTTTCATGATTTTTCAAAGCACAAGTGAACGTTGCCGTCGGGAATTCGCCCCAGTAGAGGCGGAGAATCGCAGAGGCCCCAGAGAATACCAGGTCAGGCCCGCCAATAATATGCCAACAGCACTTACTGTACATGCATTATAGAAAGCAGGCAGCGGCGAATTGCGAGTTGTTGTGAAACCAGCGGCCACCATGATTTCGGGGGCAAAACTGATTCTCGGCCCAATCATTTGTCACAATTCTGGCGTCAGCCAACGGAGAATCCCGCCCCATATTTTATGTTTTTTTCTTAATTTTGGAGTCATTGAGGAGTCCCGAAAAGGAGAATCAAAATAGTTTATTTCCTACTCACGCGAGGAAATACAATAACAAAGTAACAGTGCAAGACACAGCTAGAACCGTCCTGAGATGCCAGCTCGTTCCTGGGCCAGCTTTTATCTTAGGGAATTAATAAACCCGTTGTTGTGGCGTACAAGCTCTCTACGGGGGAGCTTGTACGCCACGAACACCACGGGGAGATCAATCGGGTTGTCCCCGTGGGTCTCGTGGGGGTTATAACTCTTACCTAACTCGTAATCCAAGGACGCCTGCGGCATAGGTCTGACACAGCTGTGACCATGAACTACACAGCTGGATTATTTCTTCTCTTATTGTGATCCACCATTTCTTAATCATTTGTGTTTTCAGCCTCAAGAAAAGGTGCTCCTGAATAGAGGTTGCCCTTTAACCTGTCTGACGGCCTTTGGAATTTTTATTCTCTTTTTGCCCCTTTACAATTGTCTTCATTTCTTTAAATTGAATTTATACACAATTCCACCACTTGTGTGCTCCTTACATTTGTGCCTGTTTACTGGTGGATCTGTGCAAAATAATACAAATGAATTGATTTATTAAAAAATGAGTGTGCTACTTGTGCATTACCAGTTAGGAAGGATTAATACATTTTAGATCATGGAAAATTGATGTCCAAATATTTTTACCCTTGAATAAAGTTTACTTGGATGAAGGAAAGGGAGGTCCTTGAGCGAGGCAGGATTCTGTTCTGTCTCCTGCTTTTGCCGTTTCTCCGCAGCAGAGGTTATGCAGCCAGTTTCTAAACCTGGCTTGACCTCAGGGTAACTCAAATCTTCTCTGTCCAAAGACCTGTGGCTTCAGGTTTGCCCTGTTGGGCCACCTGAGGACAAACAAGTCATGAATCCTGGCAGACATCATCCTTGTTTTGAGAGATTGATGATGACGACGACTTAATGATCTAATATTGAGCACTATTATTGTAACTTGATGGCTGAAATCCGACTGAAACCCCAAGTTTATGTTATTTATGTAGTTTATAAAATTATTAAAACTTTGTTGCAAAGTCTTCCCTGTACCATGATCCAATTGTAAACTCCATTAAAGTGGCTACTATAACAGTAGTTACAGTGGGTAACACGGCTGCCTCACAACACCAGGGACCCAGGTTCAATTCCAGCCTTGGGTCACTGTTTGTGTGGAGTTAGCACTTTCTCCTCGTGTCTGCGTGGATTTCCTCCGGGGGCTCCGGTTTCCTCCCACAGTCCAAAGATGTGCAGGTTAGGTGGATTGGCCAATCTAAAAAATTACCCCTTAGGGTCCAAAGATGCGCAGGTTAGGTGGGGTATGGGGATAGCGTGGGGGCTGGGCCAAGGTGGTGTGCTGTTTCGGAGAGTCGGTGCAGACATGATGGGCCGAATGGCCTCCTTCTTCACTGTAGGGACTCTATGCATTCCATCTATATTTTTCCAGTTCAATATTTCTCTATCTTTATGGGTTAGTTTTGTTTCCTTCAGTTCAGGGCTCATGTTCAAATAAACAAACGTTAGTAGGTATGTTTATGTAATATGCAGTACATAATTATTGTGTGTTTAAAATAAAAGGCAACAAATTATTGCTGTTATACACCTGTATAATCTTGAACATTATTCACTACAATGATAGGAAACGGACTTTTTAACCTTTTCCTTGTTTGTCAAAATAAAATTAGTTTGCAGAACTTGCAGATTTACTCCGTTAAGTAACGTTTTGATTTGACAATTCTGTTCTACCTGAAAGCAGCCTTGCAATAATATTAGGTCTGTAGATTTTTACATTACTGACATGGGTCAACATAAATTGACTCATTATAATCTGCTATATTCACAACCTTCATGTTCAAGAAATAGATTCTGTAATGTAATTTCCTGGAAGTTTGCAGTCTGGTGTGCTTCACCTTCAGCAGCAACAGTCTGCTGTAATGGAATATTAGCAATTAAAGCATATGCAGGGAATGTATTAATGACTTCTTAGCAGAGCACTGAAATGTGAAGGACAGTAAGACATGCGAGAACTACCACAGTGCCTAATGGGGTGCAGAATTCAAATTATCCAAAAACAGCCAAATTTATAATTAACATAAAAACAAAACAAAACTGATAAATGATAGCTTCTAGAGCACATGATCTCTGTGAACCGATATGCTCGGCAGCAAGGAAAAGGGTAAAAACAATTCCTCGACACTTGTATATGAAAAACCTTCCCTTAAATTTGAATAACACATTCCATTGCATTATTCTTTAAAAGAAATTACACAAGTGAAATTTAATTTGACAGGTTAGAATCTTCAGAAAAAGGCTTTCTCAATATTCAGTGTCCATCTGTTCTTCAATCGGCCAGAGCAATGAAATACAATCCCTGGAAGAAGCAGCATTTGGGTTACTGATATCTCAGTGCTGTGTAAACTGTCACTATGTGTTGTCAAGGTACGCAGCACTGGTACACTTGACCATGTTGACAATAACTTAAAGCTGAAACAATTAAAATCCAACAACAGATAATGCAGTTTTAAGCATAAACCTCGTCCTGGGTGGATCACTATATGTAGCGGCAATTACTTAATGGAAACCAAGATTCCTAGAATTGAGCCTTCCGGCGGGCATTAGGACCCTGACATCCGGACCTCTGTGACCTGAGTCAGCACTTGCCAAGAGAAAGCCTGTCCGATCAACATTCTCAGAGATGGTGCTCGCTTTCCTTTGGTGAGCCCTCTACACTGCAGGCCCAATCGGAGGGGCTCCAGTGGCAGCTCCAGAACTTAGGCAGCCCCGTTGGGAGAGGTGGAAATTGCTGAGGTAGATCGGGGATACTGAGGGCACCTCAACGTGGAGGTATCCATGGAGGTGAATATGTAAAGGAATGTTTCAGAGGAGTAAAGCCAGTAGGAATCTTGGAGCGAAGGTAAAAGTCCTCCAGCTGAGGTATTTGGGCTGCAGCTGAGGCCTTTCCTGCCCACTGTCCATTCTTTGGTGCATGGAGCTCCGAGCTCCGATGGACTCCCAGTCTGCCATAAGCTGAATAAGAATTTGATTTATTGTCACCTGTATTGAGGTACAGTGAAAAGTATTGTTCTGTGTACAGTCCAGACAGATTGTTCCATCCATGAAAAAAATATGACATGCATAAATACACAATGTAAATACATAGGCACAGGCATTGGGTGAGAGTATGGAGTGTTGTACCATTCATTAGAGAAGATCAGTTCAGTCCGTAAGAGGGTCATTCAGGAGTCTGGTAACAGCGGGGAAGAAGCTGTTTTTGAACCTGTTAGTGTGTGTTCTCAGACTTTGTATCTCCTGCCTGATCAAAGAAGTTGGAAGAGAGAATAACCCGGGTGGGAGGGGTCTTTGATTACGCTGCCCGCTTTCCCAAGGCAGCAGGAGATGTAGATAGAGTCAACGGATGGGAGGCAGGTTTGCATGATGGACTGGGCTGTGTTCACGACTCTCTGTAGTTTCTTACAGTCTTAGGCTGAGCAGTTGCCATACCAAGCTGTGATGCAGCCAGAAAGGATGCTTTCTATGGTGCACCTGTAAACATTGGTAAGTCAATGTGGACATGCCAGATTTCCTTAGTTTACTGAGGAAGTATAGGCGCTGTTGTGCTTTCTTGGTCATAGTGTTCAAGTAGGTGGACCAGGACACATTGTTGGTGAAGTGCAAACCTAGGAATTTGAAGCTGTCAACCATCTCCACCTCGGCATCATTTATGGAGACAGGAATGTGTACAATACTTTGCTTCTTGAAGTCAATGACCAACTCTTTAGTTTTGCTGACATTGAGGGAGAGATTTTTGTCGCCAGTAGGTTCTCTATCTCACTCCTGTACTCTGACTCATCATTGTTCGAGATCCGACCCACTACTTGTGCCATCAGCAAACTTGTAGATGAGTTGGAGCCAAAGTTTGCCACACAGTTCTGAGTATATCGGGAGTATCGTAGGGGGCTAAGTACACAGCTTTGCGAGGCCTTGGTATTGAGGACTATTGTAGCGGAGGTGTTGTTTATTCCTACTGATTGTGGTCTATGGGTCAGGAAGTCGAGGATCCAGCTGCAGAGTGAAAAGCCAAGTCCTAAGTTTTGGTGTTTTGATATGAGTTTGACTGGGATTATGATGTTGAATGCAGAGCTAAAGTCAATGAATAGGAATCTGACATAGGAGTCCTTGTTGTCGAGATGCGCCAGAGATGAGTGTAGGGCCAGGGAGATGGCGCCCGCTGTGGACCGGTTGTGGTGGTATGCAAAGTGCTGTGGATCAAGCCATTCTGGGAGTATGGAGCTGATGTGTTTCAATCTCTCGAAGCACTTCATAATGATGGATGTCAAGGCCATGGACGGTAGTCATTGAGGCACGTTGCCTGGTTCCTCTTTGGCACCGGTATGATGGTGGTCTTCTTGAAGCAGGTGGGAACTTCGGACGGAGTAGAAGGAAGTTGAAGATGTCCACGAATACACCCGCCAGTTGGTTCACGCAGGATCTGAATGCATGACCAAGGACTCCGTCAGGACCTGCGCTTTCCGAGGGTTCACTTCTGGAGTAGTTGACAGCGGTTTGATGGTTTCCTGCTCAAACTGAGCATAGAATGTATTGTGTTAATCAGGGAGGGATCCGCTGCTACCAGAGATTCTACTTGGCTTGCTCTGTAGCCCATTATGTTGTTTGAACCTTGCCACAACTGACGAGAGACCATGTCATTAGTCTGTGACTCTAGCATATTCTGGTATTGTTTCTTGGCGTCCCTGATGGCTTTGCGGAGGTCATACCTGGATTTCTTGTTTAAGTCAGAATGACCCTTATTGAACGCCTCAGACCTGGCCTTCACTCGGGAGTGAATCTCTCAATTAAACCATGGTTTCCGGTTGGGGAATGTAGGTACCTTCTTTGGCACACAATCTTCTACACGCTTACCAATAAAGTCTGTGATGGTGGTGGCATACTCGTTTAGGTCACTTCATGAAAATGTACTTCTGTGAAGTTGGTCAATTCCATGGAGATGGCAGTCTTCCTATATGGCACGGGTCATTCCATTACCTGCATAATTGTCCCTAATTGCAGCCTTAACTATGTCAATGAATTTCTCGCCTTCTCTTCAGTTGAACCGCAGTTGGGAAACTTTTCTGGCTGTGGGAATGCATTGGGGATCTAATCCAATGTAACTTTCCCTTATTTTCCCAGTTCCTGTTTCCAAGCCCACCACCATAGTGCCAGGAAAATTCTGTCCCTGGAGTCTACACGTTTAACATAATTTGGGCTGGAAGACATAACATAGGAATGAGGAGTAGAAGGAGGAAATGCAGCCCTTCGAACCTGCTCCAAAGAAAATAGGAAATCGACCAGAAGGCCCCTCAAACGTGATTTGCTGTTGAATGTGATCATGGATGATCTTCTGCCTCAACTCCATTTTCGTGCCCACTTCTCACATCCCTTGATTCTCTGAGGGACCAAAAATCTGTTTATTTCAGCCTTAAATATATTCAGTGATGCCTTGGAGAATTCTGAAGACTCACAGCCCTCTGTTTCTCGTCACCTCAGTCCTAACTGATCAGCCCCCCCGAGTTTGAGATCATCCAGGCAATGTAAGCAACTTCCCAGTGTCAATCCTACCAAGACCCTTCAGAATAGTGTGGGTACGATTCAATGGAGAAATTTCAAAGTCCGCTTTTGGGCGTGTTTGGCAGGGTATTTCGCGATGGCCGGGTTGGCGAGATCTCAGCCTGTATTCAACGGCACTAAGCTGTGCTGGCAAACCTGGCTCTGCACAGTCACCCCCAGCCACATCAGGAGCCCCTAGATTCCAGACATCTGCAAGACCATTAGTGAGACCATGCTCATCTGCCCTCCACTCATCCAGGCACTTACCCTTTGGTCATGAATAGATCACAATGCTGAAGCTGTGCTCTTTAGTGTTTGATTGCTGGCAGCTGCCTCTATGGTGCTGACACTCCTAGAGTTCAGGCATGTTGTTCAGGCATCAAAGATTGCTGGACATGCAATGCACTAATCATTCTCTGAGACGTGGCACATGTGGCCTCGAGGATGCATTTCAGAGTTGGGTGTGAAGTGAAATCACAACTGACCAGGCTAATTCCTCATTTGAAATAGTTTTCAGCTGTGAAGCTAGAGGCTGCTCACAGTCAAAGGGAGTGAAATTGATTTTCAGGATAGAAGCCGCAGCAAGGCTCAGTCCTGGCAGAATTTGGTAGGACATTCAGGCTGCAGCTGTGGTTGCCCCTGTTATGGGTCTCCACAATATTTAAAGATGGCTTGAAGGCCTCACAGCTGCCAAGCCCCTCACCCCTCCACCCCACTCCAACCCCACCCTTGGCCCAGGGACAACTCCCAACCTAGAATCCTCCAGCACCACAACTAAGCCAACACCCCCCCCCCCCCCCAACCCGAGCACTGGGCAGCAGCTTCAGTGCCCTTGAGCTGCATGCCAGAAAATGGAAAGGGCTCCTCATCTCCTCAGTAGCCATTGCACCAGCTTCACATTTTTGAAAAGGAGTACTAAATGACACCGACATGACTTCCTGCCAGAGAGTTGGGTAATTCCCAGGAGGCCGCTGCATGCAACTTGAATCTCGTCATTGAAATTAAAATGAATGCAAATGAGGGTTAATGATATTATCGGCATTTATGGGTGTTATCTTGAACTCGTCATCAGGAGCAGGTCAGGTGAATTGCAGAATGGTTCGTGCCCGGCTTGATTCTCGATTTTGACCTTTCCCGCAATTCACCAGGTGTGCCCGGATCCGCGTCTGGCGCCACGTGATGGTTGAATTGCGTGTGTTTCAGTGAGACCGTTTTTCATTCTACTAAACTCGAGAGAGTATTTTTAAAAATTAATTGATGGGACGGGGGGTCGTTGGCTAAGCCAGCATTTATTGCCCATCCCTGATTGCCCTTGAGACGGTGTTGGTGAGCTGCCTTCTAAACCGCTGCAGTCCATTTGGTATTGGTACACCCACAGTCCTGTTAGAGAAGCAACTACAGATTACTGACCCAGCAACAGTGAAGGAGCAGCGATATATTTCCAAGTCAGGGCGGTGTGTGGCTTGGAGGGGAACGTCAAGATGGTGCTGTTCCCAGGTATCTGATGCCCTTGTCCATCTTAATGGTAGCGGTCGTGACTTTGGAAGGTGGTGTCAAAGGTGCTTTGGTGAATTCCTGCAGTGCATCTTGTAGATGATGCACACTGCTGCCACTGCACGTCAGTGGTGGAGGGAGTGAATGTTTGTGGATAGGGTGCCAATCAAGTGGCCTGCTTTGTTCTGGGAGGTGTCAAGCTTCTTGAGTGTTGTTGGAGCTAAACTCACCCAGGCAAGTAGAGTGTTTTTCATCACACTCCTGACTTGTGCCTTGTAGATTGTGGACAGGCTTTGGGGAGTCAGGAAGTGAGTTATTCACCACAGCATTCCTAACCTCTTACCTGCTCTTGTAGTTCTTGTAGCATTTATATGGCTGGATCAGTTCCGTGTGTGGTCACTGGTAACCCCCAGGTTGTTGACAGTGGGGAACTCAGCAATGGTAATACTATTGAATGTCATAGGATGATGGTTAGATTATCTATTGTTGGAGATAGTTATTGCCGGGCACTTGGATATTGTCCAGGTCTTGCTGCATTTAAATCAGTAACTAAGGAGTCACATATGGTGCTGAACATATGGTGCAAGCATCAGTGAACTATGGTGATATGCATCACTGTAAATACACAATGGGTTAATGTAAATGCACGTAGACTAGCTAGACACTAGAGGGAGCACCAGAGACATGACACACAGACATTCAACCAATAGGTCAGTAAGATAGGACACGACCAATGGGCATTCACGATACACACAGAGGTGACACCACCACAGGAGGGCATTACACCAACCCATATAAAAAGGACACCGCACACATGATCTTCCTCTTTCCAGTGGAAACACTCAGTGTGTACACAGGGTTGATTCGACATCAGACCCACCACGTGGATTGTAGCAGACTGGTTAGATAGTCTGAGTAGCTATCGCAGGATTAACGGGAGAGTCAAATCCAAGTAGGAGAATTGTTAACAGTTTAATAAATGTATTAAAGCTATCTCCAAGTGTGAACCTTCCTTTGTCAGAGTGCATATCAAGGAAGCAGCTTATGCTACATCAAGAGGATAACAAAACACAAACAACCCCCCTTCTGACCTTATGATGGAAGGAAGGTCATTAATGAAGCAGCTGAAGATGGTCCTGACACATGGCTCTGATTTCTTGCCCCAGACCTTCCACCATGGATGCCACCCTTTCAGTGTTGATCTGGGTGTCACTCATTATCGGCACCATCTCCTGCACCTGAAGGTGATGGGACTCGTCCAGCTATACTTGCAGGCGCTAGAACATAGCTGACACTCCCTCCTGTAAATTCTCAGGGCTTAATAGGCCAGCAGCACGGTTCAATTCCTATACCAGCCTTCCCGAACAGGCGGCGGAATGTGGCGACTCGATGCTTTTCACAGTAACTTCATTTGAAGCCTACTTGAGACAATAAGTGATTTTCGTTTCATTTTTCATTTCATGTCCACATCCAGAAACCTGGGAGCAGTTATTTTAGCAGTCATCCTCTTGGCTGGAATGAGAATTTGAACGGAATGCTTAAAACCTGCTCCAACTTGTCAGCCTCACAATGGAATTTCCGACCCCAGCGAATCAGCCACCTGGGATTCGGGACACAGGCGGGATGCACGTGGGCAGCGTGCTGGCCCATTACTATACAGTGAATCGTGCCTCACCGATGCCCCAGCAGCACCAACACTTAGAATGTAGAACGGAGAATTGTGTCCAGTACTTTTGATCCGTTTCATCTCAGCCATTAATATGGATAATGAATAGCTGGGGTTCTTGCACTGATCATTGCTGACCTCCACTAGACACAATCTGTCAACTTGAGAATGCCCAGTGTATTCCTACGCTTTGCTTCATAGAACATAGAACAATACAGCACAGAACAGGTCCTTCGGCCCTCGATGTTGTGCCGAGTAATGATCACCCTACTCAAACCCACGTATCCACCCTATACCCGTAACCCAACAACCCCCCCTTAACCTTACTTTTTAGGACACTACGGGCAATTTAGCATGGCCATCCACCTAACCCGCACATCTTTGGACTGTGGGAGGAAACCGGAGCACCCGGAGGAAACCCACGCACACACGGGGAGGACTCCACACAGACAGTGACCCAGCCGGGAATCGAACCTGGGACTCTGGAGCTGTGAAGCATTTATGCTAACCACCATGCTACCGTGCTTCCTGTCCATTAACCGGTCCTCTGTCTATCAGCCTTTAGGTGTGTATTAATCTTTTGTCTGCCACTGCAGACCACCTTTTGAAAAACAAAACATATGTTTATGTTTCCCCTTTATCTACCCTATTAGTTACAAACTCAAAAAAATCTTTGACAAATTTGTCAAGTATGATTTCCTTTTTGTGAAATCATGTTGACTTTGTCTGATTATACTATGATTATTTTTAAGTGCTTTGTTTAGATTGACTTAATGATAGGTTCCAGCATTCTCCTGACAAATGGTGTCAAGCTAACTGGCCTCTATTTCTCTGCAGTTTGAAGAAAATATTGCCAAATAAACCCGCTTCCTTTTATGCCATTAACAGATGGATCCTTCCCTCCCGGTCGTGGCTTCTTCTTCTTTATTATGGGCTATCTTCTCCTGTGGGGACAAAGAAAGGGCATTGTGAGCCGCATGCTTGATGGGTCAGGGGGTCTATAGAGGTGGCACTTGTGGACACTGCATCTGGACATGAAGGGGTTGTGCTGGTGGGTGCCCGGGGTTCTGAGGGACAAGCATAAAGGTTGGATGTGGGAGGGTGACAGGTGTCAGCCAGTCGATTTTCAGGGGGTGGGGGGGGGGGGGTCTTGGTAATTTGGGGGTGTCAGGCAGAACTGATGCTGGAAGAGAGGTGTTAACTTACCTTTGCAGTTCATTTGAGCTCGTTGGTCTTTTTCCTACATTGCTCGGTGGTCCTCCTTGTCATTCTGCCCACACTGACAGCTGCTGCCGCTGCCTCCCAGGTGGCATTGCTGACTCTGTTGCTGGTCCCCTGATCTCCTTGGGGGAACAAGGTGCCCGATCTTTTCCACACAGCATTGAGAAGCTGGCCAAGTCGGCATTGTCAAAGTGAGGAGCTAGTCTGCGTGCTGCCCTGCTTGTGTGTCGATTGGCAGAGAGGGAGCGCTTAAAAGCAGCTCCCCATTGTTAGTGGAAAGCTGTTGAGGCTCAATTTCGGGGGATCAGATGGGAAGGGAGCCAGTAATGTTGAGAATCTTACTCGGGCTCAGTTTTGGCACTATGTACCGTTGAATACAGGCCACGTTCTCGCCAACAATGCGGTCGCGAAATTCCACGCCAAATGCACCCAAAACAGGAATTTAACTTGAATCCTTTGAGTCACGCCCATTGTGTTTTATAGTTTGAAGATGATAGCCGCAAGTTAATCTACTGAATTTACTTTTAAAAGGAAAACATGTTTTCCATTACTTGGGTTGCAATATTCTGAAACATCATTACTCTTGATGTGGAGATGCCAGCGTTGGACTGGGGTGAGCACAGTAAATCTTACACCAGGTTAAAGTCCAACAGGTTTGCTTCAAATCTCTAGCTTTTGGAGCACTGCTCCTTCCTCAGGTTCATTGAAACCTTGTAATTTTCATAATTATTGTTTGCCGTTGTACTAATTCTGTATATGCAATCATATTCAGAAAACTAACCTGCTTGGCAACACATTTTAGTGGAACCAAGTAATTACCTCTAAATACTAAGCTTCTTCAAAAACACTGAGAGTGGATTCATCTCATCATAGTCCCTGCCAAATGGCAGAACCATTAATGGGTCAGGATCCCACTGAATGGATCAGTGGACATTGCTGAGTCATTTGAACCGAGCCATGGCATCAGCACCCCACCTGTAGGTTCCCCAGCCAATCAGAGAGTGTGCGTGGGTGGGGTTACACTTTGATTCTGCCAAAGAAAGGCAGCGGAATTCTCCAGCGGCGGTATCCTCCGGTCCGCCGGCAGCACATTCACGCCCGCGGGTTACCCGACGGCGTGGGGTGGCCACAATGGGGAACCCCATAGGCCGGCTGCGGGAATGGAGAATCCCACTGCCGGCGGAGCGTGCCGCGCCGGAAAATGTGGCTGGCGGACTGGAGTATCTCGTCCAAGATTTTTAATTAAAGAGACCCAAGTATGACTTAGCATGGATCAACTGGACATGGTATCCTGAGGCTGCAGCATCCAGAGGAGCGAAGAGGAGACTGTTTCTCCCATCCACACCAACCCCTATCCCCTCACTCTCTTCCCTGAAGTTACTCCAGCAGGATTTGAGGGATGACATTGAGGTGATATTTCCCAAGGCCCAGCCAATCAAACATGGATGGAGATGAGCTAGGAAGTTAACAGCAGAAGTGTGATCCTCTAACCTGAATACAGTGCACCAAGAGGATCCACGACCTTGTTGTCACACGAAATGTAAGTGGCAAAGCACTTCCACACATTCTGACGTTCCCATCATTCTCCTGTGCAATACCTCTCAGAACAACACACCTTGCATCTGAAATCAATCCTATCTTTCCAGG
This sequence comes from Scyliorhinus canicula, assembly GCF_902713615.1. Lineage (NCBI taxonomy): Eukaryota > Metazoa > Chordata > Chondrichthyes > Carcharhiniformes > Scyliorhinidae > Scyliorhinus > Scyliorhinus canicula. The sequence continues at coordinate 113,809,769 of NC_052160.1, forward strand.
CACTGCCTCAGATTATTATCTGAATCGTCAACACTCGCACTTGCCTTAATCCTATCGCCCTTTTCCACCCTGCAAAAAAATGGTGTCTTTCTCCACTACCCAAATAAGCTCGTACCAACACATTTCTCTCTGCTTTTTTCTCCTGGCAGGAAAACCTCAGGGAGTGGTAGAAACCTGAGGTTGGGGCAGTTCTCCAGTGACGGGCACTTTGAAAGCAACTGGCAATGTGTGCCCACCTCGCAATGGCAATAAGATCTTTCACAGGAGGCTGCAGAGGCCAGGAGAAATCTTCAGTGAGAGCCTGAACCTGCTGACGTACCGGTGCTCACACATGGCGAGAGAGCTGATCCTCTATCAGCAGGTACTGGGGGCCTTGCCTCCTTCAATCCAGATTTCTGTGTTCATCCCTTCTGCCCTGTGAAATGACGTGGTGCTGAGGAAAAGCGGGTGCCCTTTTTGCTGCTGCTGTTGGTCAGTGTTACAAGGTAGAGCTGCATAAGTTGCCCCTATGCCAGGGTGAAGGAGGGAAATGCATTTGAAGGTGAATGAAGTGACTTCCAAGAAGCTGGGAATTACCTGTCAAGCATTGAAAGCATTCTCAGAAGAGGAGTGCTGTGATCACTTGGCTGCAACCCTTCAACAACCCGTGGCTGCAACCCTTCAGTTTCACTGAGCCAAGGCTTCTTAGCCACTCAGTTTCATCAAATTAGCTTCTGCTGTGTTTCCTCCTCGGTGACTTTGGCAACTTCCACACTGCTCAAGAAACAGATATGCCGCCTGGTAAATTCAGAATCCTTGTTTAGAACAGACCTTAGATTCTTATTGTAATATTTAAATGCCTCACTTGACAGCTGCACATGTGATTGCCAGGCAAGTTCAACTCCGCTCGGGAGAAACCCAAGGAAATGTAGGATGATTTCAGGATCCTGACCTAACATCACCTTTATCATAGAATTTACAGTGCAGAAGGAGGCCATTCGGCCCATTGAGTCTGCACCTGCTCCTGGAAAGAGCACCCTACCCAAGGTCAACACCTCCACCCTATCCCCATAACCCAGTAACCTCACCCAACACTAAGGGCAATTTTGGACATTAAGGGCAATTTATCATGGCCAATCCACCTAACCTGCACATCTTTGGACTGCGGGAGGAAACCGGAGCACCCGGAGGAAACCCACGCACACACGGGGAGGATGTGCAGACTCCGCACAGACAGTGATCCAAGCCGGAATCGAACCTGGGACCCTGGAGCTGAGAAGTAATTGTGCTATCCACAATGCTACCGCGCTGCCCTAATTTATAGGCCGGGATTCTCCAAACTCCAAGTGTTGACGCCGGTGTCAAAACTGGCGCAAGCGATGCCGGAGTCACTGAGCCTCCAGGCCCAGACATTCACCCCTTCCTCGGGGCTAGAACGGCGGCAGAGTGCTGGGTGCTGCTGCGGTGCCGCAAGCCGGCTCGCCACGGCCGGCGCAGGTCTACACATACACACCACGGCCGGCGCAGGCGCGCCACTGCCGCCTCCGCACCGGCCCCAGGCAATATGGCGAGGCCCTACAGGGGCCCGTCGTGGAGGAACATAGGCCCCCCCCGGAATGAGCCCGCCCGCCGATCGGTTGTCCACGATCTTGGGCCTGGCCACCGTGGAGGCGCCCCCAAGTTAGCTTTCCCCCCCCCCCCCCCCCCACTAGGACTGCCCCCGCAGCCAGAATGCCGAGGTCCCGCCGGGTAGGACCATACAAACGACGCCGGCGGGACTTGCCGGAAGTCAGCGGGCACTCGGTCCGTCGAGCACAGAGAATCGCCGGGGGGGGGGGGGGGGGGTGATTGACCATAATTTTAAACACTTCTGCCATTTTATTCTGTAATTTGCATTGTTCTAGTATAAAAGGTCCATTTTTCAGTCTGTTAATTTGGTTTCTCTCTGCGCAGATATTGCCAGAGCTGCTGAATATTGTCAGCATTGTTTTTATTTCAGATCTGCAGTATGTTTTTATATTAAGGTTTTGTATCGGTTCCCCTTGGCTTTTGTATTCATTTGATAAATGTTTGAATCCAATCATCTTTTTTATGGCCTTACTGATGAGTCTTAAACCGGTACCCATAATTGCCTCGGCACTTACATAGCACACAAATGTGTTAAACTTACAAAATATGGTCCTAATGCTTTTAAGAAACACGGCTGAAAATATAACTTGGCTGGAAAGCAAAGCTATTAATTGGAATATAGAATGTGGAGGTGGTGAATGCAGTAAAGATTATGGAAATGGCAGGGAAATTTGTCCTTAGCTCATGGCTGAACAAACTGTATAAATAAAAGGAAAAATGAATCGAGATTTTATTCAAGTATTTGCTCCCTCATGCATATGATTTGATTCATAATCTGCCTCTACCCATTAATGGACTCGTTTTGGTGTTCATTAGATTATTGGGAGTAGATGCTCCCCTCTCAGTGGTTGTGATGACTGATGGTCTGTAAAGATTCAGCTGCCCTCTGCTATCCATTTCCTATATTTGTACAAAATGCTGAATATAATCATTGATAATGGCAGAAAAAGAGAGATTTGACATGTCTTTATAAATGCTATTCTACCGAAAGACCATGCCAATCGCTAAATATATATATATATAACACCAACAATTTGTATTTGTATAGCACCTTTAACATAGGAACATAGGAATCCAAAGCAGACGTAGGCAATTCAGCCCTTCGAGCCTGCTCCATCATTCAATCAGAGCATGGCTAATCTCTTCCTGGTCTCAAAGCCACCTCCCTACTTGTTCCTCATATCCCTTTAACCCGTTTTGTTTATCAAAAAATAGGTCTATCTCCCTCTGGAAACCATTTAATGATTCAGACTCCACCGCAATAAATTTCCCAAATTCACCACCCTCTGCAAGAAGTAGTTCCTCCTCATCTCAGTTTTAAATCTATCGCCTCTCAACCTATATCTGTGATCTCTTGTTCTAGATTGCCCAACAAGGGGGAACATTTGGTTTACATTTACTTTATCAATCCCTTTTTGTATTCTACATACCTCAATCAGATCCCCTCTCATCCTTCTAAACTCCAGCGAGTATAAGCCCAAACTGTTTAATCTCTCCTCATTCATCTTTCATCCTCAGAATCAATCTGGTGAACCTCCTCTGAATTGTTTCCAATGCCACCACATCCTTCCTCCAATAAGGAGACCAAAACTGGACACAATACTCCAGGTGTGGCCTCACCAACACCCTCTATAATTGCAACAATACTTCTCTACTTTTGTACTCCACTCATTTTGCAATAAATGCTACCATTCCATTCGCCTTTCTTATTACATTTTGCACCTGCATACAGACTTTCTGGATTCATGAACAAAGACACCCAGATCCCTTTGCCCAGACGCGTTTTGAATCTGCTTTCCATTTAGATAATAATTTGCCTGGCTATTTTTTCAACCAAAATGGATAACCTCACACTTATCCACATTAAACTCCACCTGCCAAATTTGGGCCCAATCTCCTAACCTATCGATATCCGTCTGTAAAATCTGTATCTCCTCTTCACTGCCTGATTTCCTACCTATTTTAGTATCATCCACAAATTTTGCTATGTTACACTCTGTCCCTGATTGCAGATCATTTATATAGATTGTAGGTAATTGAGGACTGAACCCTGTGGCACCCCACTAGTTTCAGTTTGCTAACCAGAGAAGGGCCCATTTAACCCGATCCTCTGCTTTCTGTTAGCCAGCCAATCTTCATTCCAATCTAGTATTCTACCCCCAACCCACTGCGATCTCACCTTCTGGATTAACCTTTTATGCGACACCTTGTCAAATGCCTTCTGGAAGTCTAGATATACCACAGGTTCCCCATTATCCACCTTGCTGGTTACATCCTCAAATAACTCATGCACGTTTGTCAAGCATGACTTACCCTTCATAAAGCCATGCTGACAATGGTGGATTGAGCTTTGTCTTTCCAAATGTTCAGTCATTTCCTCCTTAATGATAAATTCCAGCAAATTCCCCACCACAGAGGTTAGGCTAACCAGTCTAACTTTTCTGTTTTTTGCCTCTTTCCCTTTTTGAATTAGAGTGTTTCCAATCCGCCGGGACCTTTCCAGAATCCATAGAATTTTGAAATATCTTAACCAATGCATCCACTATCTCTGCTGCCATCTCCTTTAATACTCTAGGATGCAGGCTATCAGTGTTAACTGCAGTTCTTGGAAATGTTTTACCCTGAAGACAGAGACAAATATTGGTTCATTGCCTCCGCAATTTCTGTGTTCCCCATTATTACCTCACCAGTATCGTACTCTAAAGGGCCAACATTTAATTTTGGTATTCTCTTCCTCTTTATATACTTATACAGGCTCTTTGTATCATTGTTTATGTTTTCTGCTAGTCTCCTTTCTTAGTTCATTGTAGCTTTTTTGATTCTATTTTTAGTAGCTGTTTGCTGACCCCTAAAGTTCTCCCAGTCGTCCAGCTTACCACTAGCTTTTGCAACATGGTATTCCTAGTATTTGCCTTAATGTTCCTCTTGACTTCCTTGTTTAGCCATGGAACGTTTTTCTCCCTTTTACAATTCCTCTTCCTCTCAGGAATATACTTTAATTGAGAGGTGTTTAATATCTCTCTGAACATCCGCCATTGTTCCTCAACTGTCCTACCCTCAATTATTTGTGCCCAGTCTACTAGGGCCAACTCTTTCCTCAGGCCTGTATAATTACTTCTGCCCAATGCTAAAACTCTGCATGGCACTTTGCCCTCTCTCGCTCAATCTGAATTTGAAATTCTAACCTGCTGTGATCACTCCAACCAAGACTTAACGACCAGATCATTTATCAACCCTTCTTCACTACATAATACTAAATCAAAAATAGCCTGCTCCCTGATTGGCTCCATAACATATTGCTCTAAGAAACAATCCCTCATGCACTCTATGAAATCTCCCTCGAGGCTACACTTGCCAATTTGTTTAATCCAGTCAATATGCATGTTAAAATCATCCATGACTACCGTTGTGCCATCTCAGAAGCCCTCATATACTGTTCCCTCACTTTGGAAGTATTGCTTGGGGACCTGTAAATTCCTCCTACCAACATAATTTAAACATTTCAAGGTCCGTCACAGATGCTTTATGAAACAAAATATGACACCAAGCCACCTAAAGAAATATTAGGGCAGATTACCAGAAATGTAGCCAAAGAGATGGGGACTATGCGGTGGGAGGTTTCCATTGGCAGGACCAGAAGGCTGGGGAACGGCTGGAAAGGTTTGGCTGGAGAGTTGTAGGTATGGAATTCAAAAGATTAGGGCCTATACACAACTGAAGAAATTGCCACCAATGAAGGTGCAATTGAAATTGAGGATGCACAAGTTGCCTGAAGTGTGGAGGCCTCTGAGGCTTTTGGGGCTAGAGGAGATTACAGAGATAGGCAGGGATAAATCCATGCAGGGATTTGAAAAAAAGGATGTGAATTTTAAAATTGAGGCATTGTTTAACTGGGATTCAATGTGGATCCGTGAGCACAGGTGATCGGTAAACAGGATATGGAATGAGTTGGAACATAAGCAGCAGAATTTTCAATATAAGTAGTATTTTAATAAGCAACACGACATTTAATGGAAGCATATATGACCTATTTACTAAAGAAAAAGCAAGGCTGCACAATAAAGAACAATCTCATTAACATGGGAAAGATTAAAATATGCATTCTTAACTATTCCCAAACTATGGCAATAATTTCAGCCTATGTTTACAAGTCAGGCAAAATAATAAAATCACTGAAGCGTGTGATTAAAAATGTATGAGAACGGGATGAAGCGAAGGAATTTATTTGATACGAAGAAGTAATAGTTGCTCAGTTCAGAGTCCTTTCTGGACCAAATTGATTGTTTATATATACCCCTCAGACTTAATTTAGCAGCTTCAGAGATGGCAGAGAGAATGAGGTCCTAGCTGCTAGCTGCAACTTGAAGTCTTCATCTGTAGCATGTATAAGTAATCAGCACAGTTTTATATGCATGGCCCATTTCATTTGACTTGGATTAAATATAATGAATATTTCTGTAACGTTAATATACACTTAAAAGCAGAACATGTTCATTAATGCTGACTATATTTTACCAAAGAATTTCATACATAAATAATATATTCATAGCTTAAACAAAATATTGAACACATGAAAGTGTTTAGATTTGTAGAGTCCTCAGTACTGGTAGTTATAGCCTGCCCTATATAATAGCCTTAAGAAATAGTTATAAAAGTTAAATGAGTGGGTCTTAACTCCCTCCACAGATGAAAATTGGGCGGGGGTAGGGTTAAAATCAGAGTGGTGGACGCTGCATTGGTGTGCACAGGAGGCAGATGATGTCAGCAATCAACATACAACGCTGATTTAATGCCTGCATTGCCATTTTTAGAACTCAATGCCCCAGGTCCTAACCTTACAGAGCTGAACATATGCTTAGCAGCAGGAAGATCTCCCACCAACATTCTTCAAAGAGATCATCAACTACGACTAAATTAAGGCCGAATGATTTCTTCTGGCTGTTACTAAGGTTTTACAAGTGTATGATCATTTCTCTAGTTGCTATATATTGCAAAATTCTACAGGGAGTGGTGTAGTTGGGACTGAAATATTTTTACTGAGCTCTGCACGATAATTTGTTCCCAGGCATGGGTGGACTAGCACAGATCCCCCTTGTAAACTACTATGAGAGAATGAACAGAGGACATGCAGAGCAGGACAAGCAGCTGGGACACAGAGAAGGAGATGGGGGACAAATGGTTCTCAGCTGAAGGGCGTATCTCCCCACAATGTTCAGGGAATACACAGTCTACCTGATCCTCAGCGAGGAACAAAGGATGTGATGTCCGTCCTTCGGGAAGGATATCCTCACTGAAATCTGCACCTGGCTGCGGCCACAGCTGAAAGCTCAGAGTAGAGCATGGACTGCAATGCCAATGGCTCTGAAGGTGACTTTGGCAATTAACTTTTATGTATCTGGCTCCTTCCAGGCTTGAGCTAGAGATATTTGCAACATCTTGCAGTTTATCCGTCCGGCGTAAGTCCGCGCATGCGCCGGAGCGTCAGCGGCTGCTGACGTCATGCCGGCCCATGCACAGGGGAGGGGGTCTCTTCCGCCTCCGCCATGGTGAAGACCATGGCGAAGGCGGAATTAAAAGAGTGCCCCCACGGCACAGGCCCACCCGCCGATCGGTGGGCCCCGATCGCGGGCCAGGCCACCGTGGGGGCACCCCCGGGGTCAGATCGCCCCACCCCCCCCCCCGCCCCAGGACCCCGACGCCCACCCACGCCGTCTGCTCCCGCCGATAAGATAGGTGGTTTAATCCACGCCAGCGGGAGAGGCTTGTCAGCGGTGGGACTTTGGCCCATTGCAGGCCGGAGAATCGCCGCGGGGGGCCCGCCGACCGGCGCGCCGTGATTCCCGACCCGCCGTATCTCGGGTGCCGGAGAATTCGGGACACGGCGGTGGCGGGATTGACGCTGGCCCCAGGCAATTCTCCGACCCGGCGGGGGATCGGAGAATCCCGCCCCTCATCTTCTGTATGTCACTATCACTGTGTGAACTGGGCCATAATACAAAAATAAAAGACTCCACAAATTACATTTATAAATCAAATCATCTTACATACAAAATCAACTAATTACTCTTGTGCATTCCATTAGTGCCTGATTTCCATGTGCCTTTGCCCTAGTGCTCCTATGCAGTGGTACTCTATTGGCTGTGTTATGGTAAGTGAAAGGTTGCCGACTTTCATTGGAGAAGACTGGTGAATGGATGAACTCGAGCAGCTCCAGGTTGTTAAGACTGTGTATGTATTATGCCATCTTGGCATGGGTGGCAGTAGTCTGGGCTGACTGTCTGGTGGGCAACAGCCAAGGACACACAGGAGAAACCAAGGTGGGAAGGTAAATGTTTGGTAATGCTCCTTGGAGCTACTACTACTTCCCCAGGACAGCATTTCACCAATCATTAACGCTGTTGGAGAACTGACTGCTGGACTGCTGTGACACTCTATAAGCTTCGTCGCACACTGTAATCCACAGTCGTGATGACAACAGTCTTAGCTTCCTCTGCAGCACCCAGAGGTTGGATGGCTGCTACTCAGGCTGCAGCAGAAGATGTAAGGTTGGCCATTAGTTGCTGCATCATGGTTGGGTCCACAAGTTTGAAAAGAGTTGGCCATCATTTCCATGCTGGAAAGGAATTGCGAAACCTGTGCCAAGTTGGTGCCAGGCACTTCTGCGCTCCTTGACATTGAACCCAAGCTTTTAACAGGAAGTGTGTCACGGATTGTCATACTTTTTATGACTGTTATGGTTGAGTAGCTGGTAATGGATGCAAGCTGTGAGATGTTGGTGTGGGGTTTGTAAAAGTGCTAGGTGTGTGAGGGTGAAATGAAGCATATGAATATTAGCTATGAATCCTGTTTGATGGAAATTGTTGATAAGTGACTGATGAGGTCCAGTGATATTTGCAGTGTCTGAGGCTAGTGGTACATTGCAGGAGATGACATTTGCAGATGCATTCACTAACCTTGGCCACTCATCTGATGTTATTGATATTCTTGCGGTATTGCTTCCAATTTCTTGAGGCTTGACTCCTGTCATTGGCCTCCACAAATGTGATCCCACTTCCTTTTGAATGAATGCCTTGGAGGGGCCTCCTGGCTCCCTGCTGAGAGGGGACACCTCGTCTCCTTTCCATCTTAATTTCCATCAAGGCCTCCAGCGTAACACCCAAAGATCTTAGAATCAGCGCTCTATTCCATGTTGCGCTGTTCTTCATGATTATCGCAGGTCAGATTCACTTCCTGCATGACAGTCAGCCCCACCGACACGTCCACTTTAAGAGATGCAGGATAGTTTTACGCAGTGGAGATTGGTTTTAACTGGCGCTGCCAAGTTATGATTTTTGGTCTCCTGCGCAGGCCATCAGCCAATGAACAGCACCGTTAGCATTACTTGCATGTAGCATTCATTGAAACGTGCAGGCAGCATAAAGTTAGCCTGGTGCCTGTGTTAAACTGATAGGCAAGAGTTAATCCCACATTGTGTTGCCTGTGCCCATTTCAAGATCTATCCAACAGTCTCCAGTATGAATGCTTGCACCCCCCCCCCCCCCCCCCCCCCCCCCCGGCCCGGCCACCAAAGATAATGTTCCAACTAAAATCCTAATTGTTGGACATCAATATCTCTTAAGTGCAACATAATGTTATTGTGTTTTTTGTCTGTCAGAAATCTGCTCATTGTCTGTGCTTTATGTTGTACTTCCCCGTCTAGTTATGTTTTGAATCAATAATGTTCTCCAGGGAATCTGCAGACAAGTGTAGCTGGCAATGGCAATGTCCTTGGATACTAATTTGCCGCAATGTAAAATAATTGGCAGATGTACCCACACATAACAATGTTATATCATAGACAGGCTTCTTTAAATCCTTGATTCCTTTCTTTTAAATTGGATGCCTTCCACACCTTTTTCATTATTTGATGGGCAGGAGCCATACGTTTCATCCTCCGCAAAATTGTATTTCATGACTGATGGACCCTCGATTTTGTTATCAAGTTGCCCCCTGCCCTGAAGAGGGTAATGCATTGTGCACTGTATCCAAATGCTAAGCAAAATACCCTGGATGCTGTCCTCAATCTTTAGAGCTCGCCCTGTTTCTTCTCTGAGAAACCTATGTTTCCATACTTCGGAATTATTGTGGTTGCATTCCGACTGCCACAGCTCTGCGGTACTATAGTTGCACAGGGCTGCTGGTGCACCAAAGAACGTACTCAGCAATTACTTCCACTTAACTCACTCTTGCCGCAATAAGAGTAAATGAATCCCTCCATAATCCTTCAGCGAACATAAGGATGCAATGTATTTTGAGGGTTAAAACTTGTGTTTACTCTAATTGTACTTTGTCAGTTATGTTCGTTAACTTTAATGGAGTGGCTGCTCAGTTTAGCGTCGGAACTTTAATGTACTGAACCAGCATCAATGCTGTTTTGTCCATATTAAGCAAAATTACTTAATCCCTGTATCATATTAATTTTAAAACACGTGAAGCTGGTGTAAAAGCATCAGTGAGAGTGGGCTATTTATGAGATGAGTAGAGCAGGAGATATTTCTCCAGAGTCTTTCAATGATTGAACAGCATGAGTGCACCCCAAGTCTCTCTTCCGTGCTAAAGGAGGACCAGGAAAAGAATCAAAGAATCGTAGAATTCCCACAGTGCAGAAGGAGGCTATTCAGCCCATCGAGTCTGCACCACACCATATCCCCGTAGCCCAGTTACCTCACCTAACAGTGGCACGGTAGCTCAGTGGCTAGCACAGTCGCTTCACAGCTCCAGGGTCCCAGGTTCAATTCCCAACTTGGGTCACTGTCTGTGTGGAGTCTGAACGTTCTTCCCGTGTCTGCATGGGTTTCCTCCTGGTGCTTCAATTTCCTTCCACAGTCCAAAGATGTGCAGGTTATGTGGATTGGCCATGCAAAATTGCCCTTAGTGTCTAAAATGGTTAGGTGGAATTACTGGGTTATAGGGGTATGGTGTTGGTGTGGGCTTAAGTTGGGTGCTCTTTCCAAGGGCCGGTGCAGACTCGATGGGCCAAATAGCCTCCTGTAAATTCTATTATTTCTATGAACCTTTTGGACACTAAGGGGCAATTTAGCATGGCGAATCCACCTAACATCTTTAAATTTAGTAGGTGATCACAGGGTTGAATATGTAAGAGATTAATTTTCGGGAAATGCCTGAAACATGTATTCTGTAAACCTGATATCATCCTGAGCTTCCATAGGGGACAACATGTTGTTAAGTCAAATCTCCGCATTCACATGATTTATGATCCGTGCCATCTCCTGAAACCTAAATTATAATTGAATAGCAGACTCAAATGTACTAAACTTCAATATCATTGAAAGCTCTCAAGGACCAGCAGGTGTCACAGAATCACACTGTGCAGATGAGGCCCTTCGGCCCATCGAGTCTGCACCGACACGTGAAGAACACCTAACCTACCTACCTATTCCCATTTACCAGCTCTTGGCCCACAGCCTTGAATGTTATGATGTGCCAAGTGCTCATCCAGGTACTTTATAAAGGATGTGAGGCAATCCGCCTCTACCACCCTCCCAGGCCGTGCATTCCAAACTACCACCACCCTCTGGGTAACAATGTTTTTTGTCACATCCCCCTAAACCTCCTGCCCCCCCACCTTGAATTTGTGTCCCTGCGTGACTGATCCTTCAACTAAGAGTAAGAGCTGCTCCCTATCCACCCTGTGCATGGCCCTCATAATCTCTTGAGTTGGGTTTGCCAACTGTGGTATTACAAAGATACAATGTCCTCGATAGAATGTGTATTCATGCATATATTGTGATGACTTGTACACAGGAGGTGGTGGTTGCGCAGGCGTTCTCACCAGTCTGGTTCCAGGTATGGCATGCAAGAACTGCTGAAGATCTTGAGGAAACCATTTGTGGGGAAATATTGAAATTGTGGGAAAATATATTGTGGAACACATCAAAAACCAAACCACAAATGTGACAATGTAACGATGTAAGCGCAGCCAGTAAGTTAGATACAAGTGTAAATGCTGGTATAAAATGTTGAGATGGAGCGCCAATCAGAAGTCGCAATTTAGGATTACTAAATCAGTGGGGGATGAAGAAAGGGTGTTACCAAAAACATGCATGTATAAGGAAGCTTGACACTTTGTGCGCCTTGTTCTCTTCTTTGTACTCTCTTCTTTGTTCCCTTCTTTTGTTTTCTTTCTTTTGCCCCTCTGGGCTTTTTGTTTTTCTTTTGCATATTTGAAATTGTACTAAGTTTTGCAATAAACTCAATCTCAGCCGGCCACCGGACTTCGATTCTGATTAGAAAATAAGAGCTCCTACACTGTTTCAGCTGTAGTCTGTGGTGATGTGCATCACTGTAAATACACAAGGGGTTAATGTAAACACATGTAGACTAACTAGACACTAGAGGGAGCACCAGAGACATCACACACACACACACACACACACACTCAACCAATAGATCAGTTAGATAGGACACGACCAATGGGCATTCATGATTCACACAGAGGTGACACGACCACAGGGGGGGCATTACACCAACCCATATACAAAGGACATCACACACATGATCTGCCTCTTTCCAGTGGAGAGAGTCAGTGAGTACAGGCACAGGGTTGATTTGATATCACTCCCACCACGTGGATTGTAGCAGTCTGGTTAGTCAGTCTGAGTAGCTATAGTAGGATTAGCAGTAATGTCGAACCCGAGTTACAGAAGTGTATATAGTTTAATAAACATGTTGAAGTTATCTCCACGTCTGAACCTTCCTTTGTCAAGTGCACCACAAGGAAGCCGCTTATGCTACACCTAGAGCATAACAAGACATAGTCCTTTGTCATCATTCCGACATAACTCAGCAACATTACTTGGTGTCCAGAGCTGGCCAAGATGGCACAAAGACTTCGGCACATCGTCCTGCTCATCTTCAATGCGAAAATCACCGACAATTGGAAACAGTTTGAAAAGGAATGGCACGTATACTGCCATGCTGGTCTCTGATAAATTGAAGAATGTACAAGCATACGGACTGTGGAACCTAACTGGCTGGAGGCAGTTGGAAAATCTAAATCCTTCATCTTCCCAGGGGAGGAAGGGCAAGGGGCCGCTGAGGCACTATTAAAAATTTAAATAAATATTTATGGCCCGTAAAAATGTCATCATGGACAGATATGTTTTTAACAACACAAACCAGAAACTCAATTAATTGGCACAATCATATGTCTCAACATTGAAAATTCTGGCAAAAAATTCAATGTTTGGTACTCTCACCGATTAACTCATCAGAGACCAGATAGTTTGTGGAATCAACAACAATGCTATGCGCATGCAGTTGTTCTGCGAAAGAAAACTCAAGTTAGAATCTGCGATTAGTATCTGCATGTTAAACGGGCAGTCTGAGAGGAGCACCAAGGAATTAAGGAGAAAAATAAAAGTTTTCTCGATACAGGACACACCCATGCCTAAACTGCAATGGTCAGCACCCACAAAAAAGTAGCACTGTGTGGTGGAGAGCCCCGTTACTGGCCTTTCAAGACCCCTGCCCGTCCTCAGTGGATGCTTGGCCTATAAACGGTCAGGGCACAGGATTTGGCGGAACTGGAGAGCGGCTGAAAGAGAGATGGAGAGATTGAGTTGGGTGGCTGTCTCAGGATACAGAAGCTTTTCCGACTTGGAAATAACTTGGGAAAATTACTGGGAAGTTGTGTGGGGTGGGAAATGGGAAGCTTCTGAATCGGATTTAGAAAGCGGCTACACGGAAGAAGAAAGATGCCGACAGCTGTAAGTGAAAGCTGTTTGCGGCTGTCCCACTCTGATCTTCGACCTGTGTTCAGTGTTTCATTGCTGGAATTAAGGGATAGCTCTGAATAAAGGATTCTGAGTTAAAAGCAAATTACCGTGGATGCCGTATTCTAAAAGAAAAATCGAAAATGTTGGACAATTTCAGCAAGTCTGACAGCCTCTGAGGAGAGAGAATGGACATTTTGAATTTGCATGACTCTTTAATAAAATTAGAGAGAACTGGCAATAGTCTGAGAGTTAAACTGTTTATTGGGGGGGGGGGGGGGGGGCGAGGGGTGCGTGGAGCAACGGGGCTGGATAGAGATTGACAAAGATATCATGGACAGAAAGCCAAAGAGAATTGTAATGGTGGTGATCATGGCTAAACAGGGTGCTGATAGTGGCACATTAAAAGGTCAGAATGTGTTAATGGCAGAAAAAGGAAAGCAGTATGTCAAAGGACAACTTGGAACAGGAAACAGATGGTCCAAGTGGGGTGGGTGAGAGGACGCGAGCCAAAGGTGAGGGAAAAGCAGATCGATGGACAAATGAAAATAAATTGATAGAAATAAAAATGGGGTGAAGGTGGGTGGAGAGACTTCACAGTCTGAAGTAGTTGAACTCAATGTTAAATCCAGAAGGCTGTAACATGCCGAAACAGAGATGAGATGCGGCTTCTCCAGTTTGGTTTGGGCTTCACTGGAACATTGTAGCAGGCCCAGGATAGATATATGGATGTGAGAGAAGGACAGTGAGTTGAAATGGCAAGCGACACAAAGGTCTAGGTCCTGCTTGCGGACAGACCAAAGGTGTTCTGCAAAGCAGGTACCCAATCTGCGTTTAGTCTCTCCAATGTAGAGTAGAACACACAGGGAGCAGTGAATGCAATAGACCAGACTGAAGAAGGTACACGTGAAGCGCTGTCTCACGTGAAAAGAGTGTTTAGGCTCTTGGATGGTGAGCAGGGAGGAGGTGAAGGATCAGACATTTCACCTTCTGCAGTTGAATGGGAAGGTGCTGTGGGAAAAGGGTGAAGTGCTGAGAGTTATGGAGGAGTGGACCAGGGTATCCCAGAGGGAACGGTCCCTGTGGAATGCTGACAGGGGGGAGTGAGGGGAAGATTTGTTTGATGGTGGCATCATGCTGGAGTTGGCGGAACTGACGGAGGATGGTCCTTTCACTGCGGAGGCTGGTGGGGTGAAAAGTGAGGACAAGGAGGGTCCTATCCTGTTTCTGGTAAGGAGGGGAAAGGATGAGAGCAGAAGTGCTGGAGACGGGTTGGACACAGTTGGTAGCCCTGTCAGCCACAATGGGTGGGAAACCACAATTAAGGAAGAATGAAGACATGTCAGCGGCACCGTTTTGGGAAGTGACATCATCGGAACAGTTGCGATGGAAGCAAAGGAACTGGGAGAATGGGGTGTAGTCCTTACCGGATGTGGAGTGTGAAGAGCAGGAGGTAGCTGTGGGAGTCAGTCGGCTTGTAATAGATGCTAGTGGACAGTCTAACCCCAGAAATGGGGATACCGAGATTCCGCGTGTTTGAAAAGCAGCAGCCTGGCTGCTGCAACGTCCTACTGGAGTCCCGAAAGGATGAAAGTTAAAGATGTTGGTCAGAAAGGATTGAGTTTTTTTTTTACTACAGATGGAACTGAGACCGTAGCTCATACCTTGAAAGCCATACTGGTGAAGTGCTGGTTTTGTGTTTGATTAATTGTTTATTATTTTGCTCCGCCGCAATCCTTTTGTGGGATATTGTGAATGTTTTTGCACTGGGATTTGGAGTATAAATAAACACCTTTGCATGAAGGTGCCATTGCGAACTTTGCCATCGTCAATCTATATATAATTTTTAGCCCCCCTTGGGCCTACGTTATTGGCATCCAAGCCTGGGCTGTGACAGCGTGCTTCACATTTAATAAGCGTTGCAATAACTGTGGCAAACGGAATCACTTTGCCAAGTGCCGAAGGTGAAAGTCACAGCAACTTGCGGCTACCACAAGTCAAATTTGCTGATGACACCACCGTAGCGTGTCGGATTTCAAACAATGACGAAACAGAGTACAGGAATGAGATAGAGAATCTGATGAACAGGTACATGATGAACAATAATTTCTTCCTCAATGTCAACGAAACAAAGGAATTGTCATCGACTTCAGGAAGCGTAGTGGAGAACATGCCCTTATCTACATCAATGGGAATGAAGTAGTAAGGGTCGAGAGCTTCAAATTTTTAGGTATGCAGATCAATAACAACCTGTCCTGGTCCCCCCCATGCCAACACTATAGTTAAAAAAGCCCACCAACGACTCTACTTTCTCAGAAGACTAAGGACATTTGGCATGTCAGCTACGACTCTCATCAACTTCCACAGATGCACCATAGAAAGCATTCTTTCTGGTTGTATCACAGCTTGGTATGGAGCCTAAGATAAAAGCAAATTACTGCGGATGCTGGAATCTGAAACAAAAGGAAAAATGTTGGAAAATCTCAGCAAGTCTGGCAGCATCTGTAGGGAGAGAAAAGAGCTAACGTTTCGAGTCCGATGACTCTTTGTCAAAGCTAACAGACAGAGAGAGTGGGAAATATGAGTCATCTTTCATTCTCACTCCACAGTATAAATATTTCCCATTCTCTCTGTCTGTTAGCTTTGACAAAGAGTCATCGGACTTGAAATGTTAGCTCTTTTCTCTCCCTACAGATGCTGCTAGACTTGCTGAGATTTTCCAGCATTTTCCCTTTCATTGGTATGGAGCCTGCTCTGCCCAAGACCGCAGGAAGCTACAAAAGATTGTGAATGTAGCCCAGTCCATCACGCAAACCAGCCTCCCATCCATTGACTCTATCCATAATTCCCTCTGCCTCGGAAAGGCAACCAGCATATTTAAGGACCCCACGCACTCCTTCCACCTTCTTCCATCAGGAAAAAGATACCAAAGTTTGAGGTCACGTACCAACCGACTCAAGAACAGCTTCTTCCCTACTGCCATCAGAATTTTGAATGGACCTACCTCGTATTAAGTTGATCTTCTCTCTACAAATAGCTATGTATAACTGTAACAATATATTCTGCAGTCTCCTTCCTTCCCTATGTATTGTATGCATTGTTTGTACAGCATGCAAGAAACAATACTTTTCACTGTATACTAATACATGTGACATTAATAAATCAAATCAAAAAATTTATCACAGGAAAAGGTGAAATATTCCCAACATTAAACATTGCTCACAGCAATTCCAAATTTAAAGTCAAAATCGATACTGGGGCAAAATACAATGCCGTTGAAGCCTCTGTTACACGAAATTGAGCCCTGTGCTGCTAGATTCCACCAACAAAGTAAATCTCGTTACATATAGTGGACAAGCCAGACACACGGAAGGTACGCATTGCACCAAGGGCAAGCTCCAGTCAACCAGGATGTCTAACCGTTGATGGATCTCTGGGACAGCATTGCTTTGGGGCTAATCCACCTTGGGCCGGATGTACACACCCTACAGCACCAAGCCCCAGTGATGCTACCCTACAAAGACCTGTTTGACTGTGATATTATTGGGAAGCTGCCTGTCATATATCGCACGAGGCTGGACAACTCAATAATGCCCACTGTGTTCCAAGAAGAGTGCAGCTTGCCATGAAACAGAAAGTAAAGGTAAACCAGACAAAATGACAAGACGGGTGCCACAGACCCCATCGATGAGGCCACAGTGTGGGTTTCTGTGATGGTAGCTGCAGTAAAGAAGGGGGCCACGGTCAGGATCTGTTTCACCCCAGTTCACCCAAATAAAGTACTTCAGTGGCCCTGTCATCGTATGAAGATGGTTGAACAGGCCATGGCCGACATGCCCAATGCTAAGGTTTTCAGGATTCTGGATGCAAAGTGCGGATTTTGGAAAATCCCACTTGATGACGAATCTTCGATGCTCACTGTGCGCATGTCTCTGGTGGGCAGATGAAGGTTCCTCCGCATGCTATGTGGTATCTCCATTGATGGTGAGATTTTCCAATGGTCCATGGGAAAATCTCTTTGCAGGGCAACCTTGTTAAATCATTGTTGATGACATCCTCGTCTGAGGTTGTATAATGCAGGAGCATAATGCATATCAGCGCCGGATCCATGACAAAATCTGGACTATATAGTGGGCAGCATGGTAGCATGGTGGTTAGCATAAATGCTTCACAGCTCCAGGGTCCCAGGTTCGATTCCCGGCTGGGTCACTGTCTGTGCGGAGTCTGCACGTCCTCCCCGTGTGTGCGTGGGTTTCCTCCGGGTGCTCCGGTTTCCTCCCACAGTCCAAAGATGTGCGGGTTAGGTGGATTGGCCATGCTAAATTGCCCGTAGTGTCCTAAAAAGTAAGGTTAAGGGGGCGGTTGTTGGGTTACAGGTATAGGGTGGATACGTGGGTTTGAGTAGGGTGATCATTGCTCGGCACAACATCGAGGGCCAAAGGGCCTGTTCTGTGCTGTACTGTTCTATGTTCTATATAGTTGAAGCACAATGAAACTAAATACAGATTCAGGATCAGCCAGGTCCCCGGCATGGGCCACCTGCTTACCACCGATGGTGTGAAACCAGACCCGGATAAGACAATGGCTATGTGGTAAATGTCCATTCCTAAGGATAAGTGTGCCCTGCAGTGTTTCCTCGGCATTACAAATTATCTATCAATGTTCATTCTTTGTTACAGTGAGGTAACTGGACCTCTCCATCAACCTCTCCATCAAGATGTAGATTGGTGTTGACAGGAGCATTACAATGGTGCACTCAACAAATTGAAGGATCTTGTAACTGTGTTAAAGTACTTTGGTACCCAAGCACCTGTACTGTTATCTTACTCTGGAGCAGTGTGCATCCAAAATGGCAGATCAGTGGCGTTTGTATCAAGGTTTCTGACTGACACAGAAACTCACTGTTGTTTATTCATTTTGTTCCGAGAGGGATGATGGTCAAGCTCGAACGCTACAACCTCAGTGTGGTCTTCAAGCGTGATAACAAGTTATACCTCACCATTGCCCTCGCCAGGGTTTACTTATCCAGCACCGCGCATACAGGTCATGAGGAGGACATTGATATTATAACATTTCAAATGGTGTCATCCAGCAGAATTGAGGAACTTAAAGCTGCCCCAAATATACAGGCAGCTCCCATGATATCAAAGATCTTCTCCACGGTCCCAGGACCTTTTACGAGAGAGGAGTTAACCATGCAAGATGGACTGAAAATGCGTGGCCAAAAGATCATCATCCCCAGTTCTCTCTACACCCAGCAACTCCACCCGGGGTGGAAGCAAGAAAGTGCAGGGCCTCACGGTAGCATGGTGGTTAGCATCAATGCTTCACAGCTCCAGGGTCCCAGGTTCGATTCCCGGCTGGGTCACTGTCTGTGTGGAGTCTGCACGTCCTCCCCGTGTGTGCGTGGGTTTCCTCCGGGTGCTCCGGTTTCCTCCCACAGTCCAAAGATGTGCGGGTTAGGTGGATTGGCCATGCTAAATTGCCCGTAGTGTAAGGTTAATGGGGGGATTGTTGGGTTACGGGTATACGGGTTATGTGGGTTTAAGTAGGGGTGATCATTGCTCGGCACAACATCGAGGGCCGAAGGGCCTGTTCTGTGCTGTACTGTTCTATTCTATTCTAAAGGAAAACATGTACTGACCCTCCATGTACGCTGACAAAGAGAGGGATGTGTCCAGAATTTCCCCATTCAAAGCACTTAAGTCTCATCAAACCAAAGAACCACTGCCCCTTCATGAGGTCCCAGACCTTCCATGGTCACTCACCGTGACAGATACATTTGAGTGGAATGGGAAGCAACATCTGATGCTTGTTGATTCATTCTCAGGGTAGTATGCAGTTGATTACTTGCCTGACATGAAGAGCACCACAGTAATTGGAAAGCTGAAAAGACACTTTGCAGCACTTGGCATTCCACAAAGGCTAATATCGGGAAATGCCCGGCAGTTTGTCTCAAGGGAGTTCAAGGACTTTGCACACACATGGGACTTTGAACATATTACAAGCAGCCAACTATACCCACAATTGAAAGGTTTGGCGGAGCATGCAGCACATTCTGCTAAATACCTCCTTGAAAAAATGGCTCAGTGACAAGTGACAACGCAGACTTCTACGCCGCACTACTTTATCTGTATAATCTGCCAAGAGAGTGTCTGCCTTCGCCAACACGGAGAATGTACTCCAGATGCAACAAAACCATGATCCCTGTTACCAAGGCCCTGTTGCAACCCAAAGTGGAAACAAATAAGAACATAAGAACATAAGAACTAGGAGCAGGAGTAGGCCATCTGGCCCCTCGAGCCTGCTCCACCATTCAATGAGATCATGGCTGATCTTTTGTGGACTCAGCTCCACTTTCCGGCCCGAACACCATAACCCTTAATCCCTTTATTCTTCAAAAAAGTATTTATCTTTACCTTAAAAACATTTAATGAAGGAGCCTCAACTGCTTCACTGGGCAAGGAATTCGATAGATTCACAACCCTTTGGGTGAAGAAGTTCCTCCTAAACTCAGTCCTAAATCTACTTCCCCTTATTTTGAGGCTATGCCCCCTAGTTCTGCTTTCACCCACCAGTGGAATGTGAGAGAAGCCCTCATGAAACGGTGGTAAATAGGGAAAGGATACTCTGACCGAAGCTCCCTCAGAATCTGCACTTTGGAGCTAGGCCTGACAGTCAGAATGCAAACGACATGCAGCCATTACAAACTAGCAGTGGTCCACAGCCATGTCGCCCAACCCAACAGTTACGTGGTTGCCTCAGATGGTGCTCTGTATATCAGGAACCAGCTTCATCTGTTACGGGTACTCGCCAACTGCCACAAAGGTTGACATATCGAGTCTGCAATCAAAGTCCCCTACATTGATGGAAATGGAAGCCCGTCCTGTTACCAATGCAGCAAACCCTGTAGCCATTGTGCACACCCCAGGCATGACTAATGCCATCTGGCATATGAACAATAATCCGAGTGCATCCCAAGGTATAATTAAACCCTCCGGGCAGCTGAGCATACCAGACCCCAAACTCAAGGACTATGTATTGACTTAGATCTATATATGTGCTTTTTATTTATACGGCAGGTTTTGTGGCATTTGTGCAATTTAAATATTCAATGTTTTGTTACTGCATTCAACATTATTTTTTGCAGGTGAGAATGGTGTTATGGGTCAGGGCTTAGAGAACCCCAAAGTGTATCATGGAGTTCCCCTGACCCACAACTTGTAACAGATTGTGGTATGAGGAGTACACGGCCCACTCTACAGGTGCAGTACAGCAGAAATGGAAAAGTACTTTTTAAAGCAAAACGTTTATTCTATGAACTCAATTTAACCTTTTTTAAAACATACAATGAACATCTTAGCAACCATTAATTCAAATACAACCCCCAAAGACACTAAGTAATCCTTTAAGCTTTCCTTTTAACATCCATACGACTTACAAAAAACATAGCCTTTAACAGAAGCACATCAGGTTAAAGTCAGTACTGAAAACATTTATAATTCTGAATTCACTAAATGATCAAGAGATAGTCTTTTCATGGCAGAGAGAACAGCAGTACAGCTGTTTTGTCTGACTTCAGCTCCAACACTGAAAACGAAATGAAAGCACAGACACACCCAAGCTTTTCTCAAAGTGAAACTAAAAAGCAGAGCCAGAGCTCAGCTCCACCCACACTCTGACATCACTGCGGTAACAAGAGCAGCCAAACAGTTCTTAAAGCGACATTCTCATGACAATGGATTGTCCGAACTAAAATGGGGAAGATGTAGAATATGTACGTATGTATAGATTGTCATGACCTGAACACCGAAAGTGGCATGTTGGTAGTGCAGAAGTTTTCACCACAGTGGTTACAGGCCTGACGTGTAAGAGCTGCTGAAAATCTTGTAGTAAACCATTTAACGTGTAGCCCTTTGTCAGTTTTCCTACACAACGCTGCAACCTTAAAACATTTTTTGCTTCGCACCTGTTTCCATCAAATTCAGAATTGGAATGAATAATCTGCTGAAGAATCAAAGCCAATCAGCTGGATCCTCCGTTGGCGGGATCCTCCATTTCGCCGGCAGCGCACTCATGCTCGCCGATTTCCGACAATGTGGGGGTGCCCACAGTGGGGAACCCCATTGGCCGGCTGCTGGGATGGAGCACCAGGAGACAGGTGTGGCGGGATGGAGAATCCCACCCAATATTTTTCACCAGTGCATCATTTTTTGGGGGTATAATGTGCCATTGATTTAGCTGACCAAGATACCTAGACCTCTGATAGAAAATGTTTTTCCTTTCAGAACAGAAAGGGGTCTTTAATCATATCTGGCCATCAAAAAATAAGTCAAGTAAATGGTAATTTTCCCATGTGTCCACAAAGCAAGCATCTTGAAGAAACCAGGATATCTCCACTGTTCTATATGGGAGATTGAATACAAGGATATCTCTTGGGTATCATACTGTTTCAGGCCTCTGACAGCTTAAATTGGGTGGCTGACTAGATCCTACTGCCCATTTTCAGCCCCATCAAAGCCCTCATTTCATTATTAATGAAATTAATTGTTTTACAATGCACAGTACAGAAGTTTCAAATTGCAGGTTCTACCATAACCATTAATGTTGATCAATTCAAATTTTTATTCTAATTTAATTTCCATACAGTTTTGTAAGTGCTGTTTTGGATCCATGAAGTACCGAGCGTGATGAACAATTTCCATAGAACTTGCTTTTCATGTCGGCAGTCTAAAGTCAGTACAATGTTTAAATTGAAATCTCTTTTATTGCATGCAATAATTGACCTCAAGGCAGTATTCCAACTACGCATATAATCATTGCTTCCCAATGTTGGTAGTATGACATGAACATGTAAAACATTTATATGTCAAATTATCTTGAATGTAAGTGCTTGTCAGTGATAGATAGTGTTGTAATGCTGCCAAGGCCAGTCTTCTGACACCATATCCTTTTATTTACATAACAAAAAAGGCTGCAGCCGCAGTTTACAGCGCACAGTCCAAATCTGGTGACCAACAGAATACCTGTCCAAGCTTAAGAAACAGGCTATAAGCTGATCGTTTCCCACTGGGTGAGCTCCTGCCCTCTCATTAAGGAATCTCATATTCTGCAAAACCAACTGGGAGATCTATTGATGATCCCCTGAGTCCTTCATGCCCTGAGGGCTGCCATAACATCCCTCCCCCTCCCCTTAAGTCCGTTTCTCCCTCAGTATCCTTGTTGCAAGAGAGTCCCTTCTACCCGCCGCTTGGCAATCAGGCTGAGGTCAGTTGAGGGTGGGACCGGATCTGGTGGTGTGAACCACATTGGCGACCTTCGTTTCTGGAACGCCAAAGAGTTACTGGCGTGGGTTTCTTTTTGTGGTCCACTTCTGTCAGGGTACCAGCTTCCTGCGTTTCCATCTCGGAGTCCGTGTCCCAATTATCTGGAGGACAGGCACTGGTCTGGCTTCAAACTGGTGCCCGGTTCTGGTGGAGGCCACCTCCATGACAGACTCTTTGAGGCTGTCCCATTAACAGTTCTGCTGGGGCAATTCCTGTTGTTGTGTGAAGAATGGTTCTATAGTTGAATAAAAATTGTGGCAACTTGGTCTCTATGGATGCTGCAGATTATTTCTTCATGCCAGTTTTAAACGTCTGCGCCACCCATTCCGCCAGCCCATTTGGTGGCAGATGATAAGGTGGTGTTCTGATGTATCTAATGCCATTGGATATCATGAATTAGAGAATTATTATTGAAAACCAGGACATCTGTTCCATAAGTGCAGAGACTCTGTTGTAATTTCTCGAGTGTGTCGTGGGAGGTAGTGGAGTTCATGCAGTTAATCTCTAAACATTTGGAGTGTGCATCTACCAGGATCAAAAACATGGAATCCATAAAAGGCCTGGCAAAGTCGGCGTGCACTCGCACCCATGGTCTGCTAGGCCATTCGCCTGGATGTAGTGAGGCTGAGGGAGGGGGTTTTTGATTCTCATGGCATAGTCGCACCATCTCACCAAGTCCATGATGTCTGACTCAAGCCTGGGCCACCAGACGTAACTCCTGGTGAGCATATTCACTTCCTATACGCCAGGGTGGCCATTATGTAGTTCCATAAGTGTTGGACACTGCCCTAGGCGAGGGACAACTACCTGAGATCCCCGGAGAATGATGGGTCCTCAACACTGAGCTCATCATTCTTAGTCAAATAGGGCTTCAGTTCTCTGAGGGTTGGCCTCGGAATCCACCATTCAGGATCATGAATGTTAGTTTAGACAGAGGTGGATCTTTTTGTGGATAGGACTTAATTTGCTTTGCGGACACCAGCAAACTCTCTAAATGTTTAAGGTCATCATGGCCTCTTCCAGTGCTGATAAAGGAGCCAGGCTTGTGGGCAGCAGGAGGCAACCCAACACATGGGCGTTAGCTATCGGGGTTTCAGGGTGATGCTCTAAGTGTTAGAGGGCCAAATAACAGGGCCAAATGCTATATCCGGGCACAGGCAATAGGGGGAATTGCCTTATCCTCTTTAAAAGTCCCAATATGGGCTTGTGGTCGGTTACTATTATGAAACCACTGTAGACGTATTGGTGGGACATTTTACACCAAACAAGAATGCCAAGCCCTCTTTCTTAATTTGAGGATACCTCTGCTCGGCATCCGAAAGAGTCCTGGATGCGTATGAGATAGGTCTTTCCATTCCGTCTTCCAAGCAGTGTGAATCTACCACCCCAATCCCATAGGGGGAAGCATCACATGTCAAAACAAGTTCCTTTGAAGGATCAAAATGGGCCAATAGGTTGTGATGTGTTCGGCAGGTTGGTTCAATGTGGACTGCACTCAATGCAGGGAAGGTAGAAACAGACGTCTAACACTGGAGAAGATCCAACATGGTTTTATTCAACTATAGAACTGCTATACATATTCAGCTGTGGGTCGACACTATACTGATCTGACTGGTGACCTTGTAGTAGCCTGACCAGACTTACTAGCTACCACATGGTGTTTACACTTGCTAGCTTGTGGACTCTGACTGTCTCAGTAGCTGGATCCCGAGAGAGCGGGAAACCTAGTACTCTCTGGCTTTATAGTGGTAGTGGTCGTGTCCTGTCTGGTGATTGGCTGTACTGTGTTGTATGCTTACTGGTCATCCTATGTGTCAATCACTGCCTGTCTGCATCTCATTATATATATGAGTGGATATTATGACAGGTTGGATGACAGCAGTTGTTTATTAAAAGCCTCCACCTTTGGAGTGTCCCAAGACCATCTTTGGTACTTCTGTAGTAGAGTATGCAAGGGGGTCAGTAAGGAAGCCAAATGTGGGATAAATTTCCTGTAATAATGACTAATCCCAGGAAGGAGTTTTACTCCGTGGAGTTTCTCCGAATTGGAGCTTCCTTAGTGGCCTTTACCTTGTCCTCTACGGGATGTAAACCTTCTTTATCTATCCGATAACCCAAAGTGTTGCTTTATTTGTGTAAAAAACACCTTTTTCCCTCTTCAGGTGTACCCCAGCTCTCGGGAATCTCCGCAAGACTTTTTCCATGTTCGCCAGATTTTCTTATTCTGAAGACCCCGTGACCAGGACATCATCTGAGTACACTGCTACTTTGTGCAACCCTTGGAGTACTGTACTCCATGATCCGTTCGGATATGGCGCACATGGATGACACCCCGGAGGGGAAGCGGGTGTACTCGTACAGCCTTTGTGCATGTTAATTGTAGCAAACTTCCGGCAAGGCTCGTCTAATTCATGTTGAAGGTAGGCATGGCTCATATCCAACTTAGTGACCGCCTGGCCACCTGCTAACTTGGCGGACAGGTCTCCGATTTGAGGCAAGGGGTATCTATCTAGTTCGGAAACCTGATTGATCATTAGTTTATAATCCCCACAGAGCCGGATCGATTTGTCCAGTTTAAGGTCAGGGACGACAGGCACAGCCCACTCTGCAAACTCTGCTTCACATTACTTGGAAGACAGAACAGAAAGGCATATATTTTTCTGGTGTCCAAGTTTGGCCTCCACCTTTTCCAATAGAGAGTATGGGATGACTCTCCCTCTAAAATATTTCGGCGTAGCATCAGGATTGACATAAATCTTGGCTTTGGCTCCTCTTATTTTTGCAAGTCCTTCCTGGCAAACATCATGATATTTGCTGATGACGTCATACAGTCCTCCCAAGCCCAGCCTGAAGATCTCCAACCAGTTCAGCCTGATCCACTGGAGCCAATTTCTCCTCATTAGCCTTGGTCCTTATCGCAGCACAATGACTGGGATTTGTGCTGATTTCTGCCTGTAAGTCACTGAAGTTATTGTGGTGCCCTTTATCGCCAACGGTTCCCCTATGTAGGTGGCTAGTCTGACCTCCGTATCTTCAAAGCTCTAGAGTCGAATACCAGTTGGGAGGTGATCATAAGTCTGCTCCCCAACAATGGAGACCGCAGCTCCTGTCCCCATCTCCATTTTCACGAGATGACCATTTATCAGCAGTTCATTCATTATTAGAGTGACCTTGGTCGTAATGATGTGGAGATGCCGGTGTTGGACTGGAGTGAGCACAGTAAGATGTGGTTTAGTTGCAATGCCCTTGTTTCTGGAAGTAGGTATAACTGCATGATGAAGGCCAAAACTGTCCTTGGCCTCTTCCCTGGGCAGCACATGTTTTGTCTATTCCTAAAATGTTGTTTTGGCTGTGCCCTTTGGCAGTGTTTTCAATAATCCATCATCTGGCATTTGCAAACTTCCTTTGCATTCTTGGGGTCATCATTGCATTTCCTTGACTGCCAGGTAATATGAGTTAAGCTCCAATACTGCAAAGACTATTTGACACCTTACTTACACAAACGGCCTCAGTTGAGGAATTGTCGCGGTTACATGTGGCCTTACCCACCCCCCCCCCCCCAACCAGAGGACATTGCTGTCTGGTATTCCTTTATGCTCCTGAACCCCATTTTACGCATTTTACAGTGATAAAGCTATTTCAATGGCTTTTTAAAAATCCAGGTTGAGTTCTGCCAATAATCTTTGTTGGGTTCTCAAGTTGTTTGTTCCACGTACCAATCTGTCTCGCAACAGTTTTTCAGAGGTGGTCCGAATTCACACTGTTTTGCCAATTATGATAATCTGGGCAGCAATGCAGTGATAGGTTCCCCTGGGGATCTCACTGCTGTGTTAAAGCAGTATTTCTGGATTATAACAAGAGGATTTCAGAACGGAACAGTTTTTTTACCAAGTTTACTAATTCATTAAAAGTCTTCGAGTCAAGGGAATCTGGATAGGTAAGATTTTTTATCGCACTGAATGTCAGGGCCGTCCATGTTGGCAGTAGGATCACTTTCTGTTTTCCATTTCCCTCAATATTATTAGCAACACATGCGCTCTGCGTATTGGGCCCAGTCTTCTCCGGGTTCAAGTGTATTGAAGAGAGGCATTTTTTAAAAACTTATTGGTGAAACTGCTTGTTCTCGACAACGAAAGTTGTAAGGAGAAAAAAAACTTGTTTACTCTGATTGCCCATCTTGCCAAGGCCAGTCTTCTGACACCGTACCCTTTTATTTACAGCACCAGAATGACCACAGCTGCAGTTTACAAGTGCACAAGTCCAAGCTCAGGGCCCTACGGAATACCAGTTCCGCTTGAAGCAACAGGTTTTAAACTCCCGCTGCTCATTTTCCATTGGGCGAGCTCCCAGCCACTCAATATGACCCGCCCCGACCCCCCCCCCCCAAAAAAAAACAACTTCCTTATCACCCAGGATTGGGTAATACTAAAGCATCATTATAATATGTTGAAGGGATTAATTAACGAGCTTATTGAACCAAATATGAAACAAAAAAAATAAGTACAATTCGGCAATTCAGGAAGACACAACATGCTGGATTCTCCGATTTCCAGACTATGTGCTAACGCTGGTGTGGGAACAGTGGCGTTTTACGCCAGAGAAAATGGTGCACCAGATGCACTGATTCCGGGACTGTTGAGGGGCTTGCAGCCTTGCCGGGTTAAGCTCCCAGCTCCCACGCCAAGAACGGCTGGAGAATTGCCGGGTCCATGGCCACGCATGCGCATGGCGGCCGCCTGTGGTGCCGCACTGTGCAACATGGCGCCGACCACACGTGCACCCAGCCTACCAATTAATGACCCCAGTAACCCCCCCTGGACCATCCTTTACCAGTCCCCCCCCCCCAGCCCTCGCTGAAGCCCCCCATGAGATCCATGCCGTCGGGAACTCGGCCCATCGGGGGAGGGCGTCAGATGACGTCCTGAGGCCATCCCGACGACATGCAACGTTTTTGAAGGGGTGGAGCATCACGAAAGTGGCGCCGCCCCCCCACGATTTCAGCGGAAAAGGGGATTCTCCGGCTGATCGCCGAACGTGATTTTAATGTCGGCGATTGGAGAATCCCGTCCAATATTTTACCGGGCAAAATGTTCCTTTCTATCAGTTTTGCTGACTGGCTAATCCTGCTAATGTTTCTCTATATATTTAAAGAATAATGTACAAATAAATAATTTCTGTCAAGGAAGCAGAACTTTCCCCAGTGGTTTCCTCACTACATTTACCATTGTTTTATTCACTAAATAGAATGATTGAAATTTTGTCCTTGGACAAATGCCACAGCATTGTCTGGAACATCAACTAAGAATAAAATGGCATTTATCCTCCTCCCTAGCAATTGAGACTGTGCTCCAAGAAGAAAGAAGATAAATGGTAGCTCCACCCACTGATGTAGGGAAATCCAGGTTCATTTCTCAGTGGCAGCTGCATTGCATAATCCTGACAATAACAATAATTGACTGAAATAGCTGTTCATGGTTTTTGTAGCTTAACTCACCTTATATATTTAATTTATCTTATTTTTTTTGGTTATTGAACTACTAACTAATAGTTTTGTCTGTTTTGAAATTCTGGGTGGAAAGTTGTGAGGCAAAAGAGGTCTCTGCCATTGGTGGTGAGCACTGCATCGCTTCTTTCCTGGAAGGCCCAACACATTTTGTTCCGTTAGGCCTACATCAGACCTAACCCCAGGATCAAACATTGGCCCCCAGGCTTAAACATTGTCAGCGGAATTCTCCGTCTTTGGGATCCTCCAGTCCGCCGGCAGTTTCCCGACGGTGTGGGGTGGCCACAATGGGGAACTCCATTGGCTGACTGCAGGAACAGAGAATCACATTGCCGGCGGGGGCGTGCCGTGATGGAAAACACAGCTGGCGGACCGGTGAATCACGCCCATAATGTTTTCAAACAGGAGTTAGATATAGCTACTGGGACTAAAGGAATCAAAGGATTTGTGGGGAAAGCAGGAACAGGTTACTGAGTTGAATGATCAGCATGATCATATTGAATGGGGGAGCAGGCTCCAAGGGTTGAATAGCCTACTCCAGCTCCTATTTTCTGTTTTCAAAAAGGCCCACTGAGAGCTGCCAGTCAATCAGAGTTCAGCAACTCTATTAATAATAATCATCTTTATTGTCACAAGTAGGCTTACACTATGAAGTTACTGTGAAAAGCCCCTAGTCGCCACATTCCGGCACCTGTTCGGGTACATAGAGGTTGTGGCTGCTACTAATGCGTCATTCACCTGAGGCCTAACATTGTCACTGAGTACCTGGCCAGAGGTGAGTTTCTGGCGAGATAGAGTTGCAGGTGGGAAGTGGGGTGAGGGCAGTAGGAGGGTCAGCAGCAAGGTGAGGGGGTGAAGGGGTGATTTTCAATGGGCCAACCTCCTTCCCATTGCCTGGTTCCTCAATCAGGCATTGAATGCCTTTGAATCAGGCACCAGCCTACCCTCACTCCCAGGAGCCCATAAGCAACCTCACATTAGTTTGCTTGTGCGATCCCCGCTACAGTTCGCATGTTGGCGAGAGTCACTTTAAAATTCAATTTGAATGGTGGTCAACTGAAGAGTCACTCTCACCCTTTACTGATGTTGGCTGCATTGAAAATGTTAATGTTTCACCAAAGAAATAAAACTTCAGTCAAACATTGTACAGGTTTTTATGCACTATGAAAAATTAAAAAAAATCCCCCAATGGCATATTTAATATAGCAATTTCACTGGATAATGAGTTCATTATTAAAATTAGGTTTTCAAGCATCTTTAAATTTTATCATCAGAATTACGACTTCCACTTTTTTGTCTGGATTGGTTCACTGAACGAGTTGAAGAAGTAAAACAAGGAACCAAAATAAAACTCAGTGCTTGACATAACGGAGCAAGTAATTGAGAGCAGAGGAGTGGGTCGACAATTAAATCAAATACATTTAAGATTACATTTTTAATCCAAGCCCTTTTTAAAGTCTTCAGTCATAGAAGTCTTCACAAACCCAATCTTTGACTGAACTTTCAGTTTTCTAAAGTGTTTTCCGGCTGTCAGTTAGGCTGCTAATGTATTTTAACATGTTTTTATCTGGAAATCATGGGGACACAATTTCACTTTATTTATGCCACTGTTTCTTTTTCTACTGAAGACGTACTTGCAATGTTATCGGTGTTTACCAGGATTAGTCTCCATTTAGATTTATCTTGCTCATAAATCAGACTCAGAAAGCACTATTAGTCATGTCTAAGCAGGATAAAATTGCTCAGATGGAGGTGTACGATGCATGTCACATCGAACTGGCTCCGCTCCACTGCAGAGATAGTAACTGAGGGATGTTGTTTCCTGTACGTTGGGAGACTGACAACCTGAAGCCAATGAAACAAGACAATGAATGCCGCAGTGTGATTTTAGGGCCATTACTGCCGCAGTCCTATTGGTGGAGGGAGCTAAAATCATTCCTATTATCACTCCTGTCTTCTCTGCCTGTGGTTCCTTTGTTCTCGTGTGAAGTTCGATCCGATTTTAAAAGTATTAATTCCCAGAGTTGGAGAAATTTTACGAAACATTAAATGGACAATAAGTGCTTTGCAAATGTCAGTGTGCCATCCCAAAGGAAATACATCACACAGATTATTCATTTTGAGGTGAATTTTGACTTCCATAACTTAGCTGGGCTGGGAATGGATCAAAAATTAGCAACTTAAAAATCTCAAACCTGACCCCAACCTGCTTCCCACCCACTCACTTGTGGGGTTAATGGAAGCAGGACAAGAAGTGGGCCTCAGGTTCACTCCGAGAAGGTGGGCTGGCAATGTAAATGTTGTAATGAATCTGGAGCCTCTCATTTAACCTGCTTTGCCTGCTTTTAGCGAGGTTTCACAGTTCTCTGGGAATTGAACAACGAGGGGAGGTGAAGATGTTCCCAGTAATGGGGTGTCCAGAACCAGGGGCCACAGTCTGAGGATACGGGGTAGACCGTTTGGGACAGAGATGTGGAGAATGTCTTCACTCAGAGAGAGTGGTGAACCTTTGGAATTTGTTAGCACAGAAAGTAGTTGAGACCAAAATGTTGTAGGGTGGATTCTCCATTTGGGAGACTTTGAGCAGGATTCCCTGTCCCGGGATGCAGGCAATGTGTTCCCCGGTGGGTTGGCGCCGGGCGCCAAGCCGAATGCGATGCTCTGCACTCTGGTGATGTGAATGAGGTCCACGATGTAGGCCAGCGGTAGGATGTTAATAAATGCAAGTGGGTCTTAATGGCACATTTGCATCTATTTAGCAGGCCCGACATCCTGGGCGGGATGGGCGGCAGCAAGGTTGGCGCGGCGCCGGTCGGGGGCTGCTCTACGGGGCCCTCTCCGGCGATTCTCGGCCTGGGATGGGCTGAACGGCAGTAACAAAAAACTCGGGTCTTGCCGGCGCCATTTTAATTTGCTCTTAGCCGGCGGGACCTCGGCATGGAAGGGTCCGAGGGTGGCCTGTAGGGGCGGAGGGGGGCCTGGCCCGTGATTGGGGCCCATCGATCGACGGGCCGGCCTCTCGGGCTGGGGGCCTCCTTTCTTCTGCACCGGCCCCTTTAGCCCTACGCCATGTTGCGTCGGGGCCGGCGCGGAGAAGGGAGCCACTGAGCATGCGCGTGTTGGCACTGGTGCCACTGCGCATGTGTGCGTTGGCACCAGTGCCACTGCGCATGCGTGGACCCCGCGGCGCCCAGTTGACGCCTGGATCGACAGCTGGAGTGGCGTGGGTTGCTCCAGTGCTGTGCTGGCCCCCTGTAGGGGCCAGAATTGCTGATCCTGAGACCATGTTGATGCCGTCGAGAAACGCGACGCCGTTTCTGATGGCGTCAACACTTAGCCTCAGGGTCAGAGAATCCCACCCTGTGCTCCGGCCTCCCATGATTCTTCAGTTTCCGCAACAGGGAAGCACTGAGGAGCAGATCAATTGTGGTTTTTACCAGTGCAGCCCTGGCATGGTAGGCCAACAGTTTCCCCCCACAACAATGTCCTCACTTCCTCTACCAGACCCCCCCCCCATCCTCCACATGGACCTCTGTAATAGGGAGACCCTCCACAAGGGCCCCTGTATTGAATTATATTACCAGCATGGTGCGCAAGGGTATGATTGCAATGCACTTACCTCTCTTTGATGTGGTCAATGTTTGTAAACATTGGACTTTCACTGCTTTGAGTCACTGATCCATGGAGGGAGATGAATGTATCAAGGCTGCAGATGATAAGTGGAAGCTGCCAATCACAGTCCACTGCTAAAAAGCTGTTAATGGATTGCAGCTAATGTATATGTGGGGTTGAAACATGGGTCACAGCCTTCTTCTTCTTCTTTGAGAAAGACTCTGCTCCTGCGTTTTTAAAAATCTCAGCTCTGACTCAGTTTCCGCTCTTTTTAAATCTCCGCTTTGATTCACAGTGTCCGCTCTTTTTAAACATCTGCTCTGACTTGCAAATCTTGCTTTTTTAAACTGCCCACTCTGAATCTCAGCTCCTGCTCTTGTTAAATCTGCGCACTGACTCTCAGCTCCCGTGCTTTTTAAATCTGCAGTGTGATTCTCAGCTCCCGGCCGGTATTCTCTGAAAATGAGGCTATGTCCCAATGTCCGCAAGCAAATGGGCGCGAATCACTCAGGAGAAAGGCCAGAGTGATTCTTCGTATTGCAGGGGGCTAGCAGGGCCGTGAGTACTCCTCGCAGCTCCTTCTGCCGATGCGGGATGCTATACTTCCGGCCACAGGTCCGCGCCTAAGCACAGCGGCTGCCTATGCGGCGGCCCCATGCAACATGGCAGATCCATACCGCGGGGAGGCCCCGACAATGTAGGCCCCCCCCCAGATAATGCGTGCCCGCCGGTCGGTGGGCCCTGATCGTGAGTCTAGCCATCCTGGAGGCCACCACCCGTGACGGATCACCCCGTCATCCCACCAGAGCGGCCGCGGACTGAGTCCACAGCCGCCATTCCGAGCTCCCGTCGGGTGGAACCACGAGTGAACAACGCCGGCGGGAACTCAGCCAGTTGTCGGCGGAGAATCGTCGCGGGGCCTCTTTCAATGGCCCATGACCAGCGCCGATTCTCCGGTCCCTGGAGAATCGCGGGAGCTGCCTGTGGGTCTCCGCCCCCCCCCCGCACCAAACGCGATTGCGGTGCGGAGGCTCTGAGAATCCTGGCCCCTCTCTTTCTCAATCTCTGCTCTGACTCAGCTCCCGCTCTTTTTAAATCTCCGCTCTGACTCTCAACTCCCGCTCTTTTTAAATCTCCACTCTGACTTCTCGGCTCCCGCTCTTTTTAAATCTCTGCTCTGACTCTCAGCTCCCGCTCTTTTTAAATCTCCGCTCTGACTCTCAGCTCTCGCTCTTTTTAAATCTCCACTCTGACTTCTCGGCTCCCGCTCTTTTTAAATCTCTGCTCTGACTCTCAGCTCCCGCTCTTTTTAAATCTCAATGCTGACACTCTGCTCCCGCTCTTTTTAAATCTCCACTCTGACTCTCGGCTCCTGCTCTTTTTAAAACTCTGTGCTAACTCTCAGCTCCCGCTGAGAGCATGTGCCGCAGGAGGTTCCACCTCAACAAGGAGACTTTGTGGCACCTGTGCCATGTCTTGCAGACTTGGCACCATGTGGAGGAGGAGGAGGATGAGGAGGCTTTGGACCATGAGGGGCTGGAGGACGAGCCTGGGGAGGACCTGCAGGACCAGCCTGAGGATGGAGGACATGTGGCAGCAATGAGGGTCCGGCAAGCTCAGAGGGCCAGGAAGGCCCTCATCCTTGCCCGTTTCACATAGCATGTAGCCTTGTCCGCCATTCCTGCCTCCCCCTCCCCACCCCCTCCCTCTCCATTCCCCCTTCCCTCCTCCCTTACCCCTTCCCGACCTCCCTCTTCATCCCTTAGCCTTTCACCTTACCTCCTCCCCCATTGCTTCCCCCCACAACCCACTTCCCCCAATTCCATTCCCTTGCCGCCCCTCTCCACCCCGATCCACCCTCCCTGGCTCTGTGGAATATCACTCCAGGGCGATGGGACTATGCTGGGTCTGTCAGCGGGTCACTGGAGAGGGCAGGGGGATGATGATACCTCGCTGAGAGCCGGCCGCTGGTGATCCTCAATCTATGCCATAGTCTGACCCCTGCCTGTCTGCTGAGTGCTCGCTCAGATCTACCACTTGCACATAGTGTGTCTGGGTAACAAGGACGGAGGTAGGGAGGGAGGAACACTGCACCCAGGGATCTCCATGTCCAGGGAGCTGGGGCAGGTGATTGGTTCTTGGCAAACATTGTGGAAGAAGGTGCCAGAAGCATCATATTTCACGAGTGCAACGATTTTTAATGCTCTACATATGTGTCCCCAACTACCCCAATCCTCCAATGGTGCTGGCTTATAAATCCCACCACTCCCCCAACCCGCTATTCCCCATTCCGCCCTGCGCATCTCAGAGATCCTCGACATTATAGCCTTCCGTGCTCTACAGCTATGCCTAGGTGTGTTCCCAGGATGCACATCAGAGGAGGAGGCAGTCTGCTGCCTGTGGCATCCCATGGCCTTCAATGCTACTGGTGGGCATCCTGTGGGGACCCGGAGGGCCCCAGTGCACTTGCAAGGCGGCACATGTCCCGCTGTGCCGTGTTGCTCCGAAGTGCGCCGCTGTCAGGGGGTCATCTCGGAGGAGCTGGTGGCAATGTCAGATGAGGATCCTGAGGGAGAATGGACATGTGGTCAGTGTGAGGGATGGGTCAGTCTGTATGGCATAAACAACTAATCTGTGACAGGTCATCTGGGTGGAGGCTGGTGTAACCTCACCTCTGCGCTGCATGCCAAACTCTGCGTCGGTAACAGATCTGTCCTCGCCCACCCCCGCGACCTCCAGGACCCGTTCCTCATAGAGGGTGAGGACTCCCTTATCTGGCACCCTTCCGCCCATCTGGGCCCTCTCCCGTCTTTTGTGTGCCAACTTCTGCTGCGTGAACACAAAGGGGGCATCGTGAGCTACACACTTCATTCATCGCAGGGGTTTTGGGGAGTGGGAGATAGGACGTATTGGGGATGGGGAATATGGAGGGGTGGAGAGTATGGGTGGATGGGAAGTAGTGGGGGATTTGGAGAGTGCGCATGAGCTGCACTTCTGGACAAGGGTTGGCTGGGGCACGGAACGATGCTGGGCAGGGTTGGTGCCAGATGCTAACCCACCCATGCATCCCGGTGGAGGTCATTGACGTTCTTATGGCACTGGGTGCCAGTCCTCCTGGTGACCTCCTCGAGCTGACAACCGCTGGCACATCCACCCCGGTGGCACTGGCTGCCCTGTGGCTGACCCCTCCTGAGACCCTCGGGGAAACAGGGCACCCTGTCTGACCTCTCCTGCGTCCAGCAGTCTGTCCAGGTTAGCACCCCAATTCATGGGGCTAGTCTGTGAGGTGTGTGAGGTTGTCTGTGCAGGAGCGGTTTAAATGCTGCTCTCCCTTCTTAGCAAACGGCTGACGAGCGCGTTCCAGGCGAATCAGTCGAAGGGACAGTCATTTGCGGTGTGAAGTCCATGGGCCCTCATTCCGCGGATCCAATTTACGCTTTATAGTAGTGATGTACTCACCGGGCCGAGCGTCGGGAAGCTCGCGGCATTTCCCGCTCACTACCTCACTTAAGAACTTTTCCATTAAATCGCACGCATAATTTGCAACACAAAAGTTTAGAACTTTCCTAATTATAAACACTTTCTGCGGAATTCTCCGTCAGCGGGATCATCCGGTCTGCTGGCAGCGCACCCAGGCCCACGTGTTTCCCGACGATGTGGGGTGGCCCACAATTGGGAAACCCCATTATCTTGCTGCATGAATGGAGAATCCTGCTCCCAGCAGGATGCACCGTGCAGGAAAACGTGGCTCGGACTGGAGAATCCCATCCTTAATACTCGATTTTTAAGACTACAAGTCTTAAGTGAAGAGAATTGTAAAATGTTGACTTCTCAGGAGGCTGGAAAGATCATATGAACTTCGAGACATTTGATTAGTGTGGTGATTGTCACTTTAACATAACCTTACTGAGTAAAGATCATGTGGTCTGAACAACCAGTGAGTACCTAGGGAACAATTTTCAGCCCTCGTTTGCCAACAGCGAGAACAGCCCAAAATACATTGAGAATCGGGAAATGTGATCCTTGCCTGCGAGATTGTGTTTTATGATTTTCCAGGCATCTCACCAGTAATTCAATGAGAATCCTGTCATGGAAGGCCAGGAACGTCATTCAAAAACATCAGCATATCATTAGCGAGTCCTCCTGCTGGAACTTCACCCCTCACTTGACTATTCATCGGACGTCAGCATGATGCCACACCAGCACGATATACAACAGCTGTATACAAACAAAAACCTGACCAGCTCACCTGCCACTCAGGAGACCAGCCCCACACATTGGGGATATCAGATGTGAGCACTAAGGTCGCCATCATCCTCCAGTGTGCCAATTGCAGAGGAGGCATCGGAGCAGATGGTGGGGACCCACATAAGTGCAACTCGGGTCAGGGTTATTCTCTTCCCGTGTCCTCCTTGCTGGGCCGAAGGCGATATCCCCACTGATGGGTTGCCATTCGAGACTGACAGATGGAAAGTGGGTGGGAGCAGGTGAATCCAAAGGGTCAGCAAAGGGGGCAACTGTGAGTTCCCTGGGTGGGATCCCATGAAATGCCAAGCGGCATGGGCTCTGACAAGGAATGGTTCCCAGCCTGATGAGGAATGAATCCCCTCACATGAGGAGAGGGTGAATGCAGTGAGAATGAACCCCACACACAGGCCTGAGATGTCTGAAAGTCAAGGCCACTGGTTGAGGAGGCCAGGCTGTCAGGCGGCTTGCTGGTCACTCATTTAATCTGCAGCCCATGAGAGTTGGGGGAATGACAATGCCCTCTAAGGATGAGGTTGGCTCCAAATTTCAGTCTCTACATTCATCTTGCCTGCCACATGGGTAAACTAGTTGCCTAATCAGCTCCCTGCCCCTTCCTTGACAAGCCAATTTAGTCTGTATTGCAGTTCATGAGAGTGTCACTGATTGACGCCAAACTGTTAACTCTTTGGAAGCATAACCCCAAGTATTGAACCCCAACGTTAATACTCAAGGGGGGATCCGTGACCGGTGGCGGGCAGGAGGGGGGGGGGGGGGCTGTCTCCAGGACGGCTAGGGTTCTGATCACGAGCCACCGATCGGCGGGGAGGTTTGATCTGTGGGGGGCCTATACTGTGGGGGATGGCTTGCTGTGTGGGTCCACGCGGCCGGAAGTGCAGGGCCCCGTATCAGCAGCCGGAGCTGCGTGGAGCACTCCGGGACCCCGTAAGCCCGCTTCAAAACGGAGAATCACTCTGGACTTTCACCAGGAAAGACCAGAGTAATTCGCGCCCATTTTCTCGTGGGCGTGCGGACATAGCCCCATTAATAGAGAATTCCGCCCCAGGTCTCTCAAACAGAGAATTTCTCCCCATCTTTTTTCATTGCTGATAAAGACTCAAGAGCATGAAATAAGCTCTGGAAGCAGCAGTTTAGTCAACACTGATCAGAGGTTTACAAAATTTATTCTAATTTGGCAGGATTTGTCCCAAAGTCACGGTTGGATTTGTAAGGATTAAAACTCTGATCTGGTTTCAGTCCATGAACTGAGTTTTGTAATATTCTCGGGCACCAAGTAGAAGATTCTATAAAAGTATTCACTATTCACTGAAGTTTCAGTCAATGTCAGAGAATACCATTGAATTAAACAGTTGAGTAGAAATTGCGTACATTTCTGGAGAGAGATTGTGAAAAGTTGGCAACATAATTTGATCTCTGAAAATGGGATTGATTGGTTTGAGATTAATAGCCTTTTCTTTTAAAAAGTGATGCTATTATCAGCTGGGTTAATCGAGTATATTGAATATGACTGAAGGATGCATAATTCCAATTTCTGATGGGTTATTTTAACCAAGCCTGACTACAAAATTAACATCTAATCCCATTGAGTCACTAAGACATGTGAAATAGATTCTGAGCCATAACTATCTTTGTAATGTTGATTAAATCATAAATAGAACTGGATAGCTGTTCAAGTTCAGAAGTAAATATGTAGGAGTAGGCTTGGATGATCTAAGACTATGAAGTATATGTGAACAAAGAGCAGGAGCAGGCCGTTCAGCCTACGAGCCAGCTCTGCCATTTAAGAAGACCATGACAAATCTGATAATAACCTCAAACCAACATCCCGCCTACTCCCACTCATCTATCACCCCATTTCTTACCAGGAATCTGTTCATCTCTGCCTTAAAATATTCAAAAGCTCTGCTTCCATTACTTTTTCAGGAATAGAGGGCTGGATTCTCCGATTTTGGGGCTATGTCCGGAGGATCTGTGGCATTTTACGTGGGAAAAATCAGCGAAGTCCCAGCACCGATCTTCTGACCAGTGAGGAGCTAGCAGGCGCAGCGCGTAAAACGCATAGCTATCCCGATATAAACGGCCACAGAATTGCGGGATCCATGGCAGCGGTCGCGCTGTACAACATGGTGCTGGCCGTGCGCGGACCCGACCTAACATAGAGTGCCCACCTGGACACCCCTTTGCCACCCCCGGACCATCTCCCACCAGTCCCCTCAGCCCACGCCGAAGCTCCCCGGCCAGCAGCACGGCTCCTGTCTGACTGTGGCGCCGCTGGACACAGTCCGCAGCCGCCACACCAGGTTCCCAACCGCTGTGACCACACGTGCCCGCGTGGTCAGGAACTCTGCCCATTGGGGCGGAGCATCGGGGGTGGGCCTTCAGGTAGCGTCCTGAGACCGTCCCAACAGCGTGCGGTGTGCTCCTCAATGAAGCCATTTTGGAGGGGGCGCAACATCCGAAAATAGGCACCGCCTCCGATTCATTGTAAAAAGGGATTCTCCGCCCAATCGCCGATTGTGAAATCGTGTCGGCAAGCAGAAAATCCCGCCCAGAGTTCCAAAGACCCATGGCCCTCAGAGAGAAAATATTTTGCCCTATCTCCATTTAAAATGGGCAACCCTTTATTTTTAAACAGTGACCCCGCTAGTTCTAGATTCTTCCACAAGAGAAAATATCCTCTCCACATCCACCCTGTCAAGACGACTCAGGATCATCTGAGTTTCAATCAAGTCCAGATGGATCATTTACTGTGGTTGTAAGTGTATACCTTTGGAATGTAATTAGTCAAATTTCAAAGTGTGGGTTGCAAACTAACTAATATTAAACATCCAGGAGTTAGGCCTGTCCTCTCTGGGGGAAGCAGATAAATTTTAAGTGTTATTTTAGAGGCCTTCTTCAGAAAACTCAGTAGGTTTTTTAATAATCTTTATTATCACAAGTAGGCTTACATTAACACCACAGTGAAGTTACTGTGAAAATCCCCTAGTCTCCACACTCCAGCGCCTGTTTGGGTACACAGTGAAGCAACAGTGCTAACCACTGTGCTAGCGTGCCACCAGAGTCTGGCAGGGTCCGTGGTTCGATGAATGGTAAGGTGTCTGTGAAAGGATACACACAATGGACCAAGTGGCCTGTTCTTATTCCATACTTTAATACCAGTATGCTTGTGTACTTCACCTTCTGATAATTGAGCAAGATTGAAAGTTATTGAAGGCCTCTGCACAACCCTCGCACAGCTTTTCCATTTGAAAGAGAGAGATGTGACAAAATTAACTATCCGTAAGAAAAAAAAATTTTAAATCGGGGAATGTAAAACAATTTCACTTATTTTCAAGAACCAAAAAAAAATCAAGCATGTGAGAAATGATTTGAATTCATTTCTGAGAATAACGTGAAAGACTATTGGGGGCTTTGTTGAAAATGGTAAATTTTACAATCCAACATTTGGCCAAAGTTTATTTTCTGTTTGAGTGAAGGTGGTTCTTGGGAGTTCTAAAAATATTTTTTGATGTCCCTCTTGCTACTTGTATTTCAGGAAATATATTGGATAAAAAAATCAATTTTTGAATTATCAACATGTAAGAGGTAAATTCATACCTATCATTACTGTCATAACATATTACCACAGTTATACTTAACTACATTACTTTCATTTCCTAACTTACATTACTAATATAATTTACATTTATACTTAACTACTTTACTTATATTGCATAACTTACATTACTATCCTAAAATGCATCCAAATTGATAAAACATTAATCTCACATACCAACCAGACCTCACGTCTTCCACTGTGCTCTATAGTTTTCCTGATTATACTGCTGTCAATCATTAAAAACAATTAGTCAAACAAAAAGAAAAGCAGCAGGAAATAGGTATATATTTAACCCACCTGTAGATTTGTTCTGTAAAGATGTAAACTATAATTTTAAATCATCTCAAACTGGCCCATGGTTAAATTGAGTTACGGGCTTATTGTTGTTTTCAAGTAGCAGTTTGGATACCTACTGGGCGTCAGAACACAAACTCCAGGCCTAATTAAGTTGCCTATTGTTAGCCTTGGAAACACAGAGCCATTAAATGGCATCCTGCTCGAGATATTAAATTGACCGAAAATCTTGTATGTGGTATTGTCTAAATTACAATTACAATAACCGGGCAACTGCATGAGGTCTAAGAAAACAAAAGCTGCAGAAGTGAAAATAGTCACTTCATTCTCATTTTTCTTTCCCTTTTTTGCAAAAGTTATTTTTCATCCACCACTGCTGCGCTGTAGTAAAGTCAAGTAACTTAATGCAAAATGAGGTGAAATTTAAGGCTATAATTCTGATTTCATTCCCATCGCCCATTACATTATTTTTCTGATGGCCTGAATGAAGTATAAGCTCCAGTGGCTCATTTATTGTCCCACTGTAGGGACCAAGTGCCGACTTCTGGCATTAATACAACTATGCTGAGTTCTACTTATAGTCAGAATACGCCATTCTTTTGTTTCCTTGCAGCATTAAGTGAGGAAAGATTTATTTTTCTATTATATAATGCAGCCTCCAAGCCAGAGAATAAAATCCATTATAAAATATTTCAATGAACTAGATGGTTTAAATGGAGCCAAAAACCTACGTCTAATTATAGGCGTGTTCCCTTGATTCTAATTGAAGGTTGAGGGCTCCATGAGGAGCCAGGCAACCTGTAGTTAATTGGATGAAACTTATAAACAAGTTTAACGGTACATAGAAAATAAAGGGGGTAATTTTAACCGCCAAAATAGGAGGGTTTGGGTCAGGTGGAATATTCAAAATTTTTAAGTCTCAGACTTGACACTAACCTGTTTCCAGCCTACCCCACTAGCAGTTTTTGCAGAGACAGTGTAATAACCCTCATGAGGCCTAGTGGGATACCCTAATTGATCTCCCCGCGGGACAGGTGGAATATGAGCTTCTCTGTTAGTCTGTGGAGGCTGCCCCAGCTGTGGCTCCTTACTCGACGATATAAAAACATGGACGGGCGTCCCAACAATTATTGTGAGTGTGTGCCACTGTAGCGGCCATTTCCTTTGACGTTAAATAAACTAATGTTTACCTACTCGGGTCTCCAGGGTCTTCATAACCAGGATGGGGTACAGGCCAACTTACTCCCACGAGGCGGTTTGTCAATGTAAATATTATACTGAGGCCCTGTGTCTCGTATTTAACCCACTTCCAGGTTTAAACCAGTATTGAGGTTGTGGTGAAGTGGTAATGTCCCTGAAGGTAGGGCACAACGGCATACAGTCAGAAAGGAGTCCTCAACATCGACTCCAGGCCCCGTGAGATCTCACGGGCAAGAAAACCGCCCGCTGATAGACCTTTAACATTGAGGATACCTTCCACCATGTAGTACAACCACGGTGCTAGATGGGGTAAATTTAGAACTGGTCAAGCAGCTCAAAACTGGGCATCGATGAGGGGTTACAGGCCATCACCAGCAGTAGAACTGTATTCAAACACAATCTGTAACCTCATGGCCTTGCAAATCCCCCACTCTACCATTACCACAAAACCAGGGAATCGATGAAGAGTGCAAGAGGGCATGTCAGGAGCGGCACCAGGCATACCTAAAAATGAGGTGTCAATCTGGTGAAGATATAGCAGAGGCCTACTTGCATGCCAAACAGCAGAAGCAGCATGCGATAGATTAACAGGACAATTCCACAACCAAAGGATCAGATACAAACTCTGCAACCTTGCCACATCCAGTCGGAATGGCGGTGGACAATTAAAAACTCCCTGCAGGAGGTGAATCCACAAATATCCCGACCCTCAATGATGGGGGAGCCCAGCACATCTGTGCAAACGGCAAAGCTGAAACATTTGCAATAGTCTTCAGCCAGAAGTGTCACATGGGTGATTTATCTCGGCCTCCTTCCGAGGTCACAGCATCACAGGTGCCAGTCCTCAACTAATTTGATTCACTCCATGTGACAACAAGAAATGGCTGAAGGGACTGGATGCCGCAAAGGCTATGGGCCCTGACAATATTCCGGCAATAGTATTGAAAAATTGTGCTCCATAAATTGCCACGCTCCGAACCAAGATGTTCCAGTACAACAACAACACTGGCATCTACCCGGCGATGTTGAAAGTTGCCCAGTTATGTTCTGTCCACGAAATGCAGGACAAATCCAACCCGGCCATTTACAGCCCCATCTGTATGAGTTCAATCATCAGGAAACTGATCGGCAACAGTGCTATCAAGCAGTACTTACTCAGCGATAACCTACTCAATGATGCTCAATTTTGGTTTCATCAGGGTCACTCAGCTCCTGACCTCATCACAGCCTTAGTCCAAACATGGACAAAAGAGCTGAATGCCAGAGGTAAGGTGAGAGTGACTGCCCTTGACATCAAGGCAGCCTTTGACCGAGTGTTGCATCAAGGAGCCCGAGCAAAACTGGAGTCAACGGGAATCAGGGAGAAAATTTGCCACTGATTGGAGTCATACCTGGCACAAAGGAAGATGGTTAGGATTGTTGGAGGTCAATCATCACAGCTCCAGGACATCACTGCAGGAGTTCCCCAGAGTAGTCTCCTAGACCCAACCATTTTCAGTGGCTTCATCAATGACCTTCCTTCCATCATAAGGACAGCAGTGGGAAAGTTCGCTGATGATTGTACCACGTTCAACATCATTCGTGACTCCTCAGTCACTGAAGCAGTCCATGTCCATATGCAGCAAGACCCAGGCTTGGGCTGGTAAGTGGCAAATAACATTTGTGCCACACAAATGCCAGGAAAATACCATCTCTAACAAGAGCGGAGCTAACTATAGCCCCTTGACTATCAATGGCATTGCCATCATTGAATCCCCCACTATCAATATCATGGGGATTTCCATTGACCAGAAACAGAACCGAACAAGCCATATAAATACTGTGGCTACAAGAGCAGGTCAGAGGCTAGGAATCCTGTGGGGAGTAACTCACGTCCTGACTCCCCAAATTCTGTCCACCATCCACATGGCACAAGTCAGGAGTGTGATGAAATACTCTCCACTTGCCTGGATGCGTGCAGCTCCAACACCATTCAAGAACATAAAACATAGAATATACAATGCAGAAGGAGGCCATTCGGCTCATCGAGTCTGCACCGACCCACTTAAGCCCTCACTTCCATCCTACCCCCCTCACCCAATAACCCCTCCTAACCCTTTTGGACACCAAGGGCAATTTACCATGGCCAATCCACCTAACCTGCACATCTTTGGACTGTGGGAGGAACCCGGAGCACCCGGAGGAAACCCATGCAGACACGGGGAGAACGTGCAAACTCTGCACAGACAGTGACCCAGCAGGGAATCGTACCTGGGACCCTGGCACTGTGAAGCCATAGTGATAACCACTATGCTACCGTGCTGCCTTAAGAACCTCAAGACCATCAAAGACCAATTAGCCTGCTTGATTGGCACCCATTCTGCCACTTTCAACATTCACTCCATCCACCACTGCCACACAGTGCACAGAGGCAGCAGCGTGTGCCACCTGCACGGTGCACTGCAGAAAATCGCCAAGGCTCTTTGACAGCACCTTCCACACCTGCAGTCTCCACCACCTAAAAGGAAGAAGGCAGCAGATAGCATGGGAACACCACCACCTACAAGCTCCCTTCCAATCACAAACCATCCTGACTTGCAAATATATTGCTGTCCCTTCACTGTCTCTGGTTTAAAATCCTGGAGTTCCCTCTCTAACAGCACTATGGATTTATCTACACCACATGGACTGTAGTGGTTCAAGACTGAAGCTCACCCCCACCTTCTCAAGGACAATTAGGGATGGATAATAAATGTTAGTCCATCAAGCAATGCCCGCATTCCATGAATAAATATAGATGTTTTTAAAGCTTAAGAGAAGGGAGGAATGCTTATCAAGCAGGCTAAGAACTAAGAGGTTTCTCATCCCTCTTCCCAGCCCAATGTACGAATCTTTTTCTGCCTTTCCCTCACCCACATCTGAAGAACTCCCACTGGGATAAGAGGTTAGGCCCCCAACCCCATCCCAACCCTGGAATTGGGAATTGGACAGTAGGATTTGAAGTTCATAATTTGAATAATCAAATAAAGCTTTACCTTGTAGCTAATCTGAGAAAACGCTGGGAGCACTTAATAATGTCCTTTGGTGAATTGGATAAACACGTTTATACAATTAAATCAGCTCCGGTCTGCTCTCCCCCTCAAAGGGGAAAGCAGCCTTTGGTCAGCTGGGACTATGGTGACTTACTTTCCTTTATTGTGTTGAAGCTACATATCTGTACACAGGACATAGAAATATTTAGAATCACAGAGACAAACTTTGAAAATCCTAAAGATTAAAAAAAATAGAGCAACCAGTCTGCTGGAGTACTAAGATGCAGTCACACAGTAGAATAGCATTTAGCTTGGCTACACCCCCCCTCCACCCCTCCTCTACCCACTTCACTACACACCCCTCCACCCCTCCTCTACCCACTTCACTAAGATGCGATGACTAACACCTTAAAAGCGAATATCTTTATACATATGTAATAACAAGTTTAACAAATCTTAAAACTAAATGAAAATAGCTTAGAGGTTTTTC
This sequence comes from Scyliorhinus canicula, assembly GCF_902713615.1. Classification (NCBI taxonomy): domain Eukaryota; kingdom Metazoa; phylum Chordata; class Chondrichthyes; order Carcharhiniformes; family Scyliorhinidae; genus Scyliorhinus; species Scyliorhinus canicula. The sequence goes on from NC_052160.1 coordinate 113,854,451, forward strand.
AATTTAGAACATTTCAACCATGCATGCTTTCCTGGTATAAACTGTGTGGTTCAATTGCCTTTAATGCCATGCTAACGATCATGAAGGATGGAAACAAAGTTGAAGTAGTTCATTAGGCGTTGGAATGTGAAATGTCACAATGGTGCTTTGCGCTGTGCAGCCTGAATGGTTCGCTGGAGCAGAGCTGCAATTACAGGCTTGGAAGTTATGTTTTCCGATGCTGCTAAGGTGCATCATCTGTGTAAATCATAAAATGAAAAGGAACCTGGTTTCAATGATTTTTTAACTCCCAAAATAAGTATTTTAAGGTGTCACTCAAGTAAGTAATAACAAGGCTTCATCAGATATTGAAATATAAACTGGTTAGGCCCCAATATTTTTTTCTCCTGTTTTTCTTTCACATCATTGGTTGCGGAGAAGTCCTGTCTCTGGCTCTCGGGCTGCTGCCTTTTCAACTCTTGTGTCAAGCACTGAAGGTGGAATGGTAATGATGCACATCTGATTTTCACTGCCTCTGTGAGAGACACTTGGCTTCATCTTGGCACCTGTCCACAGAAACATGGCATAGATTCATCGCATCTTAGTGAAGTGGGTAGAGGAGGGGTGGGGGGGGGGGGGTGATGTAGCCAAGCTTAATGCTATTCTACTGTGTGACTGCATCTTAGTGCTCCAGCAGACTGGTTGCTCTATTTTTTTTGATCTTTAGGATTTTCAAAGTTTGTCTCTGTGATTCTAAATATTTCTATGTCCTGTGTACAGATATGTAGCTTCAACACAATAAAGGAAAGTAAATCACCGTAGTCCCAGCTGACCAAAGGCTGCTTTCCCCTTTGAGGGGGAGAGCAGACCGGTGCTGATTTAATCTGACAGTCACCACATCTCAGGCGAGGGGCAAGGTTGAGAAGGTGGGTCTTTGTGAATAAACTCAGCTGGTACGGGAATTGAACCCATGCCGCTGTGATGAGTCGAATAATACATTCCTTTTTAAATACATCAATTTAGTAGTGACAAAAAGATGGGTTCAATTCTTTGTTTGGGAGACTAAGGGCAGGATTTAACCATCGTGTTGCACCCAATGTGGATCTGGGCACGCTGGTTAAATAGCACAAAAGGCCAAAATCGAGATTTGCATCGGGCGCGAATCAGTTTGCCATCTAACCGGACCGCTCCGGAAGGCGAGTCCCGGATCTTGCCCAAATATGGTGAGCCTATCATGAACCCAGATTAGCATGAATTTCCATCTCATTAGCTAGATTGAAGTCGAATTCAGTGGCCTCCCAGGAATTAACTGGCTCCCCAGCGCAAAATCACACCGGCGTCGTTTAGTACTCCTTTTTAAAAACGTGAAGCTAGTGCAATAGCTACTGAGAGGAGGAGGTGAGTAGCCATTTCCATTTTCGAACGTGCACCTCAAGGGCACCAGAGCTGCTGCCCCAGTGCTCAGTGGGGGTGGGGAAGGCAGGGTGGTTAGGTTTTGCAGAGCGGTTGAAGCATTGAGGCATGGGCCGGTGGGGGGGGGGGGGGGGGGGGGGGGGTTCCGTGAGGCCTTCAAGCCATCTTTAAATACTGTCTACCAAAAACTTCCATACTGAGCCCTGTTCTTGTTTATATGCTGAAGGTCACTTTAACCCCCTTTGACTGTGAGCAGCCTCTAACTTCACAGCTGAAGGCTATTGCTAATAAGGAATTTGCCTTGTTAGTTGTGAAAGTACTTCACAGCTGCAGGTGTGTTTGTTTCTTGCTCCTGCTGGTGGCTGCAAATGCCTGGAGACTGCTGTTCTTGTTTCCTTCCTTTTCCGTAGCCAGAGAGAAGGACCATTTTCTTCCAACAACCTGGCACCTGGAACATCAGGCTCAGCGAGATGTATCTTGACCATTTAATAAACAAAATATTCTCAAGTGGGTACATGCGCCATGTCTCAGACACTGATTATTGCAATGGATTTCAATCAAACTTTGAAGCCTGAACAGTTTGCCTGACCTTTAGAACGCATCAACACCATGGAGGCAGCAGCAACAATCACTCAACAGCTAGCTTCAGAACTGGGGATATCCTCATGGCCAAATGGTGAGTGTGTGGATCAGAGGAGTATACCTGAGCTCGGACTCCTTAATGTTCCCTGCAGGGATCTGGAGTCTAGGGACTCCTGATTTGGCCGGGGGTAATTTTGCAGAGTGAAGTTTTCCAGCCTAACTGACTCTCTGAGAGATGGCGGGACACGCAAGGGTGGGGAGGCTTGGTGGATTTTGGGGTGGAATCCCTAACTGATTGTCAGTCTTTCTCCTTCTCCAATTCTTTACAGATATACAATATGGCTGGTGTTTTCGGTCCTGCAGAATCAACCCTCGCGGTGCTGGTGGCAACCCAGGCAACGAGACGCTGGAGAAAACGGCAGCGGTGATGCAGGATAGAGACGGCACTCCACGTGTAGGGGACTGCCGCAGACCTTGAAGACCCCACTGGCCATCAGGCCGAGGAGGAACCCAGAGGGGCACGCGAGCGATGGCCCATGGTGTACAGGCATCGTTGGTTTTTCAAGGAGATGACGGAAAGCATGTGCCACAGGAGACTCCATCTCAACAAAGAGACAGTGCGGCACCTGTGGTTTGTCCTGTGGACTTGGCACCCCTTGGAGGAGAAGACCACTCACTCCCAGTGGTCTTGGAGGTCACTGCAGTCCATGTTGCCACCCATGCTGTCACTGAGCAATGTATTGGACAGCTAAAAATGTGGTTCCAATGCCTGAACCGCTCTGGTGGTGCCCTGCAGTGCACCCCTCGAGGGTCTCCCACTTTGCGGTGGTCTGCTGTGTGGTCCTCCACAACCTGGCAACATTCTAGAGGAGGAGGGACATGCGACCTCACCTGAGAAGGAGGCGGACCAGGGGGAATGGTGGCTGAACCTGAGGTGGAGCTGGAGGATGGAGCACAGCCAACGGCAAGGGTCAGGTATGCCCGGAGGGCCATGGGCCCTCATCCTCCCCCAATTCTCATAGGTCGAGGTTTCATCCATCAGCTCACCCACTCTCCCCTCCTTCTCCCCATTCCCCTTCGCATACCCTTCCTTCCTTCCCCCAAATTCCACTCCACTCATTCCACCCTCCGCCCCCCCCCCCCCAACCACCCTGTTCCACCCTACCAGGTCTGTGTAACATCAGCCCAGGGTGATGAATCGGCACCGTCTGCGCACCAATATACAAGGCACAAGAGTGATGATGGCTTGCTGTGAGGAAAGCTCTAGTGCTCTTCAATCTATGCCACTGACACTGTCTATCTGCTACACTCACACCCATCCTCAGAACGGAGTCTGAATCTTAGACCACTGTGCCCAGGGGGCAGGAGGCGAGGGGAGTGGAGGACAACAGGGGTGGTGTTGCGGGCAGGCCCACTGTGAAGATCAAAGTGACAGAGGCTTCACATGTATCAGGTGTAACATGTTTTAATAGTGAAAACTGGACATTTCCATTTCCCTGGGCTCCACATGGTGACCCCCCTTCCCTAGTGCCCAATCAGTGATCCTCTCTCTTCTTGATCTTCCGTAGCCTAGTTCTACGTCTAGATGAGTTTCCAGGATGCACATCATCCTGTGGCCTTTGATGCCCTTGGTAGGCATCCTCTGGAGGGCATAGAGCTGGAGGGCCCCAGCCGACTTACCGGTGTCACTGGCTTCCCTGTGCCACCCTGTTCTGTGATGCATCGGTGTCAGGAGAGGGGATTCAGAAAAACTGGAGACCGCCGTCGTCTCCTTGGTTGCAGGCTCCAGGTTGGTTTCCTTCGCCTCTTCCTCCCTGATGGTGCTCACAGGGTCCTGGGGTTCTCCTTGAGACTGTGGGGCAACTGAAGTGAGCAGCAGAGGCCTCTACGTCATCTGGCTCTGCAAGTACTACTGCAATCGTCAGACTATTAGTGTTGGCCTCGGTGCCAAGGCATTGTCGGCATCATCTTCATCCGTGGCCTTTGGGAATCCTCCAATGGACTGTGCACCCGCTGAAGTGTTGCTGAAACTCCTCCTGAATCTCAGGGCCATATCCTAACATCTGCGTCAGCTCTGGGATAACCTTGTCCAGAGGCTCAGCATCTGATTGTGGCTCAGCAGAATCCAGGGATCCAATAGACCTCAGACTATTGACTCCTTTGGATGTTCCTGCCTCCATCTAATGTGCATCAGCAACCTGTCCACTAATCTCGGTTAACGAGGTATGTGTCTCTGGTGGAAGATGGGAGTGACAGCTGTGACACCTCGATGGTGGTCTCCTGTAAGCTCTCCTCCTAGGTGATCTCTTACATGGTGGGGGTGGGGAACGACACCGGATGGCACTGTCTCATCAGATGGAGATCCTGCGAGACAATGAACATGTGGTCAGTGAGAGCGAAGGATCATTTTGTCTGACATTAACAATTCATTTGAGACAGATCATCTGGGTGCAGGGACTGTGGATCCTCACATCGGCAGTGCAGGCCTGCCTCGCTGTCAGTGACTGCTCTCTCCTTGGTCAACCCGCGGTCTCCAGGGCCTGTTTCTCATGGGAGGGGAGGACCCAGATATCTGGTACTCCGCCCCCAATCTTGGCCCTTTCCTGCTTATTATGGACTATCTTCTCCTGTGAGGGCTGATGCGACCATCAATTCAACCAGAGACACGAGTTGGAGTAAACTGTGGCTTTAATCGGCTTACAACTGAGCCTGCCTGCAACTATGCTGAACTGAAGGCGGACTCGCAGGACCGCAGCACTTATACTTCCTGAAGTGGGTAGAGCCGAAGGCGGAGCCCTGTATATGCTCCTCATCCCCCCCTGTGGGCAGAGCCACGCAATGGCTCACAGATGGAGCCCACAGGGACACAGTAATGTACAGTGTGAATTATAGTGGCTACACATTCACCACTGTTAAAAAATCAAGTCTGGCGGGGGTGACGGGTCTACAAGTTCAGTCGGTCCGGCGCCTGAATCATGCGTTGCGACCGACGAAGCACCGGTGTAGCAGCCGTCTCGGATGGCTGTGGAAGGATGTTCGGTGCGAGTCAGGGGGTGGTCTCTGGGGATGGTTCTTCCAGGGCTTCGCTCCTGCGAACCGCTGTGTCGGGTGGAAGGGAGCGCGGGAAGCAAATAGGCGCAAGGGCACAGGGCATGGGAAGTTGGGTGGGGTGTAGTGTGGGAGGTACATCGGCGGTAGTGGTAGTAGAGCCTGCGGGTGCCAGGTCCCGGAGGGAAACGGTGTTCTGTCGGCCATCGGGGTGTTCAACAAACGCGTAGTGGGGGTTCGAGTACAGGAGTTGGACCCTCTCTATCAGGGGGTCGGTCTTATGTGTCCGAACGTGTTTTCGGAGGACAGGGCCCGGTGTTCTCAGCCAGGGCGGAAGCGAGACCCCCGTAGTAGTTCCCCTAGGGAAGGCAAATAGGCGATCATAAGGAGTCCGATTCGTGGCCGTACAAAGGAGGGACCTAATAGCATGGAGTGCATCGGGGAGGACCTCCTGCCAGTGGGAGATCGAGAGATTCCTGGACCGTAGGGTCAGTAGGACGGTCTTCCAGACCGTCGCATTCTCCCTCTCCACCTGCCCGTTCCCCCTGGGGTTATAGCTGGTAGTCCTGCTCGAGGCGATGCCCTTATTGAACAGGTACTGATGCAGTTCGTCACTCATGAAGGACGAACCCCTGTCACTGTGGACATAGTCGGGGAAACCGAACAGGGTGAAGACACTGTGCAGGGCTCTGATAACTGTATGGGAGGTTATATCAGAGCATGGGATGGCAAACGGGAAATGGGAGAATTCATCTATAACGTTGAGGAAATAAATGTTGCGATTAGTTGAAGGGAGGGGCCCTTTGAAATCGATGCTCAGGCGTTCCAAGGGCCGGGATGCCGTTACCAGGTGTGTCTTGTCTGGTCTATAGAAGTGCGGTATACACTCCGCGCAGATCGAGCAATTCCTGGTTACGGCTTTAACCTCCTCAGTGGAGAAGGGCAGGTTGCGGGCCTTGATGTAATGGGCAAGCCGGGTGACGCCCGGATGGCAGAGGTCATTGTGGATTGCCTGAAGACGGTCATCTTGCGCGCTGGCACATGTGCCGCGGGACAGGGCATCTGGGGGCTCATTGAGCTTCCCAGGATGATTATACGATATCGTAATTGTAGGTGGAGAGTTTAATCCTCCACCTCAAGATCTTGTCATTTTTGATCTTGCCCCACTGCGAATTGTCAAACATGAAGGCAACCGATCTTTGGTCAGTGATGAGGGTAAACCTCCTACCTGTGAGGTAGTGCCTCCAGTGCCGCACAGCTTCCACAATGGCTTGGGCTTCTTTTTCGACGGTGGAGTGTCGAAGTTCAGAAGAGGAGAGGGTTCGGGAAAAGAACGCTACTGGCCTGCCTGGTTCAGAGTGGCAGCGAGAGCGACCTCTGAGGCGCAGCTCTCCACCTGGAATGGGACAGACTCATCTATTGCACTCATGGCGGCCTTAGCGATGTCCGCCTTAATGCAGTCGAGGCCTGGCGAGCCTCGGCTAACAGTGGGAAGAGGGTGGCCTTAAATAGTGGGCGGGCTTTGTCCGCATACTGGGGGACCCACTGGGCATAGTACGAAAAAAATTCGAGGCACCTCTTGAGGGCCTTGGGACAGTGAGGGAGAGGGAGACTGCATACGGTCAGGGTCGGGTCCTAGAACTCCGTTTTCCACGACGTAGCCGAGGATGGCTAGCCTGGTGGTGCGGAAAACGCATTTCTCCTTATTATAGGTGAGGTTGAGCTTTTGGGCGGTCTGGAGAAATCGGTGGAGATTGACATCGTAGTCCTGCTGATCATGGCCGCAGATGGTGACATTATCCAAGTACAGGAAAGTGGCCCATAGCCCGTACTGGTCCACCATTCGGTCCATTGCTCTTTGGAACACCAAAACCCCGTTTGTGACGCCAAAGGGGACCCGGAGGAAATGGAAGTGGCGGCCGTCTGCCTCGAACGCTATGTAGTGGCGATCCTCCGGGCGGATTGGGAGCTGATGGTATGCGGACTTCAGATCCACCGTGGAGAATACGCAGTACTGTGCGATCCGGTTTACCATGTCCGCAATCTGGGGGAGGGGGTACGTATCAAGGTGAGTGAATCGGTTAATGGTCTGGCTGTATTCAACCACCATCCGGAGCTTTTCCCCGGTTTTGACGACCACCACTGTAGCCATCTAAGATGGACACTGGGCTACAAAATGGAGAACCGCAAGGAACACAGGGAAAAACAAACATAGTGAGGACACACAGCTTGCAAAAGACTGTTTTGCATTTTGCACGTACAGAAACCAGTTTCCAAAGAATTGCAGAGTTTCAGCCAAAGGTGCAAATGGGAAACAGATCTGCATATTAATCAGGTGATCCCAGCCCAGGCCCAGGTACAATAGAAACATTTAAGTATCAATAGATACTTTTCCATAGACGCCCAGACAGAATGGCGCCAAAGCAACCAAAACAAAGAGCCGTAGGGACCGCCCCAAACATCAAGAAACGACCCTAGGATTGGGGAGTTTGAAAGATATCGATTGGGAAAGACCCAATCGATACCTAGCAGGTGAAAGAGCCCGCCCCAAGGGGCACGGACTTCTAGGACCTATAAAGAGAAGGTCAAGCACATGACTCGGTCTGTTGCTTCCAGACTCCGGCCCAGACCTGTTGCATCGCATCCTGACTCCAGTTTCATCACCGGCCGTTGAGCATCAGCCATCGAACTGTAAGTGCCAACACAACGATCGCTACGTGATCCAGACCTTGCTAGCCCTTGACAACTTTGCCAATCAGAAAGTTACAGACCAAGAACGGGACGAAGGCCTTGCTCCCTGACCTTGCCTGTTCCTGTCTAGATAAGTATTTAGTTGTTTAGTATTAGAAGTAAGTTAGTCTCTTTAGCGTATGCATGTGTATTTATTATATTTGTTATAATAAACACCAATCGTTTGGACTTACTAATCGGTGTATGGATTTATTACTTTGAACCTGACCTTGATATACTTATGACGGTGTCTCAATACGCACCTGGCGACTCCGAGCATAATTACACATACAGAGCCATAGTAGTGTTAAGCACACGGCCTTTAAACGGAGGCGTGTTAATCACACTCCAGTAAAACGTGCAACACCACCTGTGCTCTCCAGGGGCTGTTACTGGCATCTATGACTCCTTCACGCAATAGGCGCCGGACTTCAGATCTGATGAACACCCTGTCCTGCAGACTATACCTCCTGCTACGAGTGGCCACTGGCTTGCAGTTGGCGGTGAGGTTAGCGAAGAGTGAGGGGGGGGTCGACTTTCAGGGTTGCTAGGCTGCATATAATGAATGGGGGTATGGGTCCGCCGAAGCTGAGTGTGAGGTTCCTCTGGTTACACTGGAAATCCAGTCCTAGGAGGAGCAGGGCGCAGAGGTCTGGGAGCACGGGGAGGATGGCCAAGATGGCGGCCCCTGTGAATCGCACATGTTGTGCAGAGGCGGAGTCAGCAGACATGCTGCCACGGAGGGAGTGATGGGCAAGCTAATGAGGCTAAAGGTAGACAAGTCTCCTGGCCCTGATGGAATGCATCCCAGAGTGCTAAAAGAGATGGCTAGGGAAATTGCAGATGCACTAGTGATAATTTACTGAAATTCACTAGACTCTGGGGTGGTCCCGGTGGATTGGAAATTAGCAAACGTGACGCCACTGTTTAAAAAAGGAGGTAGGCAGAAAGCAGGAATTATAGGCCAGTGAGTTTAACTTCGGTAATAGGGAAGATGCTGGAATCTATCATCAAGGAAGAAATTGCGAGGCATCTGGATAGAAATTGTCCCATTGGGCAGACGCAGCATGGGTTCGTAAAAGGCAGGTCGTGCCTAACTAATTTAGTGGAATTTTTTGAGGACATTACCAGTGCAGTAGATAACGGGGAGCCGATGGATGTGGTATATCCGGATTTCCAGAAAGCCTTTGACAAGGTGCCACACAAAAGGTTGCTGCATAAGATAAAGATGCATGGCATTAAGGGTAAAGTAGTAGCATGGATAGAGGATTGGTTAATTAATAGAAAGCAAAGAGTTGGGATAAATGGGTGTTTCTCTGGTTGGCAATCAGTAGCTAGTGGTGTCCCTCAAGGATCCGTGTTGGGCCCACAATTGTTCACAATTTACATTGATGATTTGGAGTTGGGGACCAAGGGCAATGTGTCCAAGTTTGCAGATGACACTAAGATGAGTGGTAAAGCGAAAAGTGCAGAGGATACTGGAAGTCTGCAGAGGGATTTGGATAGGTTAAGTGAATGGGCTCGGGTCTGGCAGATGGAATACAATGTTGACAAATGTGAGGTTATCCATTTTGGTAGGAATAACAGCAAACGGGATTATTATTTAAACGATAAAATATTAAAGCATGCCGCTGTTCAGAGAGACTTGGGTGTGCTAGTGCATGAGTCACAGAAGGTTGGTTTACAAGTGCAACAGGTGATTAAGAAGGCAAATGGAATTTTGTCCTTCATTGCTAGAGGGATGGAGTTTAAGACTAGGGAGGTTATGTTGCAATTGTATAGGGTGTTAGTGCGGCCACACCTGGAGTATTGTGTTCAGTTTTGGTCTCCTTACTTGAGAAAGGACGTACTGGCGCTGGAGGGTGTGCAGAGGAGATTCACTAGGTTAATCCCAGAGCTGAAGGGGTTGGATTATGAGGAGAGGTTGAGTAGACTGGGACTGTACTCGTTGGAATTTAGAAGGATGAGGGGGGATCTTATAGAAACATTTAAAATTATGAAGGGAATAGATAGGATAGATGCGGGCAGGTTGTTTCCACTGGCGGGTGACAGCAGAACTAGGGGGCATAGCCTCAAAATAAGGGGAAGTAGATTTAGGACTGAGTTTAGGAGGAACTTCTTCACCCAAAGGGTTGTGAATCTATGGAATTCCTTGCCCAGTGAAGCAGTTGAGGCTCCTTCATTACATGTTTTTAAGGTAAAGACAGATAGTTTTTTGAAGAATAAAGGGATTAAGGGTTATGGTGTTCGGGCCGGAAAGTGGAGCTGAGTCCACAAAAGATCAGCCATGATCTAATTGAATGGCGGAGCAGGCTCGAGGGGCCAGATGGCCTACTCCTGCTCCTAGTTCTTATGTTCTTATGTTACGGGGTCTGCGAGCCTGAGAGTCGGAGGAGCGAGTGTTCGAGTTGCGGTTCGAGTTTTTGGATTTGGCCAGGCAGACCTTAGCGAAGTGCCCTTTTCGCCCGCAGCTACTGAAGATCGCTTTGCGGGCCAGGCATTGCTGTCGGGGGTGTTGGGGCTGGCCGCAAAAATGGCACGATAGTCCTCCGTGGTGGCCTGGTGGCCGCACGGCGCAGGCCTGGGGCAGCCTCTGGTCGCGGGTCCACGATGGGGTCGTGTAATCGGCCGGGAACGCAGTTAGGCTTTGGAAAGCGACCTCTAACGAGGTCGTCAGTTTTACCGTGTCCTCCAGGTCCTGGGCCCCTTTCTCAAGAAGACGCTGCCGCACATAATTTGATCAGATCCCCGCAACGTACACATCTCAGACGGCGCGTTCCATGTGCTGAGAGGCTGTCACGGCCTGGAAGTTACAGTCGAGTTCTAGGGCTTTGAGGTCACGTTGTCATCTAGCGACTCCCCAGGGCGCTGGCGACGAGTCGTGAAGATGCGTCGCGCGTAGACTTCGTTCACGGGCCGCATGTACAGGCGGTTGAGCATCGCGAGGGCCTCAGTATAAGAGTCAGCTTCATTAAGTTGAGTAGAAATACGATGGCTCACCCGTGCGTGGAGGAGACTGAGTTTCTGTTCATCTGTAACAGAGGTGGTCGGCGACGCAGCCAGGTAGGCCTTGAAGCACTGAAGCCAATGTAAAAAAATTTATTTTGCCTCCGCGGCCTGTGGATCGAGTTACAGTTGGTTAGGTTTGAGGGCTGATTCCACAGTAGTTCTTTAAGCCGATTAAATTGATGCGACCATCAATTCAACCAGAGATTCGAGTTGAAGTAAACTGTGGCTTTAATCGGCTGACAACTGAGCCTGCCTGCGACTATGCTGAACTGAAGGCGGACTCGCAGGACCGCAGCACTTATACTTTCTGAAGGGGGTGGAGCCGAGGGCGGAGCCCTGTACATGCTCCTCACCTCCCCCTGTGGGCAGAGCCGCGCAACGGCTCACAGATGGAGCCCACAGGGACACAGTAATGTATAGTGTGAATTATAGTGGTTACACATTCACCACAAGGGCAAAGAGAGGACTTTTGGAACCATGCGCTTGATGGGGATCTATAGCAGGTGGCATATGTGGGCACCGCAACTGGACATGAAGGGATTGTGTCGGTGGATGCCAGGGGGTGCTGAGGAACAAGCATGAAGATCGGATGTGGGGAGGGTGCGACGTGTGGTGGGGGGGTGTTGGGAATTTGAGAGGTGGCAGGCAGAACTGATGGCAGGAGAGAGGTGGAAACTTACCCTTGCAGCTTAGTGGAGATTGCAGGTCTTCTTCCGACATTGGAAGGCGGCCCTCCTGGTCATGCTACCCGCACTCACTGACAGCCGCTGCCTCTGCCTCCCAGGTGGTATTGTTGACCTTGCTGTTGGCTGTCCGACCCACTCGGGGGAACAGGATGTCCCGCCTCTCATTCACAGTGTCGAGAAACCTGCTCAGGTCGGCATCCCCAATGCGAGGAGCAAGGCTGCGTGCGGCCATGCTTGTGTGTTGACTGAGAGTGAGTGATGAGGGAGCGTTTATAAGCAGCTTCCCCTTGTTGGCTGCAAGCAGCTGAGATACGAGTCTGACAAATCAGATGGCGAGACAGGCGAGACGCTTGTGCGGGCTCATCTTCGGCCCTCAGTGCCGCTATATGCAGTCTGTGATCTCACCAATGCGACATTGAGAAACACACCGCCAATGGGGCAGTACTTCTGAGGAGTGCCAACACCTGGTGGTCCCTGATTGAACTTGACCACGCCCATCCCCTTGACGATAGCACGTCAGCATGGGCAGCACGGTAGCATGGTGGTTAGCATAAATGCTTCACAGCTCCAGGGTCCCAGGTTCGATTCCCGGCTGGGTCACTGTCTGTGCGGAGTCTGCACGTCCTCCCCGTGTGTGCGTGGGTTTCCTCCGGGTGCTCCGGTTTCCTCCCACAGTCCAAAGATGTGCGGGTTAGGTGGATTGGCCATGCTAAATTGCCCGTAGTGTCCTAAAAAGTAAGGTTGGCGGGGGGGGGGGGGGGGGGGTTGGGTTACGGGTATAGGGTGGATACGTGGGTTTGAGTAGGGTGATCATGGCTCGGCACAACATCGAGGGCCGAAGGGCCTGTTCTGTGCTGTTCTGTTCTATGATACAGCTGGGGTATCAGGGTGTCCAGAGGGTCTGGGTGCGCTCCCAGATGACCAGAGGGCGTCTGAGCATTCACAGGACACAGTGGTTATTCAGCAGTGTGAGCTGCCAGGAGCCTGCGTTTAAAACACATACTGCAGCAATGGCGGTCTAAGCCAGACCACCCCAATCCCAAGGGGAGCACCCCGTGCCCATGGACTTGGCAGCAACTCATTCCCTGCTACTGTCCCTGGCCCAGCCAGCCACCCCCCAGCAAGCCCCACAATCTTTGATGCTTTTTCAGAGATTCTTTAGGCTCCCACTGCCCCTCCCCCCCCCCCCCCCCCCCCCCAAAGCTGTGCCTTTTTTTCCAAAAGCAAAACTGATCTCCTGCCTTTGCCTCTCTCCCTCCTTCCCTGGTCTCCGTTTGTACCTCGCGCGCGTCCGCCCCAACATTCAGGTCAGTCTGCTTTCCCGCTCAAAGGAGACTTGACCAATCGGAGTCTGATGTTGCTCTGCATTGCCTGCTTATAGGCTCATTTGTATTTATTCAGTCTCTGATTGGCGTCCACAGACACCGGCTGTCGCCCCCCCCCGCCCCCCGCCCCCCCATTGGTCGGGGTCCTGTGCACCATGTTTTCAATGTAAAACAGCCTCTGAATGCACTCTCAAATTTGAAGCACAATAAAGTCTTTGCTGGCAGATTTAAAACATGCCGTCGTCAGGCAACTCATCAGACCCTGAAGAGTACACATTTCTGTGCCGTTTCCGCTTCCATATTTCTTTAAAGAAAGTTTCTTATTACCTCCGTGAATAGCACTTCCTTTTTTTCTGAGTCAGCTGTTTACAGAAAGACAAATAGTAGGAATAAGAGTTTGTTGCAGATACTAAGAGAGCCGGGGAATATCGCAGGATATAGCAAATGTAAATGGCCATTCCGAATGCTACCTTTTATCAGTACAGCATGTGTCCTTACATGCCTAACCATGACAAGTCTGCGCACTGGATTAGGGAAAGTCATCAAAAAATAATGCTGCACATCTGACTTTTAAACAACTGTGCATGTTGGTTCCCTTTGTTGCTAATTATCTGAAACTCATTCCACAATGCAGCAAGCTGTCGGCCTTGGTAACACTCTTGTCTGTGAGTCTGGAGGTTATGGGTTCAAGTCCCATCCAGAGATGAGCATATAATGCAGGCTGACATTTCTGTGCAGTGCTGAGTGAGTATTGCAACGTCAGCGTTGGGATTAAATGTCGGAATCCTTTCCCTGAACTCTTAGCTCTGATGGCTTGTATACTTAATGTTACATTGCTGTTCAACTGCAAATCAGAATTTCACACAGCTTGGAGTATCATAATTTATTGTGAGCAGTTTAGCTTGAATTAACATAACCATGGCTAAAAGCCTACGTCGCAGTAAGAAGAGTGTTCAGGTATCCACGTGCAACCTTACGATAAAATGGGGAGGTTACCCCCAAAATATTTGCAAGATAAATTAGAATATGTTTATCAATTATTTGGAGTAGAAATATGTATAATAATGTGGATCAATTACCAATAGAGTAACACTGTTGAGCCACGATTTATGATTTCTAGATTATTATAATCACTACTCCCTGTAGTGGGCAGCATGGTAGCATGGTGGTTAGCATAAATGCTTCACAGCTCCAGGGTCCCAGGTTCAGTTCCCGGCTGGGTCACTGTCTGTGCAGGGTCTGCACGTCCTCCCCGTGTGTGCGTGGGTTTCCTCCGGGTGCTCCGGTTTCCTCCCACAGTCCAAAGATGTGCGGGTTAGGTGGATTGGCCATGCTAAATTGCCCGTAGTGTCCTAAAAAGTAAGGTTAAGGGGGGGGTGGGGTTGTTGGGTTACGGGTATAGGGTGGATACGTGGGTTTGAGTAGGGTGATCATTGCTCGGCACAACATCGAGGGCCGAAGGGCCTGTTCTGTGCTGTACTGTTCTATGTTCTTCGTAGCCATAAATCTCTTTTCCCTCAATTACGCAGGAGATGTCATGTGCTAAACTGCAGGGTTAACAGTTTGTACCTGATTTTGCTGCGGCACAGCATCTCCCGGTGTATGTTAATTGATACTTTCCCCGTATGCTCCGGAATGAAATCCATTTACCCTGTAACTTGCTGGACATTGCGAGGTAGCAATAACTCAGTGAAGGCAACGGGGCATCTAGGGCATTAGAGAATGGCAGGGTGAATGGGTTTGGCTTCTTTAACCAATGAGATGAAAAGATTGAGAAAGAAACAGGGCACAAAAGGTGGTGAAGTCCCGCCAAATTAGATGCGGAAAGAAATAAAAATTGAGAAGGACAAATGGGATTAAGGAAGAGTGATGAGAGACAGAAAGGAAAGTAAGTAAAAATTAAAGCTTTTTATAATTTGATGTTTTGCAAATTCCTAGCAACCATCTACTATGTGCAGGACTGCAGACGCATGGGTGAGAGATACGGTTCGGCTTTGCAATTATCATATCATTAAAAAGGTACTTGTGCTCATAATCACCAGTTCAAGCTTTCAGCGGTCAATTGAAGGGGTAATTAATGTTCAAATCCAAATCCAGCAGATTCTTCAAAATGAAAGCAAGGCTACGAGCTAGTCGATGCGAGCAAGTATTCACCATGGCACAGTTGGTAGCACACTCACCTCTGAACCAAGAGATTGTGGGGTTAAGTCTCAATCCAAGACTTGAACACAAAAACCTAAGCTGATGCACTGAGGGAGTGATGTGTTGCCTTTCAGAAAAGACAATAACAGAGGTCCTGTCTGCCCCCTTAGACAAATGTGAATGATCCCATGACACCAGTTTAAAGAAGACCAATGGAGTTAGTGTTCTGGTCAATATTCTTCAACTCAATTGGGTCGATATCACATTGCTGTTTGTAGGATTTTGTTATGTGAAAATTGAACGCCGTGGGCTGGATTCTCCGCAACCCTGTGCCGAAATCGTGTTTGGCGCGGCAGTGGAGAATCAAATTTTCCGACGGAACTGGACCCGGTGCCGCTCTGGCGATTCTCCGGGCACTGAATATCCGCACGTTCGTGAATTATGTCGCGCGGCTGGGGGGCCATTGCCAGAGGCCCGCCCAGGGATATTCCGCTCCCGAACGGCCAAGTTCCCGACGGCGTGGAGTTAACATGGTATGGCCGGTCGGTATGCTCGCGTGGTGATTGCGGACTGGTGGGTGGCGGGGGGTACTAGGCACCGACGGGGGGGCGGGGGGGGGTGCCTTATGGGAGGCCGGGGGATGCGCCTTATGGGAGGCCGGGGGAGAGATCGGGCCGGACGGATCCTTGGGCATGCGGCCGATCGGGTGTGTGGGGTGGGGGTGGGGGTTGTGGGTGGGGGGGCTAGTTTCTTTATGTAGGTCCACGGTCCACAGCCAAAGCTGCGAGAGGCACTCTGGGGCCCTGCTAGCCCCCTGAAAGTAAGCGAATCAGGTTGGTTTTTTTCAGGAAACTCGGGAGTGAAACGCCCGCGTCTTTACACCGGCGTGGGGACATAGCCCCATATTGGGAGAATCCAGCCCAACATGTTTTCTACATTACAACAACGACTACACATCAAGAATGAACTCATTGGCTGCCAAGTTGTTGGGGACATCCTGTGGTTGTGTAAGATGTTATATAAATGTAAGTCTTTTTATCAAATAGCAGAGCGGCATAATTAATTTGCAGCTTCTCGAGGTGTGCACCTTCCAGCATATCTCTCAATCCTCGGAACCTGCTGGCTAATTTACACATTAATAATGGTGTGTGTCATTAATGCATTTTTTTTAGTAAGGAAAGGGCAGTCATCAGAGAAATCCACAAAACTAACCACAATTGCAATTATAGTGAAAGAATTCTGATAGCCTTCTCTTGAAGCTTTTTATCGTAGTTCTTAACAAAGAGAGTTGATTTGGTCCTTCCATAATATTCAGACATATTTCAATTTGGAGTCGGAAAAAAAGGCTCAATGTATCAAAAACACTCCTTTGTGCGAGAATTAAATGTAATTGTTTCGCTATGGCACTTTAACAGCACTATTTATAAATAAGACAGCTGTCTACTGCTGTCCTGAAGGAAAGAGGGATTGTGTTATTGTTCCATTTTCAGACTTGTCGGGCGAAGCACTGTCGTCAATGTGAAGGTTTAACAAAGTCTTCGACAGCAACTCCGAGTAAGAAGACCAACAGTCAGGGATGACTTGCTTGCATTGAAGTGAGTGGTGTCTAGGCTGCAGGGACCACGCACCTGGCAAAGCTACATGAGCTGCAGGGGAACAAGGATTTTGAAGTCTGCTGACTCTGCATGGGTCACTGAGGAGAAAAGTCAAAATACTCCGGCAAAAAGGGGAAAGATTTCCTAGTTGCTTGTTCAAGGGATTGTTGTGCCATACTTTCCAACACAGTCAAAGGGAGGAAGTGTAGACCCTAGGAGCCGGGATCCAAAAATGGCACGAAAAACGGGCACCATGGTTGAACATTATGAAACATGGAAACATGAAAAATAAGGAGAGAGAGGAGTTGAACACGTGGCTACAGGGATGGTGCAGGAGGGAGGGTTTTGGTTTCCTGGATAATTGGGGCTCATTCTGGGGTAGGTGGGACCTCTACAAACAGGATGGTCTTCACCTGAACCAGAGGGGTATCAATATCCTGGGGGGCAGATTTGCCAGTGCTCTTCGGAGGGGGGTTTAAACCAATTCAGCAGGGGGCTGGGAACCTAAATTGTAGTCCCAGTGTACAGGATGTTGAGAGTAGTGAGGTCAGGGATAGGGTTAAAAGTTCGAAAGAGGGCACCGGCAAGCAGGACACTGGTTTGAAGTGTGTCTACTTCAACGCCAGGAGCATCCGGAATAAGGTGGGTGAGCTTGCAGCATGGGTTGGTACCTGGGATCTCGATGTTGTGGCGATTTCGGAGACATGGGTAGAGCAGGGACAGGAATGGTTGTTGCAGGTTCCAGGATTTAGATGTTTCTGTAAGAACAGAGAAGATGGTAAAAGAGGGGGGGGTGTGGCATTGTTAATCAAGGAAAGATTACGGCGGTAGAAAGGACGCTTGAGGACTCGTCTACTGAGGTAGTATGGGCCGAGGTTAGGAACAGTAGAGGAGAGGTCACCCTGTTGGGAGTTGTCTATAGACCTCCGAATAGTTCCAGAGATGTAGAGGAAAGGATTGCAAAGATGATTCTCGGCAGGAGCGAGAGTAACAGGGTAGTTGTTATGGGGGACTTTAACTTTCCAAATATTGACTGGAAATACTATAGTTCGAGTACTATAGATGGGTCAGTTTTTGTGCAGTGTGTGCAGGAGGGTTTTCTGACACAGTATGTAGACAGGCCAACAAGGGGCGAGGCCACATTGGATTTGGTACTAGGTAATGAACCCGGCCAGGTGTTAGATTTAGATGTAGGTGAGCACTTTGGTGATAGTGATCACAACTCGGTTATGTTTACTTTAGCAATGGGCAGGGATAGGTATATACCGCAAGGCAAGAATTATAGCTGGGGGAAAGGCAATTATGATGCTATTCGGCAAGATTTAGGATGTATAGGATGGGGAAGGAAACTGCAGGGGATGGGTACAATCGAAATGTGGAGCTTTTTCAAGGAACAGCTACTGCGTGTCCTTGATAAGTATGTACCTGTCAGGCAGGGAGGAAGTTGTCGAGCAAGGGAACCGTGGTTTACTAAGGAAGTTGAAGCACTTGTCAAGAGGAAGAAGAAGGCTTATGTTAGGATGAGACATGAAGGCTCAGTTAGGGCACTTGAGAGTTACAAGTTAGCCAGGAAGGACCTAAAGGGAGAGTTAAGAAGACCGAGGAGAGGACACGAAAAGTCATTGGCGGATAGGATCAAGGAAAACCCTAAGGCTTTCTATAGGTATATCAGGAACAAAAGAATGACTCGAGTAAGATTAGGGCCAATCAAGGATAGTAGTGGAAAGTTGTGTGTGGAATCAGAGGAGATAGGGGAAGCGTTAAATGGATATTTTTCGTCAGTGTTTACACTGGAGAAAGACAATGTTGTCGAGGAGAACACTCAGGTTCAGTCGACCAGGCTAGATGGAATTGAGGTTCAAAAGGAGGAGGTGTTAGCAATTTTGGAAAATGTCAAAATAGATAAGTCCCCTGGGCCAGATGAGATTTATCCTAGAATTCTCTGGGAAGCCAGGGAGGAGATTGCAGAGCCTTTGTCCTTGATCTTTATGTCGTCTTTGTCGACAGGAATAGTGCCGGAAGACTGGAGGATAGCAAATGTTGTCCCCTTGTTCAAGAAGGGGAGTAGAGACAACCCTGGTAATTATAGACCTGTGAGCCTTACTTCGGTTGTGGGAAAAATGTTGGAAAAGGTTATAAGAGATAGGGTTTATAATCATCTTGAAAAGAACAAGTTGATTAGCGATAGTCAACACGGTTTTGTGAAGGGTAGGTCATGCCTCACAAGCCTTATTGAGTTTTTTGAGAAGGTGACCAAACAGGTGGATGAGGGTAAAGCTGTTGATGTGGTGTATATGGATTTCAGTAAGGCGTTTGATAAGGTTCCCCACGGTAGGCTATTGCAGAAAATAAGGAAGTATGGAATTGAAGGTGATTTAGCGGTTTGGATCAGTAATTGGCTAGCTGAAAGAAGACAGAGGGTGGTGGTTGATGGCAAATGTTCATCCTGGAGTTCAGTTACTAGTGGTGTACCGCAAGGATCTGTTTTGGGCCACTGCTGTTTGTCATTTTTATAAATGACCTGGAAGAGGGTGTAGAAGGATGGGTTAGTAAATTTGCAGATGACACGAAGGTCGGTGGAGTTGTGGATAGTGCTGAAGGATGTTATAGGATACAGAGGGACATAGATAAGCTGCAGAGCTGGGCTGAGAGGTGGCAGATGGAGTTTAATGCGGAAAAGTGTGAGGTGGTTCACTTTGGAAGGAGTAACAGGAATGCAGAGTACTGGGCTAATGGCAAGGTTCTTGGTAGTGTAGATGAACAGAGAGATCTCGGCATCCAGGTACATAAATCCCTGAAAGTTGCCACCCAGGTTAATAGGGCTGTTAAGAAGGCATATGGTGTGCTAGCCTTTATAAGCAGGGGGATTGAGTTTCGGAACCACAAGGTCATGCTGCAGCTGTACATAACTCTGGTGCGGCCGTACATGGAGTACTGCGTGCAGTTCTGGTCACCACATTATAGGAAGGATGTGGAAGCTTTGGAAAGGGTTCAGAGGAGATTTACTAGGATGTTGCCTGGTATGGAGGGAAGGTTTACGAGGAAATGCTCAGGGAATTGAGGTTGTTTTCGTTAGAGAGGAGAAGGCTGAGAGGTGACTTAATAGAGACATATAAGATAGTCAGAGGGTTAGATAGGGTGGACAGTGAGAGTCTTTTTCCTCGGATGGTGATGACCAACACGAGGGGACATAGCTTTAAATTGAGGGGTGATAGATATAGGACAGATATCAGAGGCAGTTTCTTTACTCAGAGAGTAGTAGGGGTGTGGAACGCCCTGCCTGCAACAGTAGTAGACTCGCCAACTTTAAGGGCATTTAAGTGGTCACTGGATAGACATATGGATGAAAATGGAATAGTGTAGGGCAGATAGGCTTCAGATGGTTTCACAGGTCGGCGCAACATCGAGGGCCGAAGGGCCCGTACTGCGCTGTGTTCTATGTTCTATGGAATTCATATGGAGAAAGGTTCCAAGAGGAACCAAAGATTGCAACATTTCTCAGCTCAGTTGGACTTGTTTGCTGGACTTACTGGAGGACAGAAATTCAGTAAAATTGATCTTTTGCAGACACATCTGCAGATGAATGTAGCTGCAGAATCACACCCAGTAATGACGCACAAAAGTCTGTTTAGTTGCAGAAAACCTCCTTTTGGAATAACATCAATGCCTGCAAATTCTAAGTGGGTTGAATGAAGTGCAATGTTATTCAGATTAAATATTAATCACTGGTTTGAGTAACAGGGTCCCTTGATGAATTTGGAAGCTAACTTGAAGCGATTACAGAGCCATACCTGAGTGTTAAGAAGGAAAAGTGTGACTTCTTCAAGTCATTCATAAAATTCCTTTGTTATACAAAGATGGTTTTTACAAAGAGCCAAAGAAAATGCCAGCAATCTTAGAAGCACCGCACCCTCAAAATGTGACACAGTCAAGGTCATATTTAGGATTGATCAATTATAATGCAAATTGGTGCTGAATTTAGCAACACAATTGAAGACTTTATACCTGTTGCTATGTGTGAAACCGGCATGGCACTGGTCACAAAAATGTGAGAATCCATGCAGTGAAGTGAAAGAAGCTTGACTGAAGCCAGAGCTGTTGGTTTATATTACAATTTCCGACCAGACCACTACAGTGACTAGGATACTGGACCAAACCCCTAATATAGAACATAGAACAGTACAGCACAGAACAGGCCCTTCGGCCCTCAATGTTGTGCCGAGCCATGATCATCCTACTCAAACCCACGTATCCACCCTATACCCATAACCCAACAACCCCCCCCCCCCTTAACCTTACTTTTATTAGGACACTACGGGCAATTTAGCATGGCCAATCCACCTAACCCGCACATCTTTGGACTGTGGGAGGAAACCGGAGTGCCCGGAGGAAACCCACGCACACAGGGGGAGGACGTGCAGACTCCACACAGACAGTGACCCAGCCGGGAATCGAACCTGGGACCCTGGAGCTGTGAAGCATTTATGCTAACCACCATGCTACCCTGCTGCCTAAATATTTTATATTTAGCTTTCATCTTCACATTCCGTGGGGCCATCTGACCATGTCCAATGATATAGCTTAAGGATATGATTTGAGCTTTCGCAAATTCACATTTAGCCAAATTTACCACCCATCCCGCTTTCTGTAGTCAATCAAATCATTATTTTAAATGTTCCAAATGCTCCTCCCACACTTCAATGAACACCACCAATGAACACTGCTCAATTGTTATGTCCAGAAATTGCATTGTGGGTTAATCATTGGAATATTGCTGGAGCATTCTTCATTCCAAATGGTATGACTTTAAATTGTTCAGGCCATTTGGCGACACAAAAGCCGAAATTTCCTCCGCCCTGTCTGGTAAAGATACTTGCCAATAACCTTTAAGTAAGTCAAGTTCGGTCATAAAATTTGCTTGTCCCACCTTTTCAACACAGTCTTCCAAACAAGAAAGAGGTTACAAACCTGACTTTGTAACTGTGTTGACTTTTCTATAGTCCACATACCATCATTTTGTTCCATCTGGTTTTGGTACCATGACAATCGGTGAGCTCCAATCGCTGCAACCCACTTTGATGATATCATCCTTCAGCATGCTGTCAATCATCTTTTGTATCTCTGCTACATTTAGTGGATTGAGCCTGTATGGATGTTGTTTAAAGGGAATAGCATTTCCCACATCTACACCATGCTTCCCAATTTATTCCTACCATCCTCTGGAAGGTATAATTCCAGTTATAATAATTTATCCCAATTTCTTAATACTTCCTTATCCAATTTAATTAGAGGAATGTCAATTTCAGAATTATCTGGTTTTATCTCTTCTCCCTGAGTTACAATGACTAACACCTTCTCCTTTCCTTCTCTATCAAATACCTTTGAGCATGTTAACGTGACTCACTCTGTGAATTTTCCTTCTGTATAGTGTTCTTATCAAATAATTCACCTCACTCAATTTCCTTTCAATTTGATAAGGCCCACTAATTCTGACTTTTAATGGCTCATCTCCATTGGTAACAATACTAATACTTTCTCTCCACTAAAAAATCTACAAATATTTGATCTCTTATCTGCTTCTTTTTTCATCACATGTTGTGACAATTTTAAATGTTTCCTAGCCAACTTACCAGCTCGAGTAATGTCTCCCTAAAGTTCAACAAGTTAGTTTCCGAATGCTGTCTCGCCAGTTTCCCTTTGACGTGACTCGCAGTGCATAAGCGGTCTGAACGGGGTATGCATGGCCAAGGCTGCACATAGTCTAATTTTGAACACTGGGGAGCTCCGTTCGACGGAACTCCCTAGTTGGCGTTGCAATTTCCAAGGCCTCCGAAATTATCCCTGACCTCCTCCCAGCCGGAATGCACTATGGGAGGGTCCCCTTTGCAGTACCAAACTGGCACCCTGGCAGTGCCAGGTTGGCAACCATGTGGCACTGCTATGCTGTGACTGCCAGGCACCCAGCCAGTGTGCCAAGGTGGTGCTGTCAGGGTGCCCAGATGGCATGCAGCTGGAGATGCATTTGGAGATCCCCACGAGTGCCGTTCCATCTGGTCTTCATTTGTGGCACCAGTGTTGAACGATGCTCACCTGAGGCAAAGGGGATGAATCCCACAGCCTCAGGTACCTCGGGAATCTGCACATTAGAGTGAGGTTAGCCGTTGCACTCTGATATGCAGATTTTCAAAAAAGTAATCCTGCCTACAATGGGCGGGATTTACATCACAGCATCTCGCAAGATTGCGTTGGATCTCGCGAGCCTTGGCGGGCCGGGTAGATCTTGGGAGTGGGTTCTCGCGGCTTTCATCTGACAAGTTGCGCTGCAGCATACTGCTTTTCCGGCGCAGCGTGGTCATTGGATCGCGCCCTCAGATTCTATTTCCGTATATATTTTCTGATCCAACTACTTTATCCCTGAACCTTTCTGCTGCAATTGAACCAACTATCTTGAGCTGAAGATATCTGCTTCATCCACCACATGCTCCTGTTCATTACCAACCATCTGATCAAATATGGGGCGGGATTCTCTGACCCTCCGCGCCGGAATCGCGCCCGCGTGGGGGCGGAGAATAGAGATTCACGCCGGAAATCTATGCATACCCGCCAGTCCTGCGCATGAGGTAAACGCGGCACCGGTCACGGGCCATT
This sequence comes from Scyliorhinus canicula, assembly GCF_902713615.1. Classification (NCBI taxonomy): domain Eukaryota; kingdom Metazoa; phylum Chordata; class Chondrichthyes; order Carcharhiniformes; family Scyliorhinidae; genus Scyliorhinus; species Scyliorhinus canicula. The sequence goes on from NC_052160.1 coordinate 113,877,608, forward strand.
GGAACAGGTCCCCGGTGTGATTCTCCGCGGACGACCGCCGACCACCCACCACCGTAGTTTACATGTGGTACCACCTGGCGGGAGCTGGGACCTGCGGCCACAGTGGCGGTCCTGGTGGGGGGCGGGGAGTATCTCACTCTGGCGGGGCCTCAGCGGCGGCCAGGCCTGCAATCGGGGGCCACCAATTGGCGGGCCATCGCGATCTGGGAGTGACCTACCTTCCTCCGCGCTGGCCTGCTGTGTGGCTCCGCCATGTCAGCAACGCCCGCGCCGAGGAGGGCCGCCGCACACATGCACCGACCTGCTTGCGGCCACCGTGCGCCTGTGCGGCCACGTGGTCTGGCTAGCAGGGTCCCGCCAGCAGCCAGAGCTGCAGGACGCAACCCGAGGCTCTGCTAGCCCCCTGGAAAATGGAGAATCATCCCGGACCTTCGAGGAAGATGTTCGGAGTGATTCACGCCCGTTTTCCCAGAAGGGAGAATCTCACCCATGGTTTCTGACCACTGAAGCACAGCCTCCCTATCAGTACTCCTCAAGTTCTCTTCCTCCTTTCTCAATCTGTGGCTTTGTGATCTTGTCACCACGTAATCATGAAGCATTCCTCGCAACACCTCAGTTTGACTTCCCACTGGCTTTTCAACCTCAGTAGGCTGCACTCCGACATGTGACCCAGTTATCACATTTGCTAGAATAAACTGTACCCCTGAAAAAGGTAATTTTTCACCTACCACCACTACACCACTTTTCACCGGTCTCTCTAACCTTACCGTATATAGTGGCAAACTACTCCTCTCACCACTAATTCCACATATTATCACCTTTTCTGGCAATACTCCTTCCAAACTACATATCTCCTTATCTCTCACCATTAAAGATTGACTTGCTCATGCATCCCTTAAAATCTTAATCGTCTTACCTACTCCACCTTGTATACACAAGTAAACATTACCCTCACAAATACAATCCTTTAAAAATTCTGGCACCTGCTGATCCACCAACCTCCGTATAGGCTGTACACTCTGTTGCACTTTTTCCACTGGGACAATGTTTTTTTTCCCACTTTGATAAACCCCACTGACATATCCTGTTTTACCAAGTCTGTCTTCCCAGTACTTTTCTTCAGCCACCAACACTGTGACTTGACATGTCCAACTTAAGTTTTCTTATCTCTCTTCCACTGTCACCGGTTTCCTTTTTTACTTTGATGTGCACTCTAGTTATCATTACCAACTAAATCTACTTTGTATTGGCCACCTGTCAATTTCTCATTTCACAGATTGAAATTGATGTCGGAAACCAGACTTTGCTTTATGAACCATTTCAAAATCATCTGTCATTTCTGCTGCCAGTCTAGCAGCTGATATGTGACCATCAGTTGCGCATCATGCACATCTGCGCCCGATACCCGGGCAGTGTGCACGGCATCTTCATCCTGGCACACTCAATGATTCCTGGTGTGTTTGAGATCCCCCCCCACTCCACACGGCTCCTGAGCGACAGAGACTATCCACTGCGGTCATGCGACAGGGAGAAACGCCACAACAATGCGCATGCAGTGACCAGCAGCATGATCGAGCGGTGATTCGGCCTTCTGAAGATGCAGTTCAGGTGACTGGACCACTCTGGAGGGCTCCTCCAGTATGACACTGGGAGGGTTGCCCGCATCGTGGTGCCTGCTACGTCCTCCAAAACATCGCACAGCACAGAGTGATGATGTGCTGGAGGAGGAGGATGAATGTCATGCCTCGTCCGATGGTGAGGATGCAGGGAGAGGGAGGATGGGCAGGACATGGAGCCCAGGTTGGCATGCGGGGAGCAACCCGACGTGTGCGCGCCTGGGCCAACTTCCAGATTCACCAACTGGGAGCAGTGGGGGGAACGAGCCTGCGGCACGGACACCGCATACCCCCAACTCCCCCCCTCCGCCCACCACTGCCTGAAACACCCTCCATGATACATACCTGCCGCACTACAGGGTGTGGGCCCTGGGTTGGCAGTAACACCGGGTCTGGTCCGAGGGATGGAGGATCATGAAAACCCGCTCTGCAAAAAGCTCTGGTGTTCCGCATTGTTTGACAATGATTGACTCCTGCCCATGGTAGCACTTTCCACCATTCACCTGGGTGGTCCCTCCATGCGAGCTGGCCATTCCAATAGGCGGTGCCATCGGATTCCTGGGGTGACGGTGATGGGGATGTTCGGGGGGGGGGGGGGCAGGGTGGGGAGCACAGGTCACCCACAATGCCTGCCGCCCATTCCCACCCCTGGAACTCTCTATCTGGCCAGCCCAGACCAGCCACCCCTCACACAAAATCTCATTGGAAATCATTGTGTTCCATGTGGTGCCGGTGCTAGCCCCTTAACAGTCACTGACTCGCTCTAGGTGCGCCATGAATTTTGCTGTCTTGGATCTCCATGAATTCTGCATTGGCGTAGTCTCAGAAAAGGAGAATCCAGCTCAATGCCTTTAAAATCTGTCTTTTCTAAGTTGCAAGAAGTATTTGATATTATAAAAATAGTTGGATTTTTTATGGTTGTGTTGAGAAAGGTTAATAATAAAGAAGTTACCTCTTCAGATAAATATTTGGGTGCAGATTGTCTATATATCTTTTATTTATTCATGCTTGCATTTCTCTATGTTATCCTGGGAGCACTGCTGCATTTGCGCTTGTAGACCAGAAGTACAGGTACATTGTTGCATCCCTTCCGTATCAGAATGTTCTGTTCAGCCGATGTTTATTCCCACCTCCCCTCATGTATTTAACAAGCGTTAACAACGAGCAGACTAAAACCACTGAGGAGTGTGTAAACTTCTCTGCTCACATCACTGTTACGCAGCAGATGCTTTAAAACTATGCACGTGGAGGTGCTCTACAGATATCCACTCCTTCATCGAAGCAAAATACTGCGGATGCTCGAATCTGAAACAAACAGAATGCTGGAAAAATCCAGCCGGTCTGGCAGCAACTGAGGGATTTCTGGCTGCGTTTTCCCAGCATATTCTGTCTGTACTCAATCATAATTCTTCAAGTTATATGTTTCACCAGATTTAATGGCAGTTCCATGTAAGGCAACTGCAAAAGCATTATATTTTACATTTTTCATAGTTGCATTTGAAATTTCATGTCGCCATGCAGAAACAAGATTAATGCTATTCTTAACATCACGAAAATATTGTCTTGATAGTGTCTTCTTTATATTACATCCACATGTTCTTATTGTTTTCAAACTTTTCAAAAATATATTTTTCTCTAAACCTCTCCTTAGCACACGTTATTCGCAAAACCCCAGGAACAGAGAGGGACAGACTCACTTTAGCGGTCAGCCTGGAGGCGCCGGGCTGGACCTCTGGAGTAGGCGTCGGGTAGGGGTCGGGTCAGGCTTCAGGGGAGGTGGCTCGGACTGAACCTCAGGGGTAGAGGTCAGGTCAGAGGAAGGGGACTTGGGTCAGGCATCGGGCATTCATGGGGTAAGGGGGTGAGGGTTGAGCATGTCAAGAGAGTGGGTGAAAGAGTTGCCATGTGTTCAGGAATTCCCTTTGGGAGTGGGTTTAGCGGTGTAGTCCCTTGTGGGTCGTAGTCCCGTGAATGGTCGGGGTGGTAGGGGGTGACCTCTGGGGATTGGGGAGGTGTGCCGGGGGCGGGGGGAAGAGGGTGGGGTGTCTTGTGTGGTGTCAGTGTGTGTCTACAAAATAGTTATCCAGACGTTAGAAGCTGTTTTAATCCTTTTACCTTTTTCTATTTAAGTAACCCAATTGGAACCATCTGAAGTTTCCGATATAAATTGCATTTTCATATGATTGCCGATGTAAGGCAATTACCCAGAAGGAATATGCACTTTGGGGCAATTTCTTTGCAAACCTCACCTGTGAACCTCCGGTGGTGGATGTTGGGGAGCATCTTTGGGGTACTTCTTCCCCCCTCCCCCAGCACCACAAAGATATTGGCCTGCAGTTCGGAGGTTATGTCCCAATGGGTGGGATTCTCTGGCCGGCAACACCAACAGCACATTTGGCGATAGGCCGGAGCATCACAGTTTCCAACCAAATCGGGGGCGGCGCCACTTTTGCGATGCTCCGCCCAAAGCGGCGTACTCAGAGAGTATGCTGCGCGACGTATCGACGGCCTCAGGACGTTGCCTGAGGCCCTCCCCCCGATGCTCCGCCCAACCGGCCGCGTTCCCGACAGCGTGGGTCTCTCATTGTCTCATCCGTCGGGAACTCGGCCGGGCGGCTGCGGACTGAGTCAAGCGCCGCCACAGTCGGGGAAGAGCCGATGGTCCGGGGCGCACAAGGCGGCCAAAGAGGGGGGCACTATTTTGCAGGCGGGTCACCGAGTGGACGGCACCATATTGCACGGCATGGCATCTGCAGGTCGCCGCCATGTACATGCGTGACCATGAACCTGTCAATTCTCCAGGCCATAGAGCCAGGTGCTCTACGCTGCCTTGATGCTAACCCCCCACCATATGGAGAATCGGTGTCCTTTTTATGCCATTCTCTCTGTCATAAAATGCCACCGGTCCCACGCTGACATGGGTACATAGCCTCAAAATCGGAGAATCCAGCCCAATATTACATGGGGCTTTGGTGACACACATTGCTCCCTCAGAATCGGTTTGTTTATCCAGCAACAGAAGGCCAGTTGTTTATCTCGACAAACCTCACCATATTCTGAGGCTGCATCCCCCACCTTCCCTCATAGAGGGTACGATACTAACCAGTACGATCATTCCTCTTGCGGATTGCAATTGGAAAACACCAACTTCCACATGTTCGGGCTCAGAACCATTGAATTGAACTGTTCCCCCATGCTGCTGAATCCCATGATGTTGAGAGGTGGAAAATTACACTCTCTGTTCAGCATCATTGGTGTGGGATGTAGCAATATTACTGGAAAGGCGTTGAGGCTATTAGTCCATATTAAGCAGAGCTCACCATCTGCTACTTTCCATGGAGGAATCACAAAACTAATTGAAATGTGCTATTTAGTGCATTAATTGTTGGCAGATTTAGTTACCACATTTTCTGCCCCTTCAGAACTTCTTGTTAATCGTGCTGAAAGCCATGAAGCCTCCACGCATAGTTCTATATTTATTCCTTTTGTTCGTTTGCAAACAACTTGCATAGAATTTGCAAGAATACTGTGTTCTGAAAAATATATTCTCCCAGTATTGCAGTGACACCACTGTAGACTTTGAAAGGCAAAACAAAAATGTAGTCAACGTGGGAGCTGTTCCAAATAGAAAAATGTGCTCTGACAAGCTCTTGTGTAGTTTCTCTGTAAGTATAGTACATTAAAAAACATGATATTTGAGACGCTGTTAATCAACTAACCAAAATACTTCTGAGCTACGTAAGTGAAATGAAAAACTGGTAAATAAAAACTGAAAATAGTGAAAATATTCAGCTGGCCAGGCAGCAAACTTGTGACTCAGTCACAAACTTCAGATGGCTCTGCTAAGGTTACATCACTAGTTACTCTGGAAAAGTTTGAAGAATTAAAAGCTCTTTCAATTTCTGGTAGCTATTGCATAGATCCAGGTCGATGCCCAAAGGTACTCCTCCCACAGGCTTACCCATCCCACAGACCCGAAAACCTCCACAAAATTGCACACCGTGACCTCCCACCCACCCTCACTCTCCTCAACCCTGTGGTGATCTTTGTGAGGTTGACTTCAGGATGGAAAACGTAGTGTTCACAAAGACACTTGAAGTTATGTTCATCAACAAAGCTAAATTTATTTCCACTACGTAAATTAAAGTTTGACACTTATTCCTGTAGTAAACAAATATATTGGGCTGGATTCTCCGCAGCCCCGCGCTGAAATCTCGTTTGGCAAGGCGGCAGAGAATCAACTTTCCCGATGGAATTGGGCCCGGCGCCGCTCCGGCGATTCTCCAGGCCCCAAATATATGCGCGCCCGCGAATTAAGCCGCGCAGCTCGGGGGCCATTGCCAGATGCCCTCCAAGTGATCCTCCGCTCCTGACCAGTTGAGTTCCCAACGGCAAAATTAACATGGTCTGGCTGGTCGGGACTCTCGCGTGGCGGCTGCGGACTCAATCCCCGGCCGCCCTGTTGGGGGGTGGGGGGATTGGGCACCATGGCACAGATCGGACCGGTCTGATGCGGGGCGTGCGGCCAATGAGGGAGACCTATATTACGGAGCTGCCTTCGTGGTCCGAGTCCGCCATGGTGCTCGGTGCGGCCGCTGAAGGCCGTCGCCCGGCGCATGCGTGGACCTGGAACCAGAAGTGCGAGGGGCCCGTATCCGCAGCCAAAGTTACATGAAGCTCTCTGGGTACCTGCAAGCCGCCTGCAGGTAAGTGAATCAACTTTTATTTTTGTCAGGAAACTGGGGAGTGCAACGCCGACGTTTTTACGCCGGCATGGGGACATAGCCCTATTTTGGGAGAATCCAGCCCTTTATATTAAACTACACTCACTAACACCATCTCTATATTCTATAACTATATTCTACCCTCGCTAGCTCTACTATGCACTTCACTCTAGTCTCCTCTCCTCTACTCCACCCTTCCCCAGAAGCCTCAGAGTCAGTGCCTTTTATAGTACTGTCCTTAGCTCCATCTATTCGCTAATTGTAAAATGACATTAACTCTTCACATGCTATACATTTCTATAATGTCACAACCCCCTCCCACCTGGACCTCCGATCACACTTTACCCCCTGGCATGTGACACCCTCAACCTAACCCCCCCTCCCCCCACCAGTGGGAAAAGCTGAATCATCACCAACAGCTGCGGTCCAGAAGTGAAACAGAAAATAGGGGCTCTTACCTGAAATTGTTGAACTCAGTTCGGGAGGCTATAAAGTGGTAATGAGAAGAGGAGATGCAGTTCCTTGACTTTACAGGAGTAGTGTAGTTAGCTGAGGTCAGAGTGGTAGCAGGGTGGAAAATTAAAAAGACGGGTGGAATTTCAATTGAACGTTAAATAGCATTGCTCACTCGTGTATACTGCTCTGTATTTACCTGATTACTCTGTGTGATTCTGAAACTCGAAGCATCACTGTGCATGGGCAGGTATCTAAGCAAGTGTGTGTAATGTATCTTTTATACTCAGATGAAATCTAGGGCTTCAGGTCTACATAGCTCACTGTACATGGCTACCTGCTTGATAATGGCAGTACTGCAACACCAACGTACTGACCGGAAGGCTAAAGGGTCAGTCTCTTGACAGTGTTCATTTGCAGTTTGTCAACACACGATATGACCCTAGAGTTAAGGCCGTTTTCACAAGTTCAAACAAGAAGCATAATGGGCAAACCAATTCCAGAGTTGTCTATACATTATTCAGTTACACTACCAATATAGATCCGTTTAGAGTTAAGTGTATGCCATCAATTTACTAACCATGGCTTTCATGATGCCATGAAGAAGAGGTGATGAAGTAGTTTTTTAAGCGGAAATCATTAGTTGCTGAATTGCATCAATCTTTCAAACAAATCCATGCACATAATCAGTGTATATTCCTTTGGGCAGGAGTCTCCGGTCCCCCAGTCGTGTGTTCGACAGCGGCACGCCGTTCGCTGGCAGCCGGATTCTATCCTCCAGCTGCTTGTCAGTGGGATTTCACATTGAAACCATCCCATGCTGCTGGGAAACCCACTGGCCAGGGTGCCCTGCCGGTGGGAAAATTGAATCTGGATGGCCAGAAAATTCCGGCCCTTATACCTGAGCAGTCAAAGAAAAAAAACACAGAGTGAAATTTCCTGTGTTCTGTAATCGGGAAGTGACACTCGAAATGTTGCCCATTTGTGCGACTGTTTTTCCACCGTTTATTTGTGCTCGGATATCCCGTCAATCCCATTTCGTGAGAAGAAATATAGAGGGCCAGAAACAACCAGAAATTGGTATAATGCTATGACAACAGGTCAAAGACCTAAAAGCTTAACTCTGCTTCTCTCTTCAGAGATACTGCCAGATCTGAGTATTTCGAGTGCCTGCTGTTTTTTATTTCAGCTTTCCAGCATGTGCAGTATTTATTTCGCTTTGACTTTTAAGCAGTCCTTGCAGCAGGAGAGGGAGTGAGTGACAAAGGCTGAAGGAGGACATTTTCGTGTGTGGGGCCTGCACAGAAAGGAACACAGCCACAATTGGTGTGGCAAAGGAAGGAGCATGTGCAAGTGGATCGAGTCAAGGAATGAAGAGCTGGAGGGCTGGGTTGTGTGCGCCAGAGGAGATTATCGTCCTGCAGAGTCACTGGGATACTTTAACACAATGAATGGTTTAAATGTAACTCTTTGAGAGCCCTGCTGGATTTTCTTTTTTTTTTAAATATTCTATTGAAGCATTTGTAATTTTCACAATTTAACATATTGACATTTCTAAAACAACCACGCGGGTTGATGTACAAAAGGCTCCCTAAAATAACAACACCGAATAAACCACGTACCCCACTTCTCCCACCCTATCCCCAATTACCCGTATACTAAATTCCCTGTCCTTATTTAACATTACCATGCCTCCTATTTTCCTCTCCCCCTCCCCATTTTTCCCTTTCCCCCCTTACTGCTGACGTTCAGTTTTTGTAAAAGAAATCGATGGATGGCTGCCAACTCCGGGCGAATCCCTGTATTGAGCCTCTTAAAGCAAACTTGATTTTCTCCAGACTGAGAAACCCTACCATATCGCCGACCCACACTCCTGACTTTGGGGGCTCCGAGTCCCTCCATCTCAGCAAGATCCGTCTCTGGGCAACCAGGGAGGAGAAGGCCAGAATACCGACCTCCCTCCCCGCCTTTGCCCCCGGATCTACCGACACCCCAAATATTGCTAATTCTGGACTCGGAGTTACCCTAGCTTCCAGGACTTCTGCATAACATCTGCAAATCCCTGCCAGAATTCCCTCAGTTTCGGACATGCCCAAAACATATGAACGTGGTTCGCCGGGCTGCCCCCACACCGTCCACATCTTTCCTCCACCTCCTCGAAGAACCGACTCATCCGGGCTACCATCATGTGGGCCCTGTGGACTACCTTGAACTGAATCAAGCTGAGTCTAGCACAGGACAAGGATGCATTTACCCTTTTCAAGGCTTTTTCCCACAGTTCAGTTTCCATCTCCCCTCCTAACTCCTCTTCCCACTTTCTCTTCACCTTTCTGATAGGGGCCCTTCCCACTCTAACAATTCCCTGTATATGTCCGAAACTTTCCCACCTCCAACCCCTGTTTTTGACAGCACCTTATCCTGTAGTCCCCTCAGGGGGAGGCGAGGAAAGCTTGGGACCCGTCTCCGTACAAAGTCCCGCACTTGCCCTTCCGGCAAGTCAAACTCCTTCTCTAATGTCTCCAAGGTTGGGAAGCCCCCCTGGATGAATAGATCCCCAAACCTCCCGCTGCCTTACCTTAAAGCCCCCAACCAGCCCCCCCCCCCCGGGGACAAACCGGTGATTGTCACAGATCGGTGACCACACTGATGCCCCCTCCAGTCTCATATGCTGCCTCCATTGCCCCCACACCCTCAGGGCTGCCACCACAGGACCTGTGGAGTACCAAGCCGGCAAGAACGGCAGGGGCGCCGTCAGTAAAGCCTCCAGACTCGTACCTTTGCAGGATGCTGCCTCCATCCGCTCCCAGACCGGCCCCTCCCCCACTACCCACTTCCTGACCATCGATATGTTGGCAGCCTAGTAATAGTTAATAAAGCTCGGGAGAGCCAATCCTACTTTCCCCGGGCCCATCCCAGGAGTACCCTCTTTATTCTCGGGGTTTTACCTGCCCATATAAACCTCAATATCGCCACATTAATGCTTCTGAAAAAAGCCTTTGGGGCAAAAATCGGGAGACACTGAAAAAAGAAAAGCAGTCTCGGAAGGACAGTCACCTTCACCGTCTGAACCCTCCCCGCCAGCGTCAGTGGGAGCATCCCTTCTCATTCGATCCACTGCTTTGCCCAAATTTAACTTGTGAAGCTGCCCCCAATCCTTGGCCACTTGAATCCCCAGATACCTAAAACTCTTCCCAACCACTTGAAAAGGTAGCTCCTTCAGCCTCCTTTCCTGCCCCCGTGCCTGAATCACGAACATCTTGCTTTTTCCCATGTTTAACTTATCACCTGAAAATCTCCCAAATTCTTCTAATACCTCCATGATTTTGGTCACCCCCCCCCCCCCCCCCCCCCCCCCCAAACCGGGTCCGTGATATAAAGCAGCAAATTGTCCGCATAGAGAGAGACCCTGTGCTCCACCCCCCCCCCCCCCCCTCTCACTATTCCCCTCCAGTTATTCGCTGCTCTCAGAGCCATTGCTAAGGGTTCTATGGCCATGGCAAACAGTAATGGGGAGAACGGGCTTCCCTGCCTTGTCCCCCGACAAAGACAAAAGTATTCTGACCGAACTCGGTTAGTTCTTACATTTGCCACCGGGACCTGGTACAGTAGCCAGACCCACTCCACAAATCCCTGCCCAAACCCAAACCTGCCTAAAATATCCCACAGATATTTCCACTCCACTCGGTCGAAAGCCTTCTCCACGTCCATGGCAACGACCACCTCAGCCTCGCATCCCTCTGCTGGCATCAGAATTACATTAAGAAGCCGTCTAATGTTGGATGTCAGGTGCCTGCCCTTTACAAATCCCGTCTGATCCTCCCCAATTATCTCCGGGACACAATCCTCTATTCGAGTGGCCAGGATCTTTGCCAATAATTTGGCATCTACATTCAAGAGGGAGATTGGCCTGTATGATCCATAGATCTTTGGATCCTTGTCCCGCTTCAGGATGAGAGAACCTGATGCCTGTGAAAACGTTGGGGTAGTACTCCCAGCTCCTTGGACTCATTGAAAGCCTTAACCAGGAGTGGCCCCAGTAACCCAGAGAACTTCTTAAAAAATTGCACTGGGAACCCATTAGGTCCCGGGGCTTTACCCGATTGCATTGCCCCCAGTCCATCTATCACCTCCCCGAGCCCAATCGCGCCCCCCAGGGCCTCCACCAGCTCCTCATTTACCTTCGGGAACTCTAGCCTCCCCAGGAATTGATTCATGCCCTCCTCCCCATCTGGGGGTTCCGACTCATATAGCTGGCTATAAAATTCCCGGAACACATCAATCACCACCCCCGGTCCATCACCTTCTTCCCTCTCAAATCCTTTATTTTCCTATTTCTCTCGCCGCCTCTTGTTTCCTCAGCTGACGTGCCAGCATCCTGCTAGCTTTCCCCCCATCCTGCTAGCTTTCCCCCCATCCTGCTAGCTTTCCCCCATCCTGCTAGCTTTCCCCCCATCCTGCTAGCTTTCCCCCCATCCTGCTAGCTTTCCCCCCATCCTGCTAGCTTTCCCCCCCATCCTGCTAGCTTTCCCCCCATCCTGCTAGCTTTCCCCCCATCCTGCTAGCTTTCCCCCCATCCTGCTAGCTTTCCCCCCATCCTGCTAGCTTTCTCCCCATGTTCATATATTGACCCTTTTACCCTCCTCGGCTGACCCTCCGCCTTTCCTGTGGAAAGGAGCCCAAACTCCATTTGAAGTCTCTGACGCTCCTTCAGGAGCTCCTCATTTGGAGACTCCGAGTATTTCCTGTACACCTGTAGGGTTTCTCCTACCAACCTGTCCAGCTCCGACCGCTCAGTTTTATCCCTGTGGGCTCGAATCGAAATACATTCCCCTCTAATGACCGCTTTCAGTGCCTCCCAGACCACCCCAGCTGCAGTCTCTCCCGTGTCATTGATCTTTATGTACCCCCGAATGGCCTCTCTCACTCGCTCTCTTCATCCGCTAACAGCCCTGTATCTAGTCTCCACTGTGGGCCCTGGGACATTCCCGTGTCTGCCCGTAGGTCTATCCAGTGTGGTGCGTGATCTGAGACCACAATTGCTGAGTACTCAGTGCCCTGAACCCCTGCTAACAGTATTTTATCCAGCATGCAGAAATCTATCCTGGAGTCCGCCTTATATACATGGAAGTAGAATGAATATTCCCTGCTCCTTGGTCTCTCAAATCTCCACGGATCCACCCCTCCCATGCGCTCCATGAACCCTTGCAGTTCCTTTGCCATTGCTGATAGCTTCCCTGACCGAGTACTCGACCGGTCTAACCTCGGGTCCAGGACCATATCAAAGTCACCCCCCCATGATCAGCCAGTGCGAGTCAAGGTCCAGGATCTTTCCCAGCACCTTCATGATAAACGCAACATCATCCCAGTTTGGGGCATATATATTCACCAGCACCACTGCCATTCCCTCTAGCTTCCCACTAACCATAATAAATCTGCCTCCCGGGTCTACCTCTATTCTCCCCACCTCGAATGTCACCCTTTTATTAATCAGGATAGCCACCCCACTTGTTTTAAAGTCCAGTCCTGAGTGAAACACTTGCCCGACCCATCCCTTCTTTAATCTAATTTGGTCTCACAGCTTCAAGTGTGTCTCCTGTAATATAGCCACATCCGCTTTTAACTGTCTCAGGTGTGTGAGGGCACAAGTTCTCTTAACCGGCCCGTTCAGTCCATGAACATTCCATGTAAGAGAGTAGTGGTGGATGGCAAATATTCAGCCTGGAGCCCAGTTACCAGTGGCGTAGCGCAGGGATCAGTTCTGGGTCCTCTGCTGTTTGTGATTTTCATTAATGACTTGAATGAGGGAGTTGAAGGATGGGTCAGTAAATTTGCAGATGATATGAAGATTGGTGGAGTTGTGGATAGTGAGGAGAGCTGTTGTCGGCTGCAAAGAGACATAGATAGGATGCAGAGCTGGGCTGAGAAGTGGCAGATGGAGTTTAACCCTGAAAAGTGTGAGGTTGTCCATTTTGGAAGGACAAATATGAATCCGGAATACAGGGTTAACAGGAGGGTTTTTGGCAATGTGGAGGAGCAGAGAGATCTTGGGGTCTATGTTCATAAATCAAGTCGATAGAGCTGTGAAGAAGGCCTATGGTGTGCTAGCGTTCATTAGCAGAGGGATTGAATTTAAGAGCCGAGAGGTGATGATGCAGCTGTACAAAACCTTGGTAAGACCACATTTGGAGTACTGTGTGCAGTTCTGGTCGCCTCATTTTAGGAAGGATGTGGAAGCTTTGGAAAAGGTGCAAAGGAGATTTACCATAATGTTGCCTGGAATGGAGAGTAGGTCTTACGAGGAAAGGTTGAGGGTGCTAGGCCTTTTCTCATTAGAACGGAGAAGGATGAGGGGAGACTTGATAGAGGTTTATAACAGTGTTCTTCAAGCTTTTTTTCCGTGGACCCATTTTTACCAACCAGCCAATCTTCGGGACCCAACCCGGCCGGCCTTCGCGACCCACGCCAGCCGACCTTCGTGACCCACGCCGGCCGACCTGCGCGACCCACCATTTTTTCTTACTTTATTTGCTGCTGACAAAAACGGAGAAAATGGTTTTGGGTCCCTTTGGCACTCATACACGCTCGTCCAATGGAACCTGTTGGATGAAGGTGAGGCTTTCTGATGTCGGAAAGTATGGAGTCTCCATCTGTCCAAAGTTCTGCATTTTATTCCTGTAAAGTTTTATCAAATAAACCCGAACTTGTAAAAAATAAAATAAAATGAGTAAAATAAATGAAAAAAATGAATAAACCCCCCCCCGAACTTGTAAAAAAAGTAAAATGAATAAAATAAATGGAAAAAAGGAATAAAACTCCCCCGAACTTGTAAAGAAAATAAAATGAATAAAATAAATGAAAAAAATGAAAACAATAAAAATTAAATGAATAAAATAAATGAATAAAACCACTACAGAACTTGTAAAATAAAAAGCTGCAACCATTAAAAAAAATAGCGCTCGCACTGCGCATGCGTGCCCGATTTGCGCATGCGCACTGATCATTGTGCGCACATGCGCAATGCTGCTGAATTCTTTTTTTTACATGTTCTCAGCCGCTTGCAGCCAGCGTTATGAAAAGTCGGCTGCTGCGCGGGATTTGCGCGATCGGGAGCGCCCCGGACACCCGCCCGGGTCACGCCCCCGACTTTGAAGAACACTGGTTTATAAGATGATCAGGGGAATAGATTGAGTAGACAGTCAGAGACTTTTTCTCCAGGTAGAACAAACCATTACAAGGGGACATCAATTTAAGGTGAATGGCGGAAGATATAGGGGGGATGTCAGGGGTAGGTTCTTTACCCAGAGAATAGTGGGGGCATGGAATGCACTGCCTGTGGAAGTAGTTGAGTCAGAAACATTAGGGACCTTCAAGCAGCTATTGGATAGGTACATGGATTACGGTAGAATGATGGGGTGTAGATTAATTTGTTCTTAATCTAGGACAAAAGTTCGGCACAACAGCGTGGGCCGAAGGGCCTGTTCTGTGCTGCATTTTCTATGTTTTATGTAACCAGTCTGGTCGGGGGGGGGGGGGCCTCCCTTGTCGGTCAACCATGACCTTTCCTAGGCCAGCTCCTAGCTCGTGTTCCACACCTCGGTTGATCCGCTTCTCGGTGGCGACTGCCATCTGATCTCCATCTCCAGTCTCCTAACTGCCCCTTACCCATCAGCAGTAGCCCCCCTCCCACCCCTCCTCCCCCCATTTCGCCTTTCCTCAGCTCTCCCCCCACTTTGCTCCCATGAACCAGCTATCCAGCTAGCTCAGCATCTCCCACCCTCTGGCGTCAAAAAGCCGGCCGACTGCCAGATTCTATCACACCTAAAAATATCACAAGCACACAGCACAGTAACAACAATCCCAAAATGCAAACATACCCTCCCCTCAACGAGCAGGCAAAGAGGCAAACCCCTCCCCCTTTAACCAATTCTCATCAGTCCTATCACCTTAAAACAGAATCCACCATAAAGGATGAAGCTTCAAGGAGTTTAAGAGAAATTATGCATGCAAGAATCAACCATCATTCTTGTGGAAACTAAAACAGCCCATCGCATTTTAAAAGTTCTTCCCTCTGTAATATCATACATAAAGCAGTAAATCAAAATCAAATTACACAAGGGAGGAAAGAGAAAAAATATATATTAAAACACCTAAACCCTTTTCTCCCCGAACATCGCAACTTAACACACAGAATTAAAAGACCAAAATTTTAAACAAGACATAGCAAAACATAGAACAATGTTTCTCACCTCCCCGCCATCCTGTCTCCTCCCCCAAACTCAGACCCCCACAGTTTGAGTTTAACAGTCGTTACACCAGATTGCCAGGTTCTACCCCTCCCCCTTTGACTGATTCTTATGAGTCACAAGACTTTTAAAGAGAATCAAACACAATAGAAGAAACTCCAAGCAGCTTAATCAAAATTATGCATGCAAGAATCAACCATCTAAATCAAAATCAAATTACACAAGATGAGAGAAAAGAAAAGAGAGAAAAACATAAAAAAATAAATAAAACACCCAAACCCTATTCTTCCCGAACATCGCAACTTAACTCACAGAATTAAAGGACTGAAATTTTAAACAAGAAAAAGCAAAACACAAAACCATGTTTCTTTCCTCCCCGCCACTCCATCCCGTCCCTCAAACTCAGTCCACCACAGTTAGAATTTAAGAGTCCTTAATTTAAGAGTTCTTAAACCAGATTATTGTCTTTCATGAAAGTAACCACCTCTTTCGGAGAATTGAAGTACAGCTCCCGGTTCTCATAGGTCACCCAAAGATGCGCCGGGTATAACAGTCCGAATTCAATGCCTTTCTAAAACAGGGCAGCCTTAACTTTGTTGAAACTTGCTCTCCTCTTTGCGAGTTCTGGTCCCCAGTCTTGGTACACCCAGATCTCTAATTCTTCCCACATTTTCATCTGCCTGGCCCACTTCATGATACGCTCCTTGTCGAGGATCGATGTAGCCTCACCACCATGACCCTCGAGGGACCACGACCCTGGAGCTTACGTACGAGCAGCCTATGCACCCGGTCCACCTCCAGCGGCTTGTCAAACACATCGGTCCCGACTATCTCCTGCAACATAGAACAGTACAGCACAGAACAGGCCCTTCGGCCCTCGATGTTGTGCCGAGCAATGATCACCCTACTTAAACCCACGTAACCCGTATCCCAACAACCCCCCCATTAACATTACACTACGGGCAATTTAGCATGGCCAATCCACCTAACCCGCACATCTTTGGACTGTGGGAGGAAACCGGAGCACCCGGAGGAAACCCACGCACACACGGGGAGGACGTGCAGACTCCACACAGACAGTGACCCAGCCGGGAATCGAACCTGGGACCCTGGAGCTGTGAAGCATTGATGCTAACCACCATGCTACCGTGAGGCCCATCTTTCCCACGTACGCTCCCGCACCTGATCCCTCCTTCCTCTCTGGCAGCCCGACGATTCGGATATTTTGCCTGCGAAACCGGTTCTCCAAGTCTTCTACTTTATCAAGCAGTCGTTTCTGTCTGTCCTATAGTATGTTAATTTCCAAAGCCATTGCAGTGGACTCCTCCTCTCGTTCAGTCGCCTGCTCCTGCAGCTTTAGAATCTCCTGTCTCTGGGTCATCATTTTCTCCTCCACCCCGTCAAGCACCCCCTTAATCGAAGCTATCATCTGGGTTACATCTTCTGTACACTCCTTGCGATGCCTCATTCTGCACTGTAAATTCTATGAAAAAATGCCGGGCAAACTTCTCATTTAAGTACTCGACCCATTGCTCATTCGACCAGTGAGGCTGGCGTAGACACGCTTTGTCTAGTTACCATTGAGCTCGATGACTTCTGATTCTTGCTTTCACTCATCTTTTAGTTTCTCCTTTTTCGACTCTTATTTGGACACAATTCCATAAATTGAGGGTCACCTCCTTTTCCTCTCGCTTCGACCAACTTATGTTGAGAAATTTTCGAAAAAATCCGGCTTAAACACCATTAAAAAAATCACTAAGGGCGAGAGCTGCTGAATGTGCGACCGTTTACTCCATGGCCGCCACTGGACGTCCCCCCTGCTAGATTTTCAATTGGTCGTGAGGGTGAGTATGGGACTAGGAGTGCAGTGAAAATACATTCTCGGATGGTGTCACTGGATCACATTGCCTCTAAAACACAATACAGGGTGGAATTGTCCGCTCCCAGGAAAAATCGGGAAGGCCGTCGTGAACTCGGCCGAGTTTCACGACGGCCTCGGAGGCCCCTCCTCTCACCTTATTCATCCCCACCCGGGGGGGCTAGGAGCAGCGCTCCGTTATTCTCGGCGCGTCGACAAAGACGCCGCGGCAGCGCCTATGTGACGTCAGCCGCGCATGCGCAGGTTGGCCGGCTCCAACCCGCGCATGCGCGGCTGACATTACGACGGCTGACGGCTCAAACCCGCGCATGCACGGTGGCCGTCTTCTCCTCCGCTGCCCCACAAAACGTAGCGGCTTGATCTTGCGGGGCGGCGGAGGGGAAAGAGTGCGGCGCTTTAAGACGCCGGCCCGATGATCGGTGGGCACCAATCGCGGGCCAGTCCCCTCCCGAGCACGGCCGTGGTGCTCACTCCCCTCTACGCCCCCCACAAGCTTCAAATTGGCCTTTGGCGCCCATGTTCACGACGGCAGCGACCAGGTGTGGTTGCCGCCATCGTGAACTGGTTGCGAACGGCAGGCCGCTCGACCCATCCGGGCCGGAGAATCGGCAGTCGCCGTGCAATACGGCGACTGGCGATTCTTCTGAGCGGGGGGTGGGAGAATCGCGGGGGTGCCAGGGGGGCGTGAAATGAGTCGCCCAGCCCACCCGCGATTCTCCCACCCAGCGTGGGGAGCGGAAAATCGCACCCGGAAGGAAAGGTGGAGTAGGCACCTTGCTCACCCTCAATGAACTGGTTGTTGAACTTGTTGTGGAACTCATTAAGAGATTCTGGAACAGCAGTTTTAGATTTTTAATCAGGAGGTATGAGGAAAACCGAGAGTCTGGAGCACTTAAGGCTGCAGCAGTCACAAGTCCAGGCTGGGAGTCATGAGTGCCCATGGGCATACCGGCTAATTAATTTAAGAAATGGAGATTTATACTCAGTTATTCAGCCCAGGGCACAGAGCTGTTTTTGCTGGTACTGAGAGGCCTACATTTGTGCACAGTGAGAGGCAAAGAGTCCTGAGGGGGCATGAAGCCATTGGCATCACATGGGTATCAGAGATTGGTAGAGGAAGCACAAGTGAATCAATGAGCAGCAAGTGAGGGAGCTGAAGTGGGGGCAGGATACTCTGGCATTGGACATGGTAGGAAGGGGGAGCTGCAGGGGCTGCACCCTGGAGGTGCCAGGTTCATACACTGTATGTCTCAATGCCTGGCAGATAATATCACAGCATGTCCATTTGGCTGTTCCCAATAGGTGGAGTTATGACTGTACTCAACCAGCTCATGCTTTCAAAACTCATAACATAATGCTTGACATTAGATGGGATTTTGCAATTGGACAGCACTTTCTGTAATCTCACATACTTTAAGAATTACACAAACAACCATTTTTAGATTATCAGTCAGGCTCACAATATGGCTCACTTACTCTTCTTAGAAGGTGCATATGTTCATACCCAGGGATCTATCCTCTGCAGGCAAAAGGAACATGTCCAGGCATTGCAACGTTTTGAATTAAACAAAAGCACGGAGGACAATAGATTCCTCGTGCAATCTTCATGGCAATGATTCAACTAATCAGCAGCCTTTTCTTATGCAGCAGAAACTGTTGCTGCCTTTGAAAATTGACAATCTTGTATGTATGCAGCGCCCCCTGACCTCTCTGCTGCTCCATTGCATCAGTGAGCATCAATCCCAGTCATGGCTGCCAATCATCTTTTCAAGAGCCTTCCATTAGAGGATCCCACCTCCAGGCCACTCCTGCTGCCGCTCATTGGGTATTGAACTCGCCCCTGGACCAATTAGGCCAAAATCAAGGAGCAACCCATGTAACATGGCCAAGACATGGGTGAGAGGCAAGCAGGATTTTGTGCAATTGTTGCTAACTCAAGAAATATTCACTTAATTTGATAGGCTGCATTCTATTCTTCAGAAAACTCAGGTTCCATGCCACTACTTTTCCTTTAATAACAAGTACTAACAACAGCAATGAACTTTTATGTGGCACTTTTGCAAATGCTTTTTTAAAAATCCAAATTTATCAAATATCACATCCACTGCATTGCCTTTGTCTATATTCCTCATAATTTCCTTGATGAATCAGTTAGACAAGCATGACATGTCTTTCACAAATCCCCAATTAGCCAGTGACCTTTCTAAATGCCTATTGATGTTATCATTTATTATGATGGCTAGCAGTTTTTCTATGATTGATGCAAGGCTAGCTGGTCTATAGCTACCTGCGTAATCCCTTTCGGCTGCTTTGAACAAGGGTACAACATCGATCAGCCTCCAGTCCTTTCGAGCAATTTCCATAAATAAAGAATTCTGGAAAATTATGATGAAATTTGTTATTTTACCATTAACCTCTTTCAATATTATGGAGTGTGCAGTCTGCTCCTCTTAATTTAAAATTGCTTAATAATCTGTTGGTCTATTCCCCCCCCCCCCCCCCCAGCTGAGTAGAGGCATTCTTTGCAATATTATTTAAATAACTTAATTCTCATCACCAAGTGATTTTTTTTTTCCGCAGCAGATGTCTTCAAATCAGTATAGCTAAAATGCTGGTTCTCCAGCCAATATCATCCCATTGTACAAAGCTGAACACACATTAGGAAGCATGAAGGACACTCCCCCCACACACCCCTCACACCCTAACTCACCCCCCCCCCCCACCCCTCACCAGCAGCATTATTTGAAGAGATTGTAAACTATTTACAGGTTTATTATGGTTGCTCTTTTTTCTGCCTGTTTGTACGATTCTACAAGAATTTGCTGCTTCTCATAGTTGTTTCAAGTTGCAGAAATCTACTGCAGGTGGTGCAGCAGATGCTAAATAAATGTTTGCTAAATTCAAAGATTCTGGCCAGTAGTGCACTCCGAGGCATGGATGCAGAAATAGGCTTTCCCCTTGAGAATAGAACATGACTTGGAGGAGAAACCGAGGTTATGCAGAACAGGACCAGCTGCTAGAGGAAGGAGGAGGCAGGGGCCAAGCACTTTCAACAGGAGACCGGGTCCACTCAGGATCTTCAGGAAGCAATTCTCTTACATGAACCTCAGCAAGGAATGTTGCTTCAGTAAGAACATTTTCACTACAAGTTGCCAACAACTGCAGCTACAATTTGCAGGGCAAGGAATGCATTCCTAGTGGCTGTGATGACAACCATAGCCAAAAGCTTTTAAGCGCCTGGCGCCTTCGAGGCAACAGCTGGCAATACTGCTGTCCACTCCTGCACAAGGGTAGTCACTAGGGCATTCCATTCAATTAGAGATAATGGCAACATTTATTGCTTAGCCCTAGTTGTACTGAGATAATGAGGATGGATCTTTACCTTGAGCTGCTGCAGTACTTGTACTGATTGTATTCCCATATTGGCATTATGGAGGGAATTCCAGAATTTATTGGCCAAGACAAGGGTGAGAAGAATGGTGACATTTCCCAAGGTGCATTATTTGGAGAGGAATTTGAAAGTGATGGTATTCCAAAATACAAGCAGATTGTGAATCTTAATTGTACAGATATGTGATTGGCTGCTATGGCTGTATTTACAGAAGCAGATTTAGATTTGTATTCTCCTTTTTTTGGAAATTTGATTCTCAGTTTACCCTTACAACTAAATGGTTCGTCTGAAGTTATCAGAGAGATTCATTGGCCAAGGCCGGTCAGCAATGGATATTTGAGTGGTTAATATGTGCATTGAAGTTAAGTTTAGAAGACGGAACTGCTTGCCATTTATTAACTACTCACAGCGAGATTGTTCAGGTTTTAACCATTGAAAAATCTAAAGTGTGTCAATGCTGCTTATTTATTTACTATTCAAAAAGTTGAGTTGGGATTGACACCCTGAGCCTTTGGACTGCATATGCATACAATCAAACCTCAGGAGTCACATATAAAGTTTACATTCATGTTAGTATTAGTTTGCAAACATCTCAGATTGTTGGTGCCAAAGGAACTTGTTGTTCTAATGCAACATTTATCTGCTAATGAGACAATGATGCCAAAATGAGTCATTCCAAAGCATCCAGACCTAGGAATTACAAACAGAATAAAGCACAACAAAGATCATTTGGCTGGTTTGAGGGCCCAATTGCCAGAACTTGGAAGCCACTGGTGGTCCTAGGTCAGTGGGGTGGACCTTGCTACCACAAGTCTTTTGAAATATTCCATTATGCCAACTTGCAAAGTTAAGTATGTAACATAATCAGTAAGCTCAACTCTAGTAATAAGGTTTTCTGTTAAATCTTTCGGGATGCCACAACCTATTCTGCTCTTAAGTAAGTAAAAGTGCACTTTGGGCCATAAGGAGTGGAGTCTGAAGAATAGGGTTCTAAACATAGGAAGAAATTCATATGTCACTATTGTTTCCAAATCTCATTTTAAGTCAGTTCTTCAGTTTAATAAACTCATTGCCAACTCAGATGTTCAGAATGTCATGCAGTTAGCTCTATTGTAGTGATTTGCCAGTTCCTGTATTTTGCACTATTTCCCACCCTTACACATTTGGGTTTTGAGCTTGCCTAATAACTCAATTCAGAAACTTCAATATCCATGAAAGTAAATTAGATCTGGCGATTTTACATCACCAGTTATATCATTACGATATTATTCGTCTCCTTCAAATTTATTTTTGAAATCTCATGCCTGGTGCAATTCTACAGCATCATCCTCTCCTTAATTTCTGCTGTGTTGCACTTGTGCAAGATTTTGTTGCCTGTAGTTTAACACTTCATTGTAGGAAGATATTAAAGAGGTGGGACACTGGTTTAGCCTAACAGGTGCAGCAGGGGCTAGCGTCAGAACGTAGAAGGAAAGTTGGTTGGACCATAACATTTTTGACATTAGTATTTGGGCAAAACGTTTGCAGCAGTAATAATGGCACAAATTCAGTTAGAGTATAGTGGGGAGCTTTTCTTTAGAACTTAAGAACATAAGAACTAGGAGCAGGAGTAGACAATTCAACCTCTCGAGCCCGCTCCGCCATTCAATACGGTCATGACTGATCACCTCTCGACCTCAATTCCATTTTCCTGCCCATTCTACATAACCCTCCAAACCATTGTTAATTAAAAATCTGTCTATTCTCCTTCTTGAATTTACTCAATGTCCCAGCATCCACGATATTCTGAGGTAGCTTCACAGAATTCCACAGATTCGTGATCCTCTGAGAGAAGTAATTGCTCTTATTTAGCTTATTAAGTTGCTACACATGGAACTTTTACAGTGATCACTTATGCAAGAGTTATATGAAGGTCCACTGTTGTACTATTATTAAAAATCTTCAGGATGCATGAGTTTTCTTTTTTCACTTTGTCATAGATTTTAGTCATTTCTTCATGTCAACTTTTAACCAAATCTTTGTAGACATCTATAATGGTGATTTGTAGAAATACAGTTGCCAGTTATAATGGCCCAGCCAGTAAACAGGGCTGTGGAGTGGGTTTCTGAAGTCTTTGCAGTTTTGATGCCATCTTGTATATTTTGGAAACCCCACACACATGCGTAAACTGACTCTGGGCAATGCCATGGGCAATTTACTAGAATAAGGAGAGATTTGACATATGCTTGGAATAATCATCAGAAAATGTCAGCTGTTAATTCTCTCTCTCAATTCCACAATTACTGTACAATTTCATTATCTAATCAGATCTGGTATAAATGGGAAACAAAATAAAAACTGGCGGCATCTGCACAGACACAATCTCAAACACCCGCGCTACAATTTTTAAAGGGAGAGCTAGTTGTGGTGGGGGGAACGGCAATCCACATGTCTTGTCATTGACGTACTTTAAGAGTTTGTTGACATGATGGTGGGCCGCAGCATGCGGTGGCACAAAGTTACCATCGTTCAAGTTAGTTGGAACGCTCGGGTCTCTCATTTGGGATTGTGAGACTGCTGCACCCTCAGCTCTCCTGCCCGATCCACTGTGTAACACAATGGCCAGCTCATATGGTTGTCTTTGGAAATTCCCACTCCCCAGAAGCTGGGCCCAGCCTCCAGCCACGCACCTGAATCAGAGACCAAGCTCTCTTCAGGTCCAGTCTGGGGGGATTTGCAGTTAAAAAGCATGTCACCTCTGTGATATTTTTAAAGTATAGGCTGGCAGACCACAAAGGCACAAAAAAGCAAGAACTTTATTGGAAAGGTGTCTTCCCTACAGGCTTCCAAACTAGACTGACTGTTAGCCCACCCAAACTGCCAATGGTGTCACCAATGTGACTTGTTCTAACTAGGAATAAACATGAATACACAACAGCCTCCCTGACACCGATATAGTGTGGAGTCATGTGGGTGTCGGGTTCCCGACCGATGATTGAAAATTGAGTCCACGTTGTCTGACTGAAGATCTCAAACTTGGTTCGTTGAAGGTTGCTTGATGGTCTGGTGGGGGGGGGCGAGAGTTCCAGTAACATTCAGTCGTAAACATGTGCAGTTTGAAGCTGCCATCGTAATGGACAGCACGTTTCAAAAATGAAATGCACTCTTGTCAGTTGCAATGGTTTTTGAAATGGTGGATGTGCACCATTAGCCTGCTGCCGCATGGGGTTTGCTCTTCAAGGAATCTCACAGAAACCAGAAGTTGAAAATGCTTGGATACGTGTCAAGCATCAAGTTGGTTGACCTGTGCTAAACTTCAAGCATGTTTCAAGCAATTTAATAAAAAAACTGGCACCAAATTTGGATGCATATTTTCTCAGCAATGTCAATAGATTTTTAATTATTGCTCATCTCCCAACTCAGACCCTGTCTGTGTGCTTTTAATATGTATGCTTTTGAGAAAAGAAAACAGTTATATTCAGTGGTGGCTCCCTGAGGAACCTCTCTTAAAATGTTCTGTGATTGAGAAAACTTAAATTAGCCTGGAATCTGAAATGTTGCGGTCCCTCGAACATCTTTGTGGAAAACAAGTAGCAGGACCACTAATTTATCAATTGAAAATCATTAACTCAGAATCAGCTAACTATAAACCATTATCTAAATGTATTAAACTCTGGCTGCACTCTATAATCACTGCATTGTGTCAACAAAGAGTTTGTGACTGATAAACATTTACTTGTTCAGGAGAAAATGAAATGCATTACTTACAGTGGGAAATACATTGGAAATCAATTTAAGAAATTTCACTGGAAACTGACAAGGGATTTTTCTTTCAAAACCTGCTGTGAATTAATTTGCTTGTACCATCTGGCTGGAGAAGGGAAGCTTCTGTAATTATTCATAGTGATTTTTTTGCAGGATACAGCTTAATGCCTTATGCGCAAATGGAATAGGTATCTAGGGAGATGGGAAAAAACATTCAGTGCTGGCTATAAATTTAGCTTTTACTGTTTAGGTTGGCACTTATTTCTCTGTTGCTTTTTCTGTCTCCTTATCTGGAACGTGAGAAGCATGTGTATCAATTTGCTGAAATATTCTAGTCACCAGGCATTAGAGAATAACACGCTAAGCTGTCAAAATGTCAATCAGGCAGCTATGTGGGAAAAATGAGGGCCAGCTAGCGAAATTTATAGACCCTGTTTACCCAGGGTATTTCGGTCAAGAAACTGCTTGGATCTCTGAAAACAATTGCTATTTCAATTATACAGTAAAAGCGGTGTGTATGTTTCACGACCATGAAAATACATCGAAAATGGAGAAACACATTAGGCATCGCTGTAGTTGAATTGTTTACTGTCTCATTCATACATTCAACATATTGACGTGTTAAAGCGTAGCATTGTGATGGGGCACATGAAAAAATGATTTTTCCAACCCTGACAGTGGAAGTTATTGAATCTGGAGAAAAAAGCTGTTCAAGACATTTGTAAGAAAACTTATCCTTCCAAACATTTAAAAAAAAAGTGAATTTTAAAGTTTCCTGATTTACTTGCAACTCTTGAGTTCGCATGTATCCAAAAAATATTGGAAACTTGACTTTTCACATTACATTTTGTGTCTTGCTTCTGACATTCACTATAGCTTATAACATTTTGCAACATGCCAAAACTTTTGGCTCGAAACGTTCTGAGAGCGATGATAAAATATATCATTGTGATTAAGATGCGTCTGTAAAAACTTCTGTGTAAGTGTTTAAGTCCCATAATTGGAAATCATTTATTGAATTGGAAAAAAAATACTTCAATGAATAAATTTTCTTTCAGCAAACTGATTCATCCTGGATTAAGAAAATATGGATTTTCTTTGTATAAATAGGTCAGCCAAAGTTAAAGGGATCTAAGCCTGGAGCTTACTGTGTGTGATATTATCAAATGAACACTTAATAGACTCGTTTTCAAATTGCTGTCACCACCATTGTAATGGTGATGTTAACCTCGTGAAACTAAACAGAGGAAAGCTCCCATTACAATTGTGGAAAAGGAAATTTGATATGCACCTGCTCTCACAGAGGATATTGTTCACAAAATAAAATCAAGTGGTTCAGGCTGAAACATCTGCTGTATAAACCAAATATAATTTTCATTTATGTCTCATACAATGGGACTCAAACTTCCCTCCCAATTGTGCTGAATGAGTACGAACTCAAGTGCTCAAATTTTGCTCCAAATCAGTATTCCCCCCTTCAGTGCAATATCTGATTTTCAGAAGGATTTAACAATTAAGGAAAAAGAGCATTGCTGGCTCCTTTTGGCCAATGTAGCTTATGCTTCGTGGATTATATAGGATCGATGGCCCATGAGAATTTTTTATGTGACGAATAAATTACATAGAGATGGATCCACAGCAGCTGAAAAGCTGCCTGAGCGAATATGGAAAGAGCTGGTGTCTGAATGTGTTCTGGCAAAGCTCATGTTTTGCAAGGTACTGGGAAATGTTTAGTGACCTGATTTATTAAAAATAACGGTGACCATCAGCAGTTTGTCTGCTGTATTTACAGACTTTCTTTAAAGTAGGCTTAATAGCCGCGAGGCAAACTTAAAAAAAACAAATTGGGCAGGATACTTCGCCACCCACCGTCGGTGTCAGAGCTCCCAAAGCAACGGAGAATCCAACGCCTTCAAAAAATGGGATCGGCGCTCCTCCCTCACTGGCAGTCATATCGGGGTTCATACCCCATGCCAGTGGGAGGATGCACTGGCTGTGCACTGGATTCTCCAAGCCTGTGTGATTCTCCATTGCTGTGGGCGAGGATTCACATGGGTGAGAATTATTGCAGTTATTTGCCAATGTGGCCCTGGCACGGTGGACCTTACAGTGGGCCAAGGCAGCAACTCTTTATGGGAGTTGCCCCAGAAGTCCATTGGAGGGCCCCATCCCCCCCCCAAAATGCTACTTCTGCCAATCCCACCTCCACCAGACCATTTCACCAGACCCCTCCCAGCAGAGACCACCCATAAGAGTAACTCCCACCAGAGACCCTCGACAAACTGATGCTTAGGGGCAGCATGGTAGCATGGTGGTTAGCATCAATGCTTCACAGCGCCAGGGTCCCAGGTTCGGTTCCCGGCTGGGTCACTGTCTGTGCGGAGTCTGCACGTCCTCCCCGTGTGTGCGTGGGTTTCCTCCGGGTGCTCCGGTTTCCTCCCACAGTCCAAAGATGTGCGGGTTAGGTGGATTGTCCATGCTAAAAATTGCCCGTAGTGTCCAAAAAAGTAAGGTTAAGGGGGAGTTGTTGGGTTACGGGTATAGGGTGGATACGTGAGTTTGAGTAGGGTGATCATTGCTCGGCACAACATCGAGGGCCGAAGGGCCTGTTCTGTGCTGTACTGTTCTCAATAAGAGACCCCCACCAGCATTTATTGCCCATCCCTCATTGTCCACAAAGGCGGTGATGAATTACCTTCCTGAATATGAGTGAGTGACTTGCTGCATCACTTCAGAGGCAGTTAAAAGTCAGTCACGTTCCTCTGGGTCTGCAGTCATATTCAGGCCAGAATATTAAGCTCTGTATATTTCCCTCCTGAAAGGACATTGGCGAACCAGATGTGTTCTGTATGACAATCCAGTAGCTTGATGGTTACTGATACTAGATTGTTAATTCATTGAATTTAAATTCCTTAGCTGCAGTAGTGAGGTTGGAACCTGCGTCTTCAAATCATTAGTCTAGGTTTACTATATAACCCCTGTGCCACCGTGCTGAGCATTAGCAGCACAACGTTCCCTCATGTAAGTTGCCATTCTTCAAGTGCAAGTCTCTGTAATGAGTGTTGGGAGGCTAATCAAGTGCGCATTGAGGGAGCACTGCTGCCGAGTCCAATGAGTATCCTCGTGTGATGTCCGTAGTATTATCATAACTATCAGCATTGCAAAGGTTAATGTAGTGTCAACAGCAGCCACTAGAGGGAACTACAGTTACAACTATATAAAGCAGTGATGCTGGACCTTAGGGGAGGAGTGTATGCAGGAGACAGCTAGTGAAGGTCATAAGAGCAGATAGCATGAGGAAGGTTAGATTATAGTTTATACCAGTAGTGCAATTAGACGTAGATGAGTGTAGTTAGATGCTATTGATCAGTTGTATATTCTTAAGGACTACATGTTGAATCCCAGTTTAGTAGTGTATATAAAATCATAGCTTTATTTAAGTTAAAGCTATTCTGTGGTATTTGTGAACACTACGCCAACCAGCCTGAAATAAGCAACACAAAGAACACCACATGGTACCTGGAGTCGATTCCTTGTAAGAAATAGCAATTATATTAGGTTAGAATAGCATTGGAGTTTGAAGAAGCAATCCAGATACTACAACTCAGAAAAAATCTACAGTAAAGACTGATTGGAAGATCGAAGGTCTCAAGAAGCCTGACCACTTCAAGACACACGGTAAACTATGCCAGAATTGGACTTTCTTTAAGCAACAGTTTGAAGTTTTTATTTCTACCTTCCCGCTTTAAAATACCTCAGATCAACGGAAAATAGCACTCCTACTAAATTTGGCTAGACCACAAGCATTGGAGCTATTCAATTCATTTGAATTCAGTGCAGATGAGGATAAAAATAAATACAGCATGGTGCTACTGATATTAATGACCCTGAAAAAATTATATGAGTGCTACATGTTAAGAAAACGGCTGCAGTTGTTTGGAGATTCTGTAGCTTTAACGCTGCGAGCGCAGTTCTGTAATTTTTCCTCCGCTTCCTAGTCTATGCTGTGAGATAAAGTTGTGTTCAGAATAAATGATGAACGTTTGCGAGTGAAGATGTTAAGAAGATCGGTTTTATCGATTGAAGACGCTATTAAGATGCGTACGGTCAGCGAACAGGCATTGAGTTGATATTTCGTATTCGTGGCAAAAGAAAAGAGCGCGAAATTGGGAAACGGGGCTGACGCCATTAATGCTGTGTCACAGCAAAGAAAACTGCGTACAACATTTGGTGGCCATTTTGAAAGTGATGTCACGAGTGTGATGACGTGCACATGCTGTGGACACGCCCACTTTCAAAAAAATTGTCCGGCCAAAGGGAAACGTTGTTCCAATTGTGGCAGACTGAACCACTTTGCAGCACAGTGTCGTTTATCAGCAACTGTTCCAGTAATCATGGGGCACGGCCAAGAGGTGGGGCCTGAAAGGGGACATGTCCATAAAAATGGAGAGTGGGAGCTATGAAGATGGGGGCATTAAGGGGTGGGGCAATAAGTTAGGAAGACTTTTATGACTCCATAGTGGGGTCACCTGGAAGGGTCACCTGGAAGGGTCACCTGGTCGGTGCCGACGATTGTGGATAGGCCTGAAGCCAGATTAAATGAAACAGACCTTTTGGGAATTCCTTTGGGAGGCCCCATTGCCCCTATGTCCCGATGTCAACGATCCTTGGATTGGCAGGTTCTGCACTCTCACTTTGAGATCGGGGCACACCATGATGCACACACATCATGGCAGTGGGGTGGCATAGTGGTTAGCACTGCTGCCTCACAGCACCAGGGACCCGAGTTCAATTCCATCCTTCAGTCACTGTCTGGGTGGAGTCTGCACGTTCTCCCGTGTCTGCCTGTGTTTCCTTCGGGTGTTCCAGTTTCCTCCCACAGTCCAAAGATGTGCAGGTTAGGTGGATTGGCCATGCTAAATTTCCCCTTAGTGTCCAATAGGTTAGGTGGGGTTACTGGGTTATGAGGATACGGGATTATGGGGATGGTGCTCTTTCAGAAGGCCGAATGGCCTCCTTCTGCACTGTAGGGATTCTATTCTAAAATGGAAAAGGGCTGATAATGGTTGCCAAAGTGCCCGGTCATTCAGTGGCTGCCCCGCTGTTTGGAGCATGGCTACTTGTCCGAAAGAAGGAGGCATGATGTTCAATGCTGATCACCCAATGGTTCCTTCCTCACCTCTGTGAGCACCTGTTCCCTCTCACGTTCCTATTAGCCAAGAGCCTTCCATCAACTGTCCATCCTTAATGAGGTGCCAGCTACCCCCCAGGCTCAATATCCAAACATGGCTCAAGGGAAGAAGCAGTCATAGGAAGGGCTTGAGCATTGTGGCAATGGGGCCGGACAGGGCGCCCACTGTCACCAGAACATGAGGCTCACCATTGCTGAGGGAGCGAAAGGAGGAGTCACCTGGACTGGATGCCATGGATGAACAATAGGGGTCACGGAGCAATGTAATGGTCAGCAGCTCATCACCACTACGCTGGGAGCCCAATTCTGGCGGTGAGGGTTACTTAGCCATCATATACAGGATGACCATGGGAATTGGGAGGATGGAGGGTCAAGGGATGCAAGACCTTGCTAACTGTCTCACTTTCTCACCCTCTCTCCCCCACCTTACAGATAAAAGATGGATTTTGGAATACAGCTCGCTTTGTCTACCTGGCCAGTGCTGCCATTGCTGATGTATAGTGATGAGAATGCCAGGGCCAGCCCAAAAAAGACCCTTCATGACAGGAGCCTGCCCCAGAACTGCAGGGCCCTGCCTGTGAGGCTCAAGTATCGGACGGCCATCAGGCCGAAGAGGGGGAATGAATGCGTTGCTACATAATAATAAACTTTATTGTCACAAGTAGGCTTACATTAACACTGCAATGAAGTTACTACGAAAAGCCTCCCATCGCCACATTCTGATGCCTGTTCGGGCACACGGAGGGAGAAATCAGAGCACCCGGAGGAAACCCACGCAGACACAAGGACAACATTGAAACTCCGCACAATGACCCAAGCCGGGAATCGAACCTGGCGCTGTGAAGCAACAGTGCTAACCACTGTGCTACCATGCTGCCCTCAAGCCTATAGGATGTACTGTTCCTTCAAAGAGTTGTCGGACACCATGTGCTGACATTACTTTGGCTTCACAAGTAGCCCATGCAGCATCTGTGCCAGGTTCTTGTTGGTCTAACATCAAGAGGAGGAGGACTCCTGCTCCCGGTGACCATCACGCTAACGAGTGCCTAAAACTTTTATGCTTCTAACGCTTTCCAGGGCTCAAGCAGGTACCTGTGCAGGATATCCCAAACATCTGTGCACAGGTGCATCTGCGATATCACGGATGTCCTATGCGCTTGGGTATTAGACTACATCACCGTTCACCTAGGCCAGGCCCACCAGTATGTTAAGTCTGCAGGATCAGTTGTTACCGCCGCCATATCTCAGATCCAGGCGGCGATCAATGCCCCCATGTTACCCTATGAGCAACGGCTCGACAGGTGGTGCCCTTCATTAACAGGAAGGGGTTTCACTCCCTGAATGTGCAGTCGGTGTATGATCACCAATTGCGCATCATCCGTGTGTGCACTGTCCAGATCATGTTCATTCATCCTGGTACACTCTGAGGCATCAGCCACATCAGTCACATTCTAGCTCTCCCTCAGATGACTGGTTAGTTAGTGGGTGGCAAGGCTCATCTGCTGAGGTATAGTCCCCAGAGGCTCTCTCAGATTGTGCTGGCCTGCCGCGTGCTTCACAACCTGGTGCAGCAGCGGGGCCACATGATGGAACAGGAGGAGAAACATGAGGCCTTATCGGATGAGGAGTACCATGCCGTCCAGGAGGGTCCCAAAGAAGACCCAGAGCAGGCTCGACAGGACACGGCCAGGATCATACAAGGCTGTTGTGAAAGGGACAGTCTCATCAAGTCCAGATTTGCCAACTAGGAGGCTCCTATTCTGGCAGCTCTATCATCTTCGAATCATAGAATCCCGACAGTGCAGAAGGAGCACATTCAGCCCATTGAAACCGCATGGACTCTCTGAAAGAGCATTTGAACCTAGGCTCAATCCCCCACCCTATCCCTGTAACCCCACCTAACCTTTGGACAATAAGGGCAATTTAGCATGGCCAATCCACCTAAACTGCACAACTTTGAGCTATGGGAGAAAACTGGAGCACCCGGAGGAAGCCTACATAGACACGGGGTAAACATGCAGATTCCATACAGTCACCCAAGGTCATGATCAAACTCGGGTCCCTGGAGCTGAGAGACAGCAGTGCTAACCCACCACTATGCCACCATGCCATCCACACTCTCCTTGTCCTCAAGCCATGCTTTCCCATTATCCTTAAACCCTGTCTTCCCATTACTCTTGTTCCCACAGCCCTTCCCTTCAAATTTTCCCCCTTTACACATCCTGTACAACTCCTGCTCCCCTCCAAGAGTCATCATGACATCGCACTGTTGCTATATTTATCTGGTTATAAATATGGCAGTCAATATGGTCGCCTTCCTCAATCCTAATTATGTTTGCTTTAGAGTCGCCAGGTATCTTTCGATACCGCCACAAGGTTCAAACCTGAATACCGATCAAAGAGCCAATACACTAGTCAGTTAGTTCAAAGTCAATACTATTTATTTAGACACACAGTAAGATCTACTCATGCACAAAATACCACAAACTAAACTATCTCTAATGCTAACGCCTGTACTTAACTTCGGGTGCCCACTCAGTCAGAGGAACAATGGCTGTTGTTCGAATCTGAGGTTGTTGGATTTGAAGTGGTACAGGAGAACAGCTAAGGTCATCTGTCTGATAGCGAGCGTTGACCTTGGACTTATTTGCTTCTGGTGCAGCTGGTGGACGGGTCTCTCCGCTTTGAGAGCAGAGTCCAAGAGAGCGATTCTCTCTCGGGACCTTCTTCTTATACCCGAAGGCGCTTCGCGCGCTTTTGGGCGGGTCTTGAACGTGGCCCCAATTAATTGGGCCGTATCTTGATCACTCGTATTGATCTTGACCAATAAAGGAGTGGGTGCCCTGATGGCTGGACGTGTCCTAGGTGGCCGTTAGCCTTGCTTTGTTTACGCTTTCGGTTTGGGGAACTGGCGCCGCGTGTCTGGAGCTAGATCGGTTGCTTTAGTGTCTTTCCTTTGTTCCCGGAGCTGGGCCATCAATATGTTAAGTGCCCGACAGTTTCAGTCACGCCTGGGAGCTGTTTCTTCAATATGCATACAGGCTCTGTGCCTGCTTGCTTTCTTAACATTGTCCATAGTTCCCTACAGTCATTTCGAGCATCCATTTTGTATTCTGGAAGTGGTCATCCCAGATGGCCACACTCCCTCCTTGTGATCCTCAACGCGAAGCGTGAAGGTTCAAATTACTGCATCTTCTTCATTCTCCTCCTAAGTCGGGCACCCATATGTAAGGACAGGCACTACACTACTCTGTCCTATGAATTGAAACTTTTACCTAAATTACTTTATGTACATACATCATTAGAAAATTCTATATTCAGGCATGCATTACAAAATAAAAAAACTGAAACCTCCAACTATCCTTAACTAAACTATCCTTACTCAATCAAAGGAATTTACGACATTTTAAACTGTACAAAAACAGCAACACAGGTCTCTCTGGCTTGGCAGTCAAGCACAGAGTTTTACATTTCTTTTATCTGAACGAACAAACACAAAAAAATCCGGATGTACTTTAATTCACTTAAATGGGTTGGGGGGTAGCGCCGTGTGCAACTGGAAGGTTCCCGCTAAGATCCAACTGTAGAGCATGATGGTTGTCTTCATCTTTTCTTCTTCTTTCATCTTCTTGAGGCTTCTGTGATTCCGGAGTTCTATGGACACAAGCATAATTTCTGTTATTATCTTGTTTAAGATCACGTATGTCTGTCTGTCTGTCCTTTTATTGCCAATTACCCATTATAATTGGTCACCATCTGTGACTCCCTCATTTTAAAAAAAAACAAATATTTGGGACAAGACGTCCGAGAAAAAATTCTGACACAGCGCAAGCCGTCTCACAGCCTGTGCGATGTACCATCCCAGTCTTTGAGGATGTATATAGCATTTGGAAGCAACTTAAGGGTCACCATAAACAAACAGAAGAGTTTTGAACCAAAAGTTACAGATGGGATGAGTATGGGCCGCGGCGGGTAAGAATGGGTGGAATCGCCGGGGAGGACGGTGACCAGTGCCGTATGTGCTCTACCCGAGCGTAGCTGACCAGGGGGTCCTCAGGCAGGGTGGGGACCAGTGCCGTTATTCCACTGCCTGAGTGACCGACAAGAACGGTACAAATTTGTGGTCGTCGTGGGGGTTGCATTTCGTGGCTAACTTCTACCTTCAAAGCAGAAGAGCAGTTATGATCAGTTTGTCTACAGACAAACTTGTTCCTTTAACTGCCAGTGGGCGTTAAAAGAGTGGTGGCGTGGGCCATGGATAAACTTCAACATTTAACATTCACAATAAGAAACAAAAATACATTACAAACATGGTGCAGGTTCCGTCAGAAAGGACACCGTAACTCTACATCGGTTCCTTTTTACCATCATCTGGACACCTCATTGCTCTATAGCGAACAGAGTCGCAAAGGGATTCGCTTGGTGGGAGTCAAACTTTATGTCATCATCTTCTCCCGGTTGCCATACTCTTGACTGGAGTAGTCGTGCTAAAGCTGCTTGGGGCGAATTGGGGTCCATCTCATCATTCCAGATGAGCCTGAACGAATTGTCTCGGTGCCAGTATTTTGTATCAAGGTTGGAGCTGCTAGGGGTTAATCCATAATCGTCGGGCGGTGGGTCTGGATCAGGGGCTTTAATATACATTATTTCAAAGGGGCTGCTGGAATCCTGTTCGGAGTCGCTGGGAGTGGGGCCTGATGCAGGGGTGTAATCGTATCATGGTCTGCTGGGGCTGTCGCTATCGCTGTCGCTGTCGGTTGGGGGAAAGGAGAGGCGGAGTCGTGCCTCTGGGGGTGGAGTCGAAGTAGCTTCCTGCGTGTCCCAAGTCTGACAGCTGCTGCAAGCTGGGCTGCCTTCACATTTTCAATAATCTGTTGTACTGCTTTCTCATGCGTGAGGGCGGTGACTGCAGGGCTGGCCAACTCCAGTCCTAATCAACATTCTGTCCCTTTCATGGGGCGTCCGGTCATGAGGGTATTGGGGGGGGGGGGGGGGGTGTATCCTGTGGACGTGGATACAGTGTTTCGAATGAACATTAATGCAAATGGGAGAACTGTGTCCCAGGTGCTGTTGTGTTGTTGCACCATTTTTCTGAGGGTCGCTTTTAAAGTTCTGTTCATTCTTTCTACAATGCCGCTTGATTGGGGGTGGTATGCAATGTGGAATTTTTGTTTTATGCTGAAAATTGTAAGGACGTTTTTCATCACTCGTCCTGTAAAATGGGAGCCTTTGTCGGACTCTATGCCGCGGGAAAGTCTCCATCTTGTAAAAATGTGCTGGGTGAGGATCTTGGCTGTCGTTTTACCCGTGTTTGTTCTGAATGGAAAAGCTTCCACCCATTTTGTGAAGGTGTCGATGACCACCAACACATACTTAAAACCATTCCTGCAGGGGGGTAGGGGTCCGTTATAACCAATCTACAAATTCGTCCAGGGACCATTAACGGGGCGGGTGTGACTAAGATGACCTTTCCTTGCGTATCTGTCCGGATTGTTCGGGGCACAGATTAAACAGTTTTCAATGTAGTGCGTTACATTGGCTTTTAAATCGGGCCACCAGCAGAGAGGTCTGAGGTGGGCTTGGGTTGCTTCTATGCCTTGATCTCCATGGTTGTCATGGAATTGACAAATAATCTGATTCCTGTCCTGGCTGGGGACTACATAAATCCCTTCTTTTAAAATCACACCGTCATGGGTTGTCAATGCCTTCTTGTATTTATCGTAGGGGGCTGGGAAGTTGCCTTTTAAAACTTCCTTGAGCTTCCCATCTTCTTTTTGGGCCTTTGCTAAATGCTGAATGTTGGTCCGTGAGACCTGAACCGCGTGTACTGGGGGTGCTCTCGGGGGATTCCAAAAGTGACTGTGTCTGAAACCTGCCTTTGCTAGGGCATCTGCCTTAACGTTACCACAGGGGGGGAAGAACGATGGTGGCTACGAACTTTGATAATTCCATATTTCCTATCTTTGGCTGTTTTTAAGATATGCTGGAGTAATGGAGCTGAGGGTAGGGGTTTTCCATCAGCGGAAACGAATCCTCCAGATTCCCACAGGGGTAGGAATTCTGTTA